>NC_030810.1:32720087-33028617 GCF_001704415.2 Capra hircus | reverse complement strand
GGATGACCTGAATTGGGAGAAGTGTTGGTGGAGATGGAGAGAAAGGGGTGGATCAGAGAGTCATTGAGGAGGTAGAATCTACAGACCTTGAGAGTTGTCTAGATGGGAAGGGAGTCAAGGATGGATGCTGGATCTCAGGCTTCATAACCTGTGTGAACCATCACCTTCCCCTTCTTCTCTTCTATAGATGATGGGGCTGGGACCCAGAGAGTCTAAGTGACTTGCTCAGTGTGATGTAGCTGGAGAGTGCCATGCAGGATTTAGAAATTCCAAATCCCTTGTCTTTGATTCATAGGCATTTCAAAAACCTCCCAGAAATTAGATAAATATATTAAGCGTAACAGTTTGATTGTTTTTGTGACAATCCTATGAAGTAGACATGGCTATTACCCTCATTCTACAGGTGAAGAGAACAAAGCTCAGAGAAATGGAATAAGTTGCCCAAGGCTTCAGGTGGCTAAGCTGGGGCTAGAACACAGGTCAATCCATTGCCAAATGCACTCTTGGTCCCCATGCTTTTCTGGCCCTCTTCTTTTCTCTACACTAGGCTGCAGCCATTCTAAATGTCCAGGAAGAGACTGGGATTCAGAGAAAGAAGAAAATGTGGTGTGGTTGGGGAATTAGGGTGTGGAAGAGAAATGGTGGACACAGGTAGCTCTTTGTGATACGTGGGGCCCTCCTGCATCAGAGGAAGTCAGGTTTCATGCAGACAAAGGCATTTCTCCTCCCTGAAGCTCACCTTGCGGATGCTCTCACCTGGAGTAGGCTTCCCTTTCATCCATACCCTGGCAGCCTGCCTCCTGCTGTTTGGCTCAAGGTAATTCTTTTCTCCCTGGAGCCCCCACTCAGGATACGCAGATGGTTGGTTCTGATCTGAAGTCGTCCCGTTGATGAGGCCAATATAAATGCATGAAGGAGTCCAATTGCAGGTGCTCATTTCTGTGAGCTCAGCGGAGCCCATCCACAAAGTTACGGCAAAGGCTCTGACTGATGGGCTGGAAGAAGGCATCTGAAGGTCAAGCCTGTCCAGGAAGCTTCTTCACTACAATTACTGGGATACTTCAGGGGCCTTTGAGATAACTAAGTTTGGAAGGTGTATATTTACACCAAGTGATCCTCCACGGGCAGAGTTCTGAGAAGTGAGACTTCCTAGGGGCCTTTGAAGTTTCTCTGAAAAGAACCTAGTGCAGTGGCAAAGGTTTGGGCTTTGGTGCCCTTGACTCAAATCTCAGCTGTGCAACTTTAAGAAAGTATCTCTACCTCTCTGAAATTCAGTTTCCTCCTATGCAAGTTGGGACAATAATATCCTATTCAAGGATTTGTTCTGAGAATTAGTTTAAATGACATGTAAAATGTTTGTTGCAACTCATAGAGCAAGTTAAATGCTTACCTTACAATCCTTTTCTTCCTCCACCCAGGGAGATGGGTCTAATAACTGATCAGGTCTGGCCTTGAGTTTTTTGTGTTTATGAGCTATGTGTTTCAGCAGGCAAGGAGAGATTTAAGAGTCAGGTTTATTAATCTCCATATAACCTGTAGAGTAATTAGAGTGCTTATTCTCAGGTCTTTGGGAAGAAGTAACTATAATTACAGGACCAAATTAAATGACATTATCTTTTATTGTTTCATGCTGTTTGTAGGTTTTCTCTGTCAAGTTCCTTTTAGAAATCTGAGAGTTTTCCCCACATCAACTTTCTCCTTCAGTGAAGTGCTGAACCTGCCTTCAGGCCATAGGTTGAAAGATCTCTGGTAGGGGATCCTGAGTAGGATGGGCCTGTGTTTAAAGGGTCTGTTTTGTCACCCATGCAGAGATGGCCACCTGCCCCCCAAGCACTCCTACTCCCCTTCCATAGTGTAGAATTACCACTGGGAAGTGGTTACCTTGTCAGGGCCTATAGTCTGTAGCTTCTTCCAGGAGGGGCCACGTGCCCAGTTGTCTCCAATGAGATATTAACAGAGGAGACATGTGCCGCTTCTGGCCCAAGGTGGTTAGGAAGGGAGTGTGTCTTCTCCATTGTTTTGTCATCCACCTGGTGGCTTAATGAAGACACCAGGGGATCTTAGAAGCCATGAAGATGGCAGAAGATCAGTCAAATTGGTCCCTGAATGACTGCAAGGAGTACAACTCCCCACTGCCATCAATCAAGAAAATTTGGTTGATGTGTACATGGGCTGGACACTGAGATTTCAGATTTTATCTTTTATAGCAGTTTGCTTTATCTTAATGAGTGTACTGCCTGACTCTTCATCCCTGATAAAGCATGAAACCATGCTTCTAGTCCTGTCTTATGAGACAGGTAGACACGTCAATGAATAAATTTCAAAACAGTGTTGTAGAAGTAGGAAGATGATGCTGAGGACACAAAGAGATAAGACGCCCAGAAAATTTGGGTTGGACCTCCAAAGCTGAATAGAAGTTCACCAGCAGATGCAGGATGAGGCATGGAAAGATTATTCTAGGCAAAAGGAGCAGCAGGTGCTAACACATGTGAAAAGCTGAGATTGTGTTGAGTCCCTGTGAGAAAGTCCTTGTTGTGAAGGCGAACATGTTCAGGTGGTGGATTGAATATAGGCCAACAACTACACGGGTGGGCCAGGTTTGACAGGGGCCAGGTAAGTGGTCTTGGAGCTCTTAGGGAGAGAGACCACCAGAAGCTATTGTCCAGGGGTCAAAAAAACTTCATGAAGGAGGGAGTAGGTGTGGAACTGTACCTTATACAATATTGGTGACACTAGAGAAGAGCATCGCTTGTTAATTTGTCTTCCTCTTTCAGACCATGACATCCTTTAGGGCAGAAATCAGGCTGTATTCATCTCTGAATTCCCAGACTGGCGCCCTATCCTTAGAAGGCGCTGAATGAATGACAGAAGGCAGGATTGAATTCAGATGCTTCTGAGGATGACCTTGCCTGCTACATGTATTGGGAACTGAGCATCTGAGGCTCAATAGGAACTTCCCAGTGCTTCCTTGTTCCCAAATCACAACTGTGATCACATCCAAGCAAAGTGATGCCAGATTAAGGAATAGGCTTTCAGTCTCTGTACCATTTCCTCCTGTGTTCTACTAGTATTTAGAGACACCTCCTGTATTTGCTGGGTTCCTGCAGACTGTGTAGGGCATAAAACTCACCCTTCTGAAATAGGGAGAGTTCATACCACAGGCTGACTCTGCCCTTTTCTCCCACCACCAAGTCAGATCTCATGATTTACATGATCTCTAACGTTCCTTATTTCTATGATATTTAAGATATGGACATTCAGTGAAATGAAAGAAGAAAACATAGAGAAAATTACAACACTTGGATAATTCACACACTAGGTAGCCAGTTCTCAAATCATGGAGACATGACAGTTTTGATGACTCCAGTCCATTTTGTGAGTAATTAGCCTCCTGTTGCCTCCAGGTAAAGTCCAGGCTCTTCACCAGGACAGACCATCCTTTCTCCTCTCCAGCCTCATCGGCCATCACTCCCTACTCAGTGCATACCTGGACTCCCCAGGTCCTGAGGCTCTTCTCCCACATGCTTTATACACACTGCTTGTTCTCTGTTCTGGAGCCATCTATTTAGTCCTTTGTGTTGCAGTTAAAGTGTCTTTTCTTTGTAGTTTTTCTAGAACTTCCCAACCAAATTTTACTCATTCTTGCTTTGTGCAAAACATTCTGCTAGAAACAAAGGAAGGAGGTTTGCATTAGGAAGCAACTGACTTTTAGTATATTTTTAAAAAATTTAAAAATTTTTAGTTGTGACAAAGTACACTTAACATAAAATTTACCATCTTATACATTTAAAAATATTTTTAATTGAAGTATAGTTGATTTACGACATTGTGTTAGTTTCAAGTGTACAGCAAAGTGAACTGATGATACAAATACATACTTTTCAGACTTTTTTCATTATAAGTTATTATAAGGCATTAAATACAGCTCCTGGTTCTAGACAATAAATCTGTTTTATATATAGTGGTGTGTATTTTTTTATTCCATACTCCTAACTTATCCCCCCTATCTTAATCACTTTTAAGTGTATAGCTTAGTAGCATTAAGTATATTCATGCTATTGTACACCCCATCTCTAGAACTTTTTCATCTTACAAAATTAAAACTCTATACTCATTAAACAACAACTTCTCACTTCCCTCTCCCCATAACCCCTGGAACCCACCATTCTACCCTCCATTTCTATTAATTTCGATAAACTTTCTAGATGCCTCATATAGAAGAGTCGTATAGTATTTACCTTTTGGGACTGGCTTATTTCATTTAGCACAACGTCCTCAAGAGTCATCCGTGTTGTAACACCTGTCAGAATCCCTTCCTTTTCAAGGTTGAATAACAGTCCATTGTGTGTGTATAGCACATTTTGCATATCCATTCATCAATCAATGGGCATCTGGCTTTCTTTCTTTCATCTTTTGGCTCTTAAAAATAATGATGCTATGAACATAGATATACAAATCTCTCTTTGCGACCATAATTTCAATTCTATTGGATATACACTCAGAAGTGGTATTTATATATCATATGGTAACTATATTTTTTTGAGAAACTCCCATTCTGTTTTCTCTAGCAGGTAGACTGTGTTCCATTCCCATCAACAGTTCACAAGGGTTCCAATTTCTCCATATCTTTGTCAGAATTTTATTTTCTTTTTGTCTGTCTTTATTGTCTTTTTGTCTTATTTAGCCATCCTAAATGGTATGAGGTTATACGTCATTATGATTTTAATTTACATTTCCCTAATTATCGGCAATGCTGGGCATTTTTCTCCCGTGTTTGTTGACCATTTGTATATCTTCTTTGGAGACCTTTGCCAGTTTTTAATTGGGTCATTTGGATTATTTTTATTGCTATTGATTTGTACAGTTCTTTTTATATTCTGGATATTGACTCCTTATTGGCTCCAAATTGATTCCAATTGACTCCTATTGACTCCAAATCAGGTATATGATTTGCAAACTTTTTCTCCCAAAAGGTTTCTTTTTCACTCTGTTGATTGTATCCTTTGAAACATGGGGGTTTTAATTTTTGACAATTCCAGTTTATCTGTTTTTGTCTTTGTTGTCTCTGTTTTTAGTTTCATATTCAATGAATCATTGCCAAGTCCAATATCATGAAGCTTTTCCTCTATGTTTTGTAAAAGATTTTCATAGATTTAGGTCTTACGTCTTTGATTCATTTTGAATTACTTTTTGTGATGGTGGAGGTAAGGTCCAACTTAATTCTTTTGTGGATATCCAGTTTTTCCAACACCATTTGCTGAAGAGACTGGCCTTTTCACATTGAATGGTCCTGGCACCCTTGTCAACAATCATTTGACCATATAAGCAGGGGTTTATTTCTGAGCTCTCTACTATACTCCGTTGATTTGTATGTCTTTCTCCTAGTACCACACTGCTTTGGTTACTGTAACTTTGTAATAGATTTGGGAGTCAGTAAGTGTAAGATCTCCACCTTTGTTCTTTTCTTTTTTTCACCAAGATTATTTTGGCTATTTGGATGGGTTTCTTGAAATTCCATATGAATTTTCAGATGGATTTTTCCATTTCTTAAAAAAATGGCACTGTGATTTTGATTGCCTTGGGTGGTATTGACAGCTTAACTATATTAAGTCTTTCAGTCCGTGAACCTGGAATGGCTTTCATTTGTGTGTGTGTGTCTTTGGGTAGCACTCCTTTTAAATCAACAATCAGGGGCTTTGTATATATCATTTATTCACCTCTGATGCCCTTTGGGGTGACTTCAGAAATAAAAGTCAGGAGAAACTTTGCTTTTATGAAGGCCTGGGATGTATCTTCCTCATGTTCTATTTGTCTAAAGTTTCCCACTACTACTTGTTCCTAGGAAATGTATAGCTCGATTTTAATAATTATGCACAATCTGTTATAATTTGATAATTATAAAGATCTATATATTTTCATTCTTACATTTTCTCAGGTCTTAAATGTCTGCTGTAATTTATAATTTCTCTGGCCCTAATATTTTTGCTTTTCTATTGTATGTATTGTTATAAGCTACCTTAAATACATTGTGAATTGAAATGTACCTATAAAATATTCTTAAGTGAAAGATATGTATTATCATCACCATATTACAGATGAAGAAAATGATGTTAAGATTGGATAAGTAACTTCAACAGATCATAAAACTTATAAGTTACAAAGCTAGGATTCAAATCTAGATCTCTTTGACTGCAAAGGCCAAGTTTCCACATCTACTGTCAGTCAGTAAGACTGGCTCCCTGCATAGCTCAGAATCTAATGGGGACTGAGGAATTGAATGGCCAAATATGGCCATAAATAGCTCTTATACCAGCCAGAAATTATAGGAATGGCAATAGGGAAGTTTGAGAAATAAAGATGGTAACAAAAACCCTGTATGCAAGATAGCAAAAGAGACACAGATGTATAGAACAGTCTTTTGGACTCTGTGGGAGAGGGAGAAGGTGGGATGATTTGGGAGAATGGCATTGAAACATGTATAATATCATATATGAAATGAATCGCCAGTCCAGGTTCAATGCATGATACTGGATGCTTGGGGCTAGAGCACTGGGACGACCCAGAGGGATGGTATGGGGTGGGAGGAGGGAGGGGGGTTCAGGATGGGAAACACGTGTATACCTGTGCCAGATTCATGTTGATGTATGGCAAAACCAATACAATATTGTAAAGTAATTAACCTCCAAGCAAAATAAATAAATTTATATTAAAAAAATGAAGGAGATTGAGGCTTTTTGGTGTATATGGAATTCCAGATTGAATGATCTGAATATATCATATGTGAATTCATGAAGCAAGAACTTTTAAAAGAGGGTCTTAGGGATTGTTTCATCTTTGGGTTAAGAAACAAGAGACATTGTGTATTAGTTTCTTGCTGTTTGCTAGTCTAATCCTTGTGAAATGAACATATACCAATGTCTGCTCAGCATTCTTTCCTGTGGAGGAACCACTCCTCCTCATTACAGGGGGTTCAGTAAAACAGGACCTCATTCCACTCCCTTCCTGATCACAGTACTCCTCCCCTGGCCACAGTGAGGCACAAGGTAGACCCATGATAGGCCAGGAAAAATCTTTTCAGGACCTTTTGAGAAAGATACTCTCTTCCTTTAATATCATGAAGTTTGAGGGTAAACTCAGGCACATGTGACTGTTTTTGCTGACATCATGGAAATAGGCAAGAATTGAATCAACCTACAGAGAGTATAAGAAAAGCAGGGAAAAACTCTGCTGATATTGAGAATCTCTACCCAGTTAGGCCAAATGCTATTCCAACAAATTCCCTTTCCTACTTAAGTTGATTTAAACTGAATAGTGTTCATTTAAAGCCAAAAGAGAAATGGCAGGATTGGGATGAAGTATGACTTCTGCTTGAATCCTTACTCCATCACTTACTAGTTGGGTACCCTGTGCGAATCCCCTGATCCTTTGCTCCTCTGTTTCCCTTCTTATCCATGGATTCATAGGATTCTTATGAGGAATGGATGAGAAATTGTATCCAGATGAGAGTCTGGCATAAGTGATCATCCTAAGCATGTAAATGCTTAAAATACACTTCAACTTTGTGAGGGGTAGGGATTGTCTGTTTTACGGATGAGGAAAATGAGGCTCAGCAGGGTTAAAAGAAAAAGTGATGATTGCTCCACAGCTGACATGTCAGATCCTGAAGGAAAACTTCCATGGGACACTCAGTTGACTGGGTGATCCTGTTCTGCTCATGGAACCACGGTTCTCGGTAGCAAAAGGAAGGGCAGAGGATCCCCTCCTTAGCCCCAGCTGTCTTCCCCTTGCTGAGTAGTGGATAGAATCCTTCCTTACCCTTCTCCCTCACAGAAGAGGTCCCATCATACCTACCAGCCTACAGGGAGAGAGTCAAACAGCTGTGGAGAAGGTAGGATGTCAGGCTGTATTTGTTCAGATGGATATAATAGCATCAGAGTAGCGTGGAGCTCAAATATTGAATCAAAAGTCTTTGTATTTAAATCATAGACCTGTCAAGCTCATATTTGATATGCACTAATTAATGCTCCCCATGAGTTGTACCAGATTTTCTGATGTGTGTGTGTGTGTGTGTGTGTGTATAGAGCCAGAAAGAGATTCCTATAAATCGGAGTGATCAAAAACAAGCATCTGTCACTGTCAAATTCGGTAGTTGGCTCTTTGTGGCTCATGGGTACTTCCTGGATGAGAGGGGTGGATACCAGGTATTAGACAAATATGAATCATTTAGGAGGAAGTCACCTAGATCAAATGAAGCTAATGTTTTTATTATCCATCAAAACTAGGATCTCATACTAGATTGAGGAGGCAAAGCCAAGCCCCGTGTGGAATTTCATACTCCAGTTCCAATAATTCTGACCCTATGCCTTTCTTTTCCTTTCAGGGTGGCAAGGGCACTGCTGGCAAGATGTGGAGGGGATTTGGTTGAAAGGAAGTGGACGTCAGACTATTTTAAATGGAATATTCATAGATTTCACTGTGAAGGAAAAGTTTTAAATATCCCTTCGTATAATACAGAAAAAAATGGTTTTGTTCCGAGCAGTCAATAAAAGTAGGCATGCAGTAGACATGGTTATACTTAAGCCTTAAAGGAGGTACGCAGCGCAATGCCAGTGGAAGTGAGACCTAAAGGCACTTGGAAGTTTCTCTCCCTGGAAGGAAGGAGCTGATGAAAGTTTGACTAACAGGGGGAGAGAGCAGGGCAGTGAGGAGGACAGATAGTTAAGCTGAGAGGCTCCTCTTACATTCACGGCTGGAGAAAGAGAGACCCTTGACTTTATAGTTAGACCAATTTAGGTTGGAGTCTGAGCTCTATAATTTCGTATTAGGTCACCTTAAATAAGCATGCCACCTCTTTGAGCCTCACTTTCCTTGAATGAGGGGGTGGTGGGTGGGTGGTAGCCATAGAGTTCTCTTGAGGATTTTATGATATACTCTATGCGTAAAGTGGACATGCCAGGTGGAGCTAGTGGTAAAGAACCTGCCTGCCAGTGCAGGAGTCAAGGGAGATGCAAGTTTGATCCCTGGGTCAGGAAATTCCCCTGGAGGAGGCCATAACATCCCTCTCCAGTATTGCCTGGAGAATCCCATGGACAAAGGACCCCAGCCTAAGGACTATGCTTCATAGCGTCTCAAAGAGTCAGACACAGCTGAAGAGACTTCGCATATGCACACGAATACATGTATGAAGTACCTTCTGTTAACCCTACTGAGTTCTAACTTTCTTTTTTTTTCTATCACTCTCTCCTTTAAGTTTCCAACACATTTTGCATTCTACTTTTTGCCTCCATCATAAAATTCATTTGAAATTTTTATGAGTTTTGCCACATGGTATATAATACCTTAGGGCTGCCCATGTTTAAATTAAAACCTTTCTTCTAGGACTGTGCGAATCACATCAAAGAAAATACAGATGACAGTAGGTTTATCAATTATGAAAGATAGAGTAAGCTGACCGTCAAAATGCATGAGCCTAGAAGTAGCATAGCGTAGCCACTAGGAGATAGCTAGCAAGCCAGGTAGCAGTTATATTTGCCAGTGCCTCCTGCATTTATGTTTGGGTTTTTCAGGTAGCTCAGTGACAAAGAAATCACCTGCCAATGCAGGAGCTGCAGGGCAGGTGGGTTCAATTCCTTGGTCAGGAAGAGCCCCTGGAGGAGAAACGGGCAACCCACTCCAGTATCCTTGCAGGGGAACCCCCATGGACAGGAGCTTGGGGGGAGGCTACAATCCATGAGGTCACAAATGTCAGACATGACTGAGTGACTGAGCGTGAAAACCCTGCGTCTAGCAGGCACCGCGTGATTAGTCTCACCAGCGGAATGCGGGAAGAAGTATGATTCCACTTCAAGGAATTAACAAGCATATATGGTTTCTTCTTCCAATGGCTTGAGGTAAACAAGCTTGACTGCCCTAGGAAGCTAGGGGTTGAAGATAGAGGCAAAACTGTATCCCCAACTTGCCACTTGAAGGAAAGCCACCCATGAATTAGGAAAACCAATTTAGAACTTGAATAAGAAATAAACTCCCATAAAATCTGAGCCAGATACACCTTAGATTTCTTTGTTACAGCAGCTAGTGTTATCCTAATACATCAAGATAGTTCAAGGTGACAGATTATATCTATTTATGGAAGTGAGGTGATGAAAGTCAACACCTCATTGACAGGATCTAATTATGTAGCAGTTGGGAATTGACTGGGGGTTAGACTAGATGACCTTTAAGGGCTCTTAATACCATAAACTAATAGCACTAATATCTTATATTGAATAAGTATTTGCTATGTTCTAGCCCAGGGCTAAGCACTTTACATCAATTTTCTTCTTCAGACCTTACAACAACCCCGAGATATTCTCATGTAAAGATAAGAAGGTTGATGGCTGCTGGCAGAGATAAGAAACTTGTAAGGTCAGACAGTCCACAGAGCGGATTTGCATCCAAAGCTATCAGACTTCAGAGCCTGAATTCCTCATCACTGGACTATGTTTTTCCTCAAATCTGTGAGTCTGTGATTTTAAGTGCATACCATACATCTCATGCCTTTGTTCTGGGAATTGCTCATGTTTGGCTATTGAAAATCAGTTGCAAGATGAGTCAGTGGCTCAAACTGTATTGCAGCATTAGTTTAATTTTGGCTGTGTTTAAGAAGGAGAAATGAGATAATAGAGGAATGAACCAACACTAACAGAGTTTCTACAAGGTCCAAGTGGCTCAGATTGTAAAGAATATGCCCACAGTGTGGGAAACCTGGGTTTGATCCCTGGCTCAGGAAAATCCCCTGGAAAAGGGAATGGCAACCCACTCCAGTATTTTGCCTGGAGAATTCTATGGACAGAGGACCTGGTGAACTACAGTCCATGGAGGTCTCAAAGAGTCGGACCCAACTAAGTGACTAACACACTTTCACACCGGGTACACTCACATGTTATCTCATTTAAAATTTTCCCAGATCAATACTAATATCACCATTTTACAGACAAGGAAGCCAAAATTTGTCCATGTGGCATTTATTCCTTAAATACATGTTAATGGACCTTCTACTATGTTGCTGCAGGAGATTCCAAAGTGAACAAGGCAAACATGGGCTCTGACATATTATACCTAGGGGTCGAGCAGCTGCCCTATGAGGTAGCAAGCAAACTGTCACAGAGTGATTGAGCAAAATCTGGGTGCCTACACACCAGGGAGGTTGTGAAGGAAGTCCTGATACTGGGTAGAGTACACTGGATGATTTCTGGGGTCTCTTTCTGCACTGAGAGTCAAGTTGTACAGTATCTAGTTGATTGAAAAGGATCACCAGAAATGATCAGCAGAGGAAGAAAACTAGTGACAGGGAAAAGAGGCAAAAGAAAGCAAATACATTTTTCTACCCAGAATCTGGTTTGTAGAAATTGTTCAACAAACTTTATCTATCTTCCTTACTACTGAAACAATGTTTGCATCCTATTAACAACTTCATGTATGTTTTATCCAGTGAGTAGCACTATTTTTGTTGTTGTTGAGTTGCCGGTTCAGTTCAGTTTAGTCACTCAGTCGTGTCCGACTCTTTGCAACCCCATGGACTGCAGCATGCCAGGCTTCCCTGTCCCTCACAGTCTCCAGGAGTTTGCCCAAGTTCATGTCCATTGAATGGGTGATGCATCCAACTATCTCATCCTTTGTCACCACCTTCTCCTTTTGCCCTCAGTCTTTCCCAACACCAGGGTCTTTTCCAATGAGTCAGCTCCTCACATCAGGTGGCTTAAGCATTGGAGCTTCAGCTTCAGCATCAATCCTTCCAATGAATATTCAGGGTTGATTTGCTTTAGGATTGACTGGTTTGATTCTGCTGTCCAAGGGATTCTCAAGAGCCTTCTCCAGCACCACAGTTTAAAATCATCAATTCTTCGGCACTCTGCCTTCTGTATAGTCCAACTCTCACATCCATATATGACTACTGTTTACAGCTCCCAATAAGGGATAAGAATCATTTATTAAACAGTTTCTGTTTTCCATATTATCCCATTCTGTGCCATATTTCACATTTTCTTCTGTAACTCTCAACAGTAATTTTACAAGATAGTATAAAACATCAGTAAGGATAGGTTAGGTGATGCTTCAGCAACAAGCTCACCAAAAATCAAGAAGTCTTAAAATCGTAAAAGTCTATTTCTTGTTCATGCTGCGAGTCTGTCACAGGTTGGCTAGTGACTCTTCTCAATGTTATATTTGTTTTGACTCTGAGATTGAATGTGATAGAGTAGGGCAGTCACTGTGAACTGTGGTTATTATGACAGTGGAAAAGCAGAATAGGGTGAAACACACACTGGCTCCCAAATCTACCACCTGGAAGTGACATACACCCCTTCTGTCCACACTTAACTGGATAAAGTAAGTTAGATGTCCTTGCCAAAGTTGAACTGGGATGAGGAAGTGTGATCTTACCATGTGCCCGGAATGAGAAGATCAAATATTTGTTTACAGTCCTAATGACTGCTTTAGGAAGATATATATTTTTTATTTATTATACCCAGTTTGCAGATGGGTAAACTGAGTTTGGGCAGGGAGTAGAATTCTAATAACTTGGCCTAGTAAGCAGATTTGTATTTGCCTGCCTCATTCCAAATCCATGTTCTTTAAACTCTCCACTTGTAATCTGTATCTCATCTTCCTGCCTCCACCACGTACCACCTCTTTCTATCATCATTCCCTTCTCCCCTGGCTGCTTCTTCCCACCAGAAAGCTTAAATATCTTTATATTTCAAGTAGAAGAAAAAATGTCTCCCTCCACTTAGTCCAGCCACTGACCTATCTTCCCATCTTCCTTCCCTGCCACACTTTTTGGCAGTTATCTGCAAGTATCACTGACTTCCCGATCATCCTCTGGATTCCTCTCTTATCCCTTCACTGAAAGGACTCCTTGTTGACCTTCATACTTCAAATGCAATGGTCTTTTTTCAATTCTTACTTCAAGTTTGATCCCGCAGCAACACGTGACATAGATGACCACTCCCACTTCTTACACCTCCCGTTCCTTTGGTTCACAAGGTCAGTCCTTTCCTCCTACATCCCCAGCCAGTCCTCAGTGAATGTTTCAAGCTCTTTCACTTTTGCTTTCCCTTAACTGATGGTGTTTTAGGAGAATGAGTTTTAGACTCTTTTCCATTCTCACTCTACCCATTCTCTAGGGAGTCTTATCACTCCCTATATCTTTAATTACCTCTACAGATTGATAACCGCTACAGTAATTGCTAAAGCCCAGACCTAACTCTGGAGCTATGGGTAGACCCAAAAGACCATTTAGACATTGCTCAAATGTTCCTTGGGATCTGAAACTTAGTATTTGGGGAAAAGTTATGAGTGTGTGGATAGGCTTGGTAAATTTCATCTAGAGGATTTCTAGGGAATTGAACTTTTCTTCAAATTGGCTTTGAAAGCTTATCTTCTGAGTTGTTAGAATCAGATAAGTATTTTTTCCCTACTCCTATTTTCTAAGAGGAGGGATTCTCTCTTTGCATGCTTTTGGCCTTTACTTGCCCTTCCCTTGGGGAATTAAAGTAATTTTTCTGAGTGTGAATTTGGGAACAATAACTAGGCACGCACAGTGTACATCCATCTTCCTGCTCTGTTTCAGGAAGGGGTTTGTTGGCAGAGTACATTGATTCCCTTTTGTTCACTTGTCTTTTAGGTCTTATATGGATAGGCATCCCAGGTAAGACAGTTCAGCTGTGCCTTGGACTGGGTGGATATGTTTGTCAGTTTGGGAGTTAAATATTAGGTTGGCCAAAAAGTTTGTTCAAGTTTTCCATATCATGTTACAGAAAAATCCAAACCATGGTTTCGGCCAACACAGTATTTGCAAGCCACATAGGCTAAGACACCCAAAGTCATGTCCTCCAGTAGTAATACAGTTGACACTTTGGCCTCCATCATTACAATTATTTATTTCTCAGCTTGTTTAAAATCTACACATGGCAGGAGTGCTACTCTGGGCATTTCAAGATGCACTCAAAATGCAGGAGTTTCAGCCCCTATGTTGTTGTTTCTAAGCTTCATGAATTTGGTCAAAAATTTATTTCTTATATAAGATTACAAATATTCAAAATCTCTATCCTGTTTCCCTCTACACCTGAGAAAAATATCAAGTACTGCGTACAATGAGGTTTGCGTCTTTTTAAAATTTTTGTATCAACATGTACTGAACACCCTTATTCCAGGTTTGGGGAATGGTGAGATAAAAGAAACCCTGCCCTCAGAGTCTTATAGATCCTCTAGGAAGTAAGAGGAACAAAGGGATAAAGACAATACTGTGTCATCACAGATAAGGGAACACAGATTAGGGTGTGGGATGGGATGGGGCACAGGTTGGGTCTCAGAGAAATCTCAAGAGAAGATGCCTGAAAATGAGTGGGAAAGTGAAGGGGAGAACATGAAGGACTAGACAAACAGCATTCACGCTGGTGCAAGGCCTGAGACAGCAGGCTCTTTCCAGGATCTGGGGTTTGGTTTGGCTGGATTGAGGGTACTGCCTGGGGAATGGCCAGAAATGGGGCTGGGAAGGTAGAAAGAGGCCAGCTCACAAAGGGCCCATTACATGAGGCTTGGGATTAGGTAGTAAGGGCAGTGATGAGGAGAGTGATGATGTGGACAGCTTGCACCATGTGTCTGGTGCCTCGTTATCAATCCAGCGGCTGGCAGAAGAGATGACAGCAGTGGGAGCCAGTGTCTCTCTGCTCTTGGGAGGCCAACAGGATCACCAGAAAGAAGCAGGAAAGAGGTCCAGTGCCCTCTCTAGGCAGACCAGCTGTAGTTCTAGTCTCCTTCCTAGTCTTTCCTTGGAGCTGCTACCTTCAGCTGATGCTTTACTTTGGTGAAGAGCCCATGAAGATGTGAAGAGTAGCTCTGATGCCACCTTCTGATGGGGATTAGAGCCCAGTGATTATTAGTGACTGCCGGAGTTTCCAGAGGTAATAACCACAGATTTTAGGCAATTTTTCTGCTGTATTTAGAGAGTGTCATGTAGATTCTAGATCATTGAAAAAGCAAGAGAGTTCCAGAAAAACATCTATTTCTGCTTTATTGACTATGACAAAGCCTTTGACTGTGTGGATCACAATAAACTGTGGAAAATTCTGAAAGAGATGGGAATACCAGACCACCTGACCTGCCTCTTGAGAAACCTATATGCAGGTCAGGAAGCAACAGTTAGAACTGGACGTGGAACAACAGACTGGTTCCAAATAGGAAAAGGAGTACGTCAAGGCTGTATATTGTCACTCTGCTTATTTAACTGATATGCAGAGTACATCATGAGAAACGCTGGGCTGGAAGAAGCACAAGCTGGAATCAAGATTGCCAGGGGAGAAATGTCAGTTACCTCAGATATGCAGATGATACCACCCTTATGGCAGAAAGTGAAGAGGAACTAAAAAGCCTCTTGATGAAAGTAAAAGTGGAGAGTGAAAAAGTTGGCTTAAAGCTCAACATTCAGAAAACAAAGATCATGGCATCCAGTCTCATCACTTCATGGGAAATAGATGGGGAAACAGTGGAAACAGTGTCAGACTTTATTTTTTGGGCTTGAAAATCACTGCAGACGGTGATTGCAGCCATGAAATTAAAAGATGCTTACTCCTTGGAAGGAGAGTTATGACCAACCTAGATAGCATATTGAAAAGCAGGGACATTACTTTGCCAACAAAGGTCCATCTGGTCAAGGCTATGGTTTTTCCTGTGGTCATGTATGGATGTGAGAGTTGGACTGTGAAGAAGGCTGAGTGCCGAAGAATTGATACTTCTGAACTGTGGTGTTGGAGAAGACTCTTGAGAGTCCCTTGGACTGTAAGGAGATCCAATCAGTCCATTCTAAAGGAGATCAGCCCTGGGATTTCTTTGGAGGGAATGATGCTGAAGCTGAAACTCCAGTACTTTGGCCACCTCATGTGAAGAGTTGACTCATTGGAAAAGATCCTGATGCTGGGAGGGATAGGGGTCAGGAGGAGAAGGGGACTAAAGAAGATGAGATGGCTGGATGGCATCACTGACTCAATGGACGTGAGTCTGAGTGAACTCCGGGGGTTGGTGATGGACAGGGAGGCCTGGCGTGCTGTGATTCATGGGGTCGCAAAGAGTCGGACACGACTGAGGGACTGAACTGAACTGCACTGAACTGATGTAGATTCTGGAGAAAGACTTTCTGGGTTCACAGCCAGCTCCCATACTGCTAAGCTGAGGGCATGTTACTGAAGTCTCGGGGCTTCAATTTCCTCACCTGCAAAATGGGTTTCCAAATAGTCCGTACCTCATAGGGTCATTGTGATGGTTAAAGGGGTATGTATATATGTGCTTAGAGGATTTCATAAGGTGGTCATAAGGTGTTATCTTAGAAGGTATTATCTATAATGATCATTTTTTTGTTGTTTGTTAGCTAATTGTTTCCAATTCCTTTGCAACCCCCTGGACTGCAGCCAGCAAGGTTCCTCTGTCCATGGGATTTCCCAGACAAGAATACTGGAGTGGGTTGCTATTTTCCTCTCCAGGAAATCTTCCCAAACCAGAGATTGAAACTGTGTCTCTTGTTGGCATGCCGTTGACATGGTTGACACACCTGGGCTGACCTCGCCTCTAACAAGATCATTCTTTAAAGACAAAAGCTGTATCTTACAACTATTGTTTTGTGGTTTGGACAGAAAATCATGTGTGTGCTAAGTCACTTCAGCATGTCCTACTTTTTTCGACCCTATGGACTGTAGTCCACCAGTCTCCTCTGTCCATGGGATTCTCCAGGCAAGTATACTGGAGTGGGTTGCCATGCGCTCCTCCAAGGGATCTTCCCAACCCAGCCATCAGACCTGTATCTCTTATGTCTCCTGCCTTGAGAGGCAGGCTCTTTACAACTAGTACTATCTGGGAAACCCAGACAGAAAATTAGGAATCTTATATTAGTTTTGGAAAAAGTCTTTCAAAGTCATGGATCTTCTCCCATCCTTTCTCTATTTTCCTCTTAGGGAGACTGGTCCATTATTCCATATACATTGGCTGGGTACTTGTGCCAGGCCTACATCTTTTTGAGATGTAGTGGGAACAAGTAAGACCCACCTGGTTTCTAACCTGTAGGAGCTCCTTGTCTACTGGGGATATAAGAGGCAATTAGCTATAACACAAGCTCCAACAGGATGGAGGCATACAGGAGGGGCTGGTGGAGTCCAGAAAAGAGCAGGTTACAGATAGCGTAAGTTTCACAGGGGTCTTTAAAGAGGAAGTGGCTTCTGAAATGAGCCCCAAATGACGGGTAGGATATTGACAGACCTGAGCACAGGGAGGAAGGTAATGGAAAGATAGGCAGAAGGTTCCAGACTTCTAAGCGTCTCTTGGAGAATCTCAGTAAGGGGCTTCCCATGAACTCCTGCCCTCTGTCCCAACCCATCAAATCAAGGAAGGTATATGCACACACATCGCTCCATCTCTGGATCCTTTGTCTCTGTTCTAGTTCATTTAAGCTTTTGCAGTTTTACATTGTGCCTTTTCAAGGAAAGAGAAAAGGGGAAGAAAACTAGTTTTTTTGATTAGTTACTGGGAGCTAATTATATCATTCATTAATTTTACAACCCTGTGAAATTGGCATTATTATTGTGCCATTTAACAATGGAGGGAAACCACCGCTCAGAGAAGTTGTGATTTGTCCAAGGACACACAGTGAACTCATTCATTCAATAACTATCTATTGTTAGGGGTAGAACCAGGATTTTTTTTTAAATTTTCTCTTCTAAAATTTATTTATTTATTCATTTTTTTATTTGGCCTCACTTTAGGGTTTGCAGGATCTTAGTTCCCTGATAAGGGATTGAACCCGGGCCCCGGCAGTAGAAGCATGAAGTCCTAACCACTGGACTGCTGGGGAATCCCCCAGAACCAGGAAATGAACCTAGGGCACTTTGATTTCAAAGGCTTTATCTCGTTAACACAGGACACTGCTGCTTCTCTATAGGGTAAGATCCTTAAGGGCGTAATCCTTTTTCATAGACCCCTCCAACACGTACCAACTGGCATTCATTTTTGGCTCTATAAGGGTACCAAACAAGGTATTTAATTAATATCATCAGTGTTGACAGTGTTTGAGGGACGGGCTCCTCATCTAACTACCGAATCTTCTCCATCAGGCAGCCAGTTGCCCTTTAATACCTGGTGTTCTCCCCATGTCCAGTTTTGCCAAGTGTCATTAAACCATCGCCCATGGGACTCCCAGGGGCCTCCAGCCCCATCAAGTCCAATGCCCTGTGCTTACAAAGAAGAACCTGAGCCCAGAAAGAGCAAGTGCCTGGTCCAAGGCCACACAGAGATTTAATAACAGAGCCGGCAGCAGAACGCTTATTTAGTTGGGAGCCTTGGAAACCACAGACTGTTCATTTTGC
Organism: Capra hircus; assembly: GCF_001704415.2. Classification (NCBI taxonomy): domain Eukaryota; kingdom Metazoa; phylum Chordata; class Mammalia; order Artiodactyla; family Bovidae; genus Capra; species Capra hircus. Next base: position 33,010,231 of record NC_030810.1, on the reverse strand, counting down.
TAGGAAGCCCCCAGCTAGACCTGCAAAGTATCTCGGCCAGTTGGTTTAAAGCATTTTCTTTTTCACTCTTTTCACTGACTCCTGAAACAGATTGGGCTGCGCAAGCGAGCAGTAGGGAGGCGAAGTAAACAGAATGGGTCCTCGGTGCCCCCGGCGTGTCTGCTGTCTGCGGCGACTCATCACTGCCTGTGAGGCTGACAGACTCAGCCGCTCCTGCGCGGGTTCTCAGGCTCCTCCTGGGGTGCAAAAAGACCTGCATGGCAACGCCAGGACAGGGGCACACACGGGGGCCTGTCCTGGGGAACCTTTGTGCTATCTTTGTACGCCCCCATGGTGGTGATGGGGGTGGGGGATGGTGCCGGGGAGGGGCTGTTCGGGGTGAGGGGTGGGCAGGGTCCCTGTGACAACAGCACGCACTTCAAAGCCGAATCTGCAAAACTTACCGGCTTGCCCTAAGCACCCCATTGGATGCTTGGAGTCCCTACAGAAACCTGGTGATCAAGAGGAGGGCGTCCATGACCTGCTTCTTTCTGGATGCTGAGTCTGGTTCCAGCTCTAGCCCTGCTTTACCTGTCTGAGGCTCACATCTTAAACTGTAACCTCAGAGATGTCACTTTAGCTCTCTGAGATTCAGGTTGTCCCAGAGGTCCAATCGGATGGCTGATGTCTATTTTGTAGGGTTCTTTCAGGAATCTCTTGGAAACTAGGGGTGGCTCCAAGTAGACTATATTTTACAGAAGTATTTCATTTGTAGAACAATCTACTTCACTGAATTTAATGCCTCTGGGGATAGGGTGGGTGCGCATCCTAAAGATGATTTCCTACCTGTCCCCAACACACGTTGTAAATAATACATTCCGCCACCCTTAGCACATGCAATGCCCTTATGCATGTTAGAAAAAAGTAGCTCTTGGTAGGCTGAAGGACCATCCAGTGAAAGAAAAGTTGTTCCTACCTGTAGCTAGACCTTGCTCTGTGCCCCGGTGCATGGTTTGGTGAGCACAGAGCAGATTGCGTTTCAGCCCATTCTCACCCTCTCATTGGGGCCCTTCTCAGGCGTACAAGCTGCCCCGTCATGTAGAGGCGCCCTGTGTAAACACACTCCCGCCCTGTAAGCAATCAACTGCTTCCCTCATCAGGCTTACTAATGCAGCCCTTCAAGGCACTTGAATTTTTGTTCTTTAAGAACAAATGATACGCTATACTGAGTACAGTGCCTGTGACACACAGTAGGGTCTGAACAAGAACAGTCACAGAGAAGGGGGAGAATTAAATGAGGCAACCCATGTGACAAGGCTTGGTGCATAATTCAGTGAGTACTTACTGCATGAATGAATGAGCTCACAGAACGGTTGTGAAAACAAGACATAAATCCCCATGTGAAATGTTTAATAACAATAAAATGTTCAAATTATAGCTCAATACAACAACTCAAGAGATAGTAGAAGTTTGCATATGAATGTCAAATTAATTGCCAGGCAATAATTTTTATAGGAGTTCAGAAAGGTGGGGGGGATCACTTTGGTGGGCTGAGGGTCAAAAGGCCTGGACAGGTGCTTGTTCATGCACTTATACATCACATTTATTCATTCATCAAATGTTTCCCAGCCCAGTCCATGGATTCTGGGGAGGCCAAGATGAACAACACAAAGCCCACAGCCTCAAGGTGCTTGCAGACTGGTAGGAGATCCCAGCAAAAGGACAGTGTAAATACGATGCTAAACTAACATACTGTGGAGAGAAGGGAGAGGGTTCAGTGAGCCAGTACACACAGAAGGTGTGTCATAAACTGTGGCATTGTAACACATGCCTCTGATGACCATCTGAGCACATTCTGAGTGCATCTCCACCACTCAACGTTTATTAAGTCTCCAATGTGAGTGTGTGTGTTAGTGGCTCAGTCGTGTCCTACTCTTTGCAGCCCCATGAACGGTAGCCTGCCAGGCTCCTCTGTCCATGGAGTTCTCCAGGCCAGAATTCTGGAGTGGGTAAGCCTTTCCCTTCTCCAGGGGATCTTCCCAACCCAGGGATTGAAGCCAGGTTTCCTGCATTTCAGGCAGACTCTTTACCATCTGAGTCACCAGGGAAGCCCATTTAAGTCTCTAAAACTCCCACCGTTTCTCCTCTTCATCTTATTTGCTCTTCCCTTAAACCTGCCAGCAGCCTTTAAGAGCACTGCAACCTCTACTAGTTGAACCCTTGGAGAGCGAGGGGATGACACACAAGACTGGACAGGGGTGGTTTGCAGCTGTGAGGGAGGCCCATGCCATTCCGGAGCTCTGTGGAGCTTCCACAGGGCCTTTCCTGCTGAGTCCTTCCTCACTGCAGTCACTGATCACCCTGGCAACCGTGCACCCGTAGATTCTTTGGTGACAATGCTAGTGATAGTGAGGAGTGTTCTCTTAAACCACCCCTGAAGAGGGAGAAAAATACACGCTCTCAAAAAGGCAGCCCATGGCTGTTAGGCCCCTCTCTCCCTAGGATAAGCGCTGAGCCAGAAAGGGACACTCTCACTGCAGGGACCAGAGATGAGCTTTGTGACCAAAGGCCCTGGGGAAGCAGCAGTGATGCAGGGGGACGAGCACAGTCTGTGCGGCCGAGAATTCCCAGGGTGAAATCCTGGCCATGGGACCTCAGCACAGGGGAGCTTAGACACCTTAGTTCCCTCTCTTTGGGGCTCAGTTTCCCTCTTTGCAAAATGGACATAATTCCTACCTCTCAGGCTTACAGTGAGAACTAAAGGAAAGTGGGGATAGGCATTTGATGAACATAGTTGAGTGTAAAACAGAGGCTCAGAGATTAGCAGATGCAAACTAATATAGAGAGAATGGATAAACAACAAGCTCCTACCATATAGCACGGGGAACTATATTCAGTATCCTGTGATAAACCATAATGGAAAAGAATATGAGAAAGGATATGAATCACTTGGCTGCACAGTAGAAACTGACACAGCTTTGTAAATCAACTATGCTTCAATAAAATAAACTTAAAAATAAAACAAAACCCAGAGGCCCAGATACTGTTTCTAAGATCACTGAGCTAGTTAGCAGCAAAAGCTGAATGAGAACTTCCCTTGTCTTTTGACTCCCAGTTTGGCAGTCTCTCCCTCCCCTCCTCTCTCCTCCCCTCCTCTCCCGCTCCAGCCCTTCCTTTTGTGGAGTATTCCTTTGCCTACCAGTGCTTACTGCAGGTCACAAAGAAAAGTCAGAGAGAGTGTGGATGGTCCAAGTTCACCTGCTCATCATGTGTGTGTCAATACACCTAGGCCAAAATGAGCTAGATGCTGTTCTCCTGCAGGGTTGAGAATGCAGTATTCCAAGGAATATTTGATACTTGATATTAAGTAGTGACCCTACCAAAGGATTCTCCAGGTTATGGAAAGTGATAACCCTACCAAGCTGGGCTTTGGTTTTACAAGGCAGGGTCAGCAAATACGTAGTGGGTATGGGCACTATCTAGTCTACTCACGGCCTCCGTCAGGAATCAACTGACCTTTCTTTTTTATTGATCTCTAATAAAGACTCGGAATCCTTTCATCTCCTGTCAGTCAACTGGGACTGTCATTCACTCAGTAAACATTAGGAGCTGTTAGTCACTCAGTTGTGTCTGACTCTTTGTGACCCCATGGACTGTAGCCTACCAAACTCCTCTGTTCATGGGATTCTTCAGGCAAGAATACTGGAGTGGGTAGCCATTCCTTTCTCCAGGGGATCTTCCTGACTCAGGGATTGAACCTGGGTCTCCTGCATTCCAGGAAGATTCTTTACTGTCTGAGCCATCAGGGAAGACCACTCAGCATTAACTGAGTGCCTAAAATGTGTTCCGTCTGTACTGAGGAATATGTTAGACATTGACTCATGAACCTTTACCATTCTAGATGCAACCCTCTGTCCCTCTCAGGTGTCTAAACTGCTGAGCTCCAAGCCTGAAATCTGAGTAGGACCACAGAAAGGGTTAAGGTTTGGGGAAGCCAGGGTCTGAATTTGGCTCTGTCACCACAATGAATGCCTTCGATTTTGTCTCCCTGGTACTCCTTCCCTTATGGGGTCACAGGATCTTGCTGTAGGGGGACTTCCTCTCTCCCACTCCATGGCATGTGGCTATAGGATTGGGTCTGTGTCAGGCTTGGCCGGTCATGGTATCCCTTTATCCTTGTCCAGAGGTTAGATAAGCATATCTCCCTGTCTGGGACAGGCAGAAGTGTTCTGTATTTATTTGTGTAATATGGTAAGATTCGTATGTTTCAAAGTGGGAGAGAGAATCTCTCTGTCTTGAGAGGATACAAGTATGGAGCTTTTGTTAACCACATTCCCATCCTGCACACTCCATACAGGTGAGAAGCTTTCCGCAGGGGAGAGGATACAGGAAGGGCAAGAGATAGAGGAAAGCAAAGAAGGGAGGGGGAAGGGGGCGAAGGGGAGAGGGAGTGAGGCAGAGAGAGGGAGAGAAACAGAAAGAGAGAGGGAGGGAGAGAGATCACAGACATGATGACATCATTGGAATCAATGAAGACTCCGGACTGGCTTCACCCTGGATTGCCAAGTGACACCAGCCAATAAATTCCCTTTGCTTTAAACTAGTGATCTTGACCTCCTCTCAGACAGAGGTGAGTGGGGCAGAGGGCAGCATGAGAGTAAGGAATGACCACATTTCTATAGATAGCGAGGAGGAAAAACAGCAAGGCTTCTGAAACAATTCTGTCTTTGCTTGTAATTACAATTACATTGTTCTGGCTTCGCACTCCAATTGTCTTTCTACCAATAAGTGTTTAACAGGGGACTGAATGTGTATCTTGTCTCATGTTTCCCTTTGAGTGCAGATCTGATGTGAGGGTGTTCAGGGTGGTCTTGCCTCCCGTGTGGTTGATATGTCCCCCCAGGGCCTGGGATCTGCTGCTCCCCATTTTTCCCTCAGCCACTAACTGTAATATTCATACTTTCATCTTCATAGGGTGACTTGTGCTCTGCAAAGTCCTTTCATCTGCATTATCTCATTAGATTCTCCAAGCATCTGTGAAGAAGGCAGGGCTGGGATGACTATTCCTGCTTTGTCAGATTGAAAAAGAGGCTCAGGCCCTGGGATCTTGACACTGAACGAGAAAGACACGGGCAGGACTTATGCAGTGAGCTCGTGGGGGATGAATGAGACAGAGGTGGAAGGGTGCCTGGATTTGGAGCCACACAAGTTCCAGGCTTGCATCCTGCCTTCTTTACTTTCTAGCGATCTGACTTAAGGCAGATCACTCAGTCCCTCCCGGTCTCGGTTTCCCATTCTGTCAGGAACAGTGATGGCATTTTCCTTCCAGAATTATTGTGACTATCACAGGAGGTGATACAGAATAAAGGTGAGCCATAAGGTGCTGCTCACCTGTTCAGGGTTGATTTTTCGGTGTGGTGGATAGTGGTGTGCCAGGTTCAGCTGGATAGACTCATGAGAGCTATACCATGGAGTGTATGTATACCCGCTGCCAGCTCCACACTCAGTGGCATCATGTTGGTAACTTGACATGTTGGTAACTTGACAGCCACAGTGAGGATATTTTCATCTTGGAAATTGGCAAATGCCACAATTTTACCTTCCCTGCCAAGTCAGTTGTGAATTGGCACACCAGTGGCAGTGAGGACAGAGGGGAAGAGAAGAAAAGGATACTGATATGTAAGTTGCACTCTTGAGCATCTTCTTCAGTCCATGTGCAGATGCCACCCTGTTTGACAGATGAGGTCATTAAAACCTAAAAAGGTTGATCACTTGTTCAAGAACACACTGTAAATGAGAGAACAGGGACTCAACTCAGATCTCACATTCTCTCTGATAACCATGCAGCATCCCAAAGATGCTCTCAGTAGACCTCGCTCTTTCCTTGATCTCTAACCCAGCAATAGTGAGATATTAAGTCAGTTTCTAGGGCCATTTAACATGTAATACCCCTGTTTGGACTTCAAAATCCTAGTTTCTAAATAAAACTGGCTTGGAGAAAGATGAGAATGAGTGCAGGGCACTGAGCTAGATACCAGGGAAGAGCTGACTATCTGTGAGATCCACAGTTCTGGGTCTCAGTTGGATAAATGTTTCAGGATCTCAGAAGCTGGGCAAGATCGTTAGGTTGGGCCACCTGAAGCATGAGGTATGGCAAGGGAGAAAGTCAAGTGCACTTGAGCCCAAGTGCCAGCTCTACTACTTCACCTAGTGGGGGGTTAAACGGCCTCATCTGTCAGAGGGGGACAGCATCCCAACATACCTGTTTCATCTAATTGGGTTTCTATGGTATCAATGGGCTTCCCTGCTGGCTCAGTGGTAAGGAACCCACCTGCCAATGCAAGAGACATAGAGACGTAGGTTTGATTCCTGGGTTGGGAGGATGGCCTGGAGGAGGCCTTCACAACCCGCTCCAGTACTCCTGCCTGGAGAAGCCTATGGACAGGGGGGCCTGGTGGGCTACAGTCCATAGGGTAGCAAAGAGTCGGACATGACTGAAGTGACTTAGCACATATGGTATCAATGGGGAAAAGGATTCTGAAGGCCTCTGGAATCTGTTACACTGCACAGATGTAAGAGAATGATCATGTGTCTTAGCTGAGAACCTTTCCTCCTGTTGCTAAGAGAAAGGACTGCCTGTTTTCCTTTCTGCCATCTCTGGCTCTTTCCCGCTCCCCAGCCCTTTTTTTCCCCTTCTATTTTTATACCTTGAGTGTTCATGTGATGATGTCTTACATGCTTCAAACTAGATGGGGATGGGGATGGCAGACAGGAAAAAATAAATAAAAGGGCCTAAACAAAGTGAAAATTTGTTTGTTGCTTAAGAAGATGACAGATGACTACAGAGGCTGGAGTTAGCTACAGGCTTTTCCCCAGATGCTGGGATGAACTCTCCTGGGATCCAACGTGTTACCCTGGACAGGACAATTCCCAGAGAAAGATGATCAATGCTCCTTTCTTCCAGATGGAGACAGAGGTACAATAGGAGCATTTGGGAAGCTCCTGGGGGACTTAAAGGGGGACTACAGTAAGGATGAAATTAATGGTTATTTAGTAGCTTAGGTACCTTCACCATCTCACTTAATCCTTGCAATAACTTTATGAGAATATATATTATTATATACACTTGCCAGTTAAAGAAAAGATCCTCAGAAAGTGGTGGGAGAAGTCTACACTAAGGCTCCTGGGGTTCCTGGCAAGTGGCCTCTTGCCCTGTAGACCTACTGGAAGGGGCAGGGGGCTCATTATAGTTGTGCAGGCCAGAGAATGGAAAAGGACTTTTATTCAGCACTGCACAGGAACCTCTGATTATTTCCCCTGCCTCCACCCAAGCCTCCTCCAGTTGTTCTCTGCACAGGAGCTGGAGTGACCTTCTATAAAACACAAATCACACTATTTCCTATCCTCTAAAAATCACAGTTTTACTATCTCCAAAAAAATTGCCTACTGACACTCCTATAAGACCAGCCTCTCTCTCTAACTTCTCCTATACCACTAGTCACCAGCCTTGCTACATTTCAGCCACAGTTGGTTTCTCTGTGCTCCTCAAATGCATTCAACTCATTCCTGCCTCAGGGCCTTTGCACTTGCTATTCCCTCTGCCTTTAATGCTTTCTGGTCTCAGGTCAATGGTCATTGTCTCTGAGAGTCCTTTTCCAATCCCCAGACTGATGTCCTACCCCAGCTTTTTCTTACCACACATCACCATCTTTTTAAATTGGTGTCATAGCAGTTGTTACTATCTGTCAGTTTTTACTAATTTACTTGTTTATTGTTTCTGTCCTCATACTGGAGAGTAAATTCAAGACCTTAAGGATTACTTGTCTATCTTTTTGAACCTCTTACCCCACTCCATAGAAGAGACCGGCACAGTTAGCATGAAAAATAAATTGTTAGTGAATGAGTGGATTGTTACTGATGTATTATTATCCCAGGAAAAGCACACTTGCTGTGAGTAGGGAAAAGTCCTACCATTTGCTCTCACTTAACCTGTGTAGAGATCGATGTTTATCTCATTTGGTTCTTACAGTAATCCTATGAGACAGATAATCTGGTTCCCATTTTGCAGACGAAGAAATGGAGCCTCCATCATTTCTTTGGCAATTTGCTTAAGATCTCAACAACTGCAACTGGAACCCTTGTCTGCCTGTTCCTGTGCCCACACATTGGATCCTGGGGGAGGGCAGAACAACTTCTCTGAGGATTCTGCTCGTGCAAGACAGTACGTGTCTGCTGCGGCAAAACCTCGTGTGTGTGAAGACACCGCCGAGGATGAGGCTGTGTAAAAGCATGTGCAGGCCGAGTCTAGCGACAGCTCCCGGAAGACTTCCTCTAATAAACCGCCATTACTTGGCCTGAAGTCCAGATTTCTCTGGGGAATAGGGAGTCCCAAAAGGTGAAGGCTGCGGAGTGGCTGCAAGTTTTGGCCTCGCTGTGTTCAGAGCTGGGAGGGAACTTATGAGTGGGTACTGAGGTTCTCTTCTTCCCTCCAGCGGTGCTCACGTCCTGTCCGGGTCGGCCTCGCTACTGATGCGGTCGCCTGCATTCTGCGCTAGGTGGCGAAATGCTGTGGGGCTCCCCTATTCGGGGGAATGCGGTAGTGATGTATAAGGTATGAAAGATGTGGCCTGCAGAGAGCCGGCACTATCTCTACTGCTGCCGCTACTGCTGCCGGCAGAGCTGCTGGGAGTGAGCATCCCCCGTCAGGGATACCCAGCTCCGCGGCATCTCCTGCGCGCCCTGGCCCCAAACGGACCTGCCACCCCCAGGGAACAAAAGCAGAGCCCCCTCGCCCTCTCCTGCTGCAGCCGGAGGATGAGTCGAGAGGGCTGAGCGGAGAGTGTGGTCCTCGGCGGCCGGCGGGGAAGGTAGGAGAAGGTGTTGCGCTCTCTCGCTCAGGCGTGGGAGGCTCGGGGTGGGCGGGCAGGGACAGGGGCGGCAAAGGGGACCAGTCTGTCCCCGGGGTGCTGCCCGGCCCGGCGAGGTGGTCATCTGGAACGCAGCGCCCACACCGCCTGCCAGCCCAGCGCAGGGCGGGTGCGGAGCTCCCGCAACCGCGAGGGAGCCCCCTGGGTGGGAATCGGAAGCGGCCGGGGGGAAAAGTCCAAAGCCGAAGCCCCACAGGCAGCGGTCCAGGGCACTCGGTGGCGCGCGGCTGGCTGTGAGGCAGGCGGCGTTGGCTGCAGTGTGCGCAAAGTTTTGGGTGGCGCGCAAAGGAGCGGGCGAGGGCCCTGCGCAGCGCAAGTTGCGGCCGCAGCCAGAGGGCGAACCCCGGGGGGCGGGGGACGGTGCTCCAGGCGGACTCCCCGACACTGAGACTGGCGGCTTTTGCTCCCCTATGCCAGCCGAGCCTGGGTTTGCCCTCAGCCATTTAACCCTTTCTGACCTGGGAGAAACAACTTCATCTTCTTCGGAGGCGGCTGCACTCAGGCTGGCTGGATGGCGTCGAGGCTCCCAGCTCAGTCCTTTTGAGCTTTTTCGAGTTTCCCAGCACGTTCTAGGTTTTCTGTTCTTTTCTGGCCACCTCCGTGTCCAAAAACCAGGCAAGCTGGCTGGGGCGGGGTGTCTTTCCCCACTATCTGTAATTTTACCCCACGTACCACCCAGACGCATGTTTTCTCTGTTCTCACTCAGCTTGGCTCTTTGATGCTGTCTTGAAAAATGAGATGATTAATCAATTAGGTTAGTGGCCAATTAGGCATAACCTTGTAGAAAAATAATTATGCCCAGCTCTCTGGGCTTTCACTGTTGATGAGGTGGGAATCCAGCCCAGGTGGAGGGGCTGTTCTAAAAAGATAGGGCTGATCAGGGAATTTCTGGAAATTTCAGATTAAAAAGATTCAAATATGTGGTAGCGGCGGAGGTTGTGCGGGTGGTACTGTAGGGGTGTGTGCGTGAGAGAGAAAGAGAGAGAGATAATCAATTTTTGCAGAGGAAATTAACCCTTGGCAGCTCGGTCTAGAAGGACTTTGCAGGCAGTATGTTTCAAACACCTCCGGAAAGGTGTGTCCGCTGCTTGCCTTCCCCATCCCCCCTCAACGCTGAGGGGCTCTCGCCTGTAAATCGCCTCACAGTCGCTTTGCTGTTGCTTTGGGAGGCTGAGTTCCGATGAATGCATTTTAGTTTCATGTCCGAGGAATCGCGTCGTTGCAGAGGGAGGTTTCTATGCTGTGCCTCCCAAGGATACAGATTTCCCCGGCTTGCGTTCAGTAAAGCGGTTATTAAACGGGTGTAAAACAGAGACAATCTGTTACCAGAGCTGGGAAGTTCTTGCTGCCGAACGAGGCTTCCTTTTGCTTTTGGGTAAAGGACTGGCGGGGTTTGGCACTGCGGTATTACAATACAGCCATATTAAAAAGGTCCTCCGAGCCTAGAGCCGTCCACCACTGCAGCCGCATCTCCCACAGACTTTACTGCTCGAATCCTTCTTCCCGGGAACATGCGGTGGATTTCTGATGAGTACTGAGTGCATTTTAACCCCGTTCTGTTTCTATTTTAATCTTCTGCTTATATCTCTGGACCCTGGAAAGTAGATTCCTGTCCAGAAAGCAAAAACCTAGAGGTGTTCCCAGGGTGGAGGCATTTTTGCAACAGGTCGTAGGTCTGGGTTTTCTGATAATGGGTCTCCCTGGCATTTAGCAAGCTGGGGACCTGCTTCCTTCACCAATGACCGGACTGGGGTGAAACAGGGGGTCCCTGAGATCCCGTGCAGTGCTGACTGTAACTGGTTCTGAATTGTATGGCTTTTCTTCCTTTCCAAGCTGATCCAGAGGAGTAGCTAAGCAGTGCAGTGAGGCAGTGGCTATGCTGCCTCACTCCCAGTAGAATGGAGGGGGACCGGTTGAGGCTTATTGGCAAATAGAAATGGTCCAGCTGGAAGACTGCCTAGTGGTACTGGTGTCCGGGACAACTGGGAACCACATGCCCCACCTGCCTTCGTTGGAATCAAGGGCCACCATCCAGTCCTCTCTCTTTTACAAGATTTTTTTTTTTCTTTTCTTTTCTTGAAGCTAGACTCAGGTAGTTACCTTACTGTGACCCTATTTGTTGGTCTGAGTCTTGTGCTGGCAAAGGCCTTGCTCCTTTTCTGTAATCAAAGCTTTTTCACATAATGGGAAGGGATATAGGGTGGGTGAGGGGAGGGAAGGAAGGGAGAGAGAAAAGAAGGAAAGAGGAAAAGGCAGGGGGAGGGGCAGTAGTAAGAAAAAGAGAGACAGAGACAGCTTAAGACTTCAAATACAGACAGTGGGAAAGAGAGAGGTGAGATGGAGAACAAGAAAGGAGGAGGGAGAGAGGAGGAGGAGGGGGAGGACAAGGAAGGAAGGGGGAGGAAGAGGAGGGAGACACAGGCAGAGGGAAACAGGAGGAATTCCAGTGCTGAAAAGGAGAAAGAAGGGCCCACATGAAGCAGAGTTTTGTATTATATGAATTTTTCAAAATGCAAAGGAAAACCCCAAACTGCAAAAGACTCATTGGCATTAGACTAGCTTGGACCTCAGCGCTGACGTCATCAGATAATGACTTATGAAGGAAGCCTTGTGGCGCAGAAAGCCATCAGCTCTGCTCCTTATTTTTTCCTTGGCTTAAACTCCAGTTGTCAGTATGGAGGGTCAGAGTTCCAAACGAGTCCGTTTGCTTGGCTTTCATAGCCCCAAGAGCATACTCTTGTTTGGGTCAAGCTGGGGCACTCCATTTGGGCCTGCTGGGTATTGGAATGACTTTGGAAGGGAGGCATCCTTTGTTTTAGATTTGTCTTCCATAGAATTGACATTTTTTTAAATAGTGCATTCTTAATGTATTTAACCTTGGAGGAAAGGAGAATAATAAAGGATAGTGGAGTGAACACTCTTAACCTGCCACCCAGGACCGAGAGTAATGGGAAAATCATTACAACTTGTCTTCACTCCAGCCTCCTTGATTCTAGTCCAGAGTATTCTCAGAGCTTCCCAACTCATACCGGAGAGGGACCTCCAGCATGGTCTCTCTCCACAGGTGTGACATCATCTGTCTAAAGGGTTAGGATTAGGGTTTGATGTGATCAGAACACACCAGAGTTTCCCTGTTGCCTAAAGCATGTTATTCAAATCACTGACCATAGACTTCAAGGCCTTCCATAGCCGGGCCTTCTTGCTCCCTCTCAATGGGCTTCACACATACATAGAAACATTCTCATACACACACATCTACACACACACTACACACATGCATACTAATAAGCAAACTTACACCCTCACACACACAGCATTGCCACAGATGCTTTCTCTCTCTTACACACACACACACACACACACACACACACACACACACACACACACAGACACTGCTCTTACATTTCACATGCATACCATACACAGTTTGCATAACTCTGCAGGTGCAGGCTTCTTTTCTTGTCTGGAAAATACCTCCTGCTTTCTTGCCTGATGGAGGCCACTCATCTTTCAGTATCCATCTCAAAAGTGGCATCCACTCAGAGATCCTTTTCCCTCAGGAAGCCACGTTCCCTCAGCACTCTTAACACACTTCCTTGGAAGTACTATCCATGTGTTCTTCCAAGTGAGGGTAACTTATCCACCTCTTCATTCTCAAGGTATCTCAAGAGCTTCTAGAGGGTGAATAACAGTCATAACATCTTTTTTCTTATTTTATCTTGCTCTCGCTATTTTTACATTTTTTATTTTGATTATAAGAATTTTAAAAATCCAAATGGTATGTGTAAAAAGTGACAGTTCTCCCCACTCCCACCTAAATACCCTCTATTTTTAATGCACATGCTATTAAATACTTGAATTTCTTCCTAACCTTTGTCTTACATTGTATTTTCTTGGCTAGATCATATGCAGGGATCATGTAATATATCAGTTCAGTTCAGTTCAGTTCAGTCGCTCAGTCGTGTCTGACTCTTTGCAACCCCATGAATTGCAGCACGCCAGGCCTCCCTGTCCATCACCAACTCCCAGAGTTCACCTAAACTTATGTCCATTCAATCAGTGATGCCATCCAGCCATCCCATCCTCTGTCATCCCCTTCTCCTCCTGCTCCCAATCCCTCCCAGCATCAGGATCTTTTCCAATGAGTCAACTCTTCGCATGTGATGGCCAAAGTATTGGAGTTTCAGCTTTAGCATCATTCCTTCCAAAGAACACCCAGGACTGATTTCCTTTAGAATGGACTGGTTGGATCTCCTTGCAGACCAAGGGACTCTCAAGAGTCTTCTCCAACACCACAGTTCAAAAGCATCAGTTCTTCAGCAGTCAGCTTATATCTGTATATATATGCTGTAATTCTTAGTGCATAGTTTTACATGTAGTAAGTGCCCAGCAAATATGGTGTAAATGAACACATACTAATTTGGTTTATTTTTTAATTAAATTAAATAAATTGCTTCAGTAATCTTCGCAATAGCCTTACGTGATTGATGTTGTAATCCTTATTTTACCAATGGAGAAAGCTAGGTTCTAAGAGGTTATGTAAATTGGCCAGATTAGACAGGGAAGTGGGAGTGGGGCCTGGATTCAAACCCAGATCTCCTTCATTTATTGCCCCTGTTCTGTCCACTCTGCCCCATGAGTGGACCTGTGGGCACTGAGAGGAAAAGCGTCAAACTCAGGTTTGTATGCCCAGTATTTGCTCAGAGCTTATGAGATTGTGGGGCCCTTCACCCATACCTCCACAGGTGCCATTATCCTTTCACGGATGAGAAAGGAAGGCACGTGTGAGATGTTCACAGCACTTGGCTGAGCCCCTCGAGCCGGGAAGAACCCAAGACTCATTCTGTCTTCTCAGATGTGATAGTTGGTCCCAGAAAGGGAGAGGGCAACTTCTGCTTTCCCTTTAGTGCATGACTCAATGGGACAGAAGAATCTAGTGGGTAAGGCTGCTTCCTGAAGAGTGGCGTGTGTTGCTGGTGCTCAGCCCTAGTAGGGTCCACATTGCCTGGACTCTTAGAAACTCCCTTTTTGAATGCTCATCTTCATGTCTGAAGTTTTCTGAACCACAACTGTGGATGGAGTTACTTTCTTGAGTGTTTGGTGAGCAACTGTGGACATAGTTTGCGATTCAGCAGCTATGCTTCAGCACCGAATGGGATGGTTTGAGATTTTGGTTTTGGGATATTTTGTCAGTGAGGCACCCACTGGTGCTGGAGGCCTCCAGAACTTGGCATAGATAGCAGCTGCCGTCTGAGGTGGGCTACAGCTCCTGTTAATTGGTGCATCACCGACTCTATGGACATGAGTTTGAGCAAGCTCTGGGAGTTGGCAAGGGACAGGGAAGCCTGGCGTGCTGCAGTCCACGGAATCGCAAAGAGCTGAACACGACTGAACAACTGAACGACTGAACTGAGCTGAACTGATATGTGACAGGCAATGGGTTAGACATACAATCTGTATCCTCTCATTTATTCATTATAGCAGTCCTAGGAATGGCATTATAATCCTCAACTAGAACACTGCCCGGAATAATAAATAGCAATAAAATATTTGCTGAGATGTTAACGAATAAAGAAGAAACCATGGATCAGAGATGCTGAGTAACTTGTCCTAGCTCGCCTAGCTAATGGGCTTCAGAACTTGGATCTGAACTCAAGTCTTTTTGATTTTAGAGACTGTACCCTCCCCACCCCCTTTTTTTTTAGATCACAGTATTCCTTTTGACCTGGAAATCCTGACCAGGTAACATAATAGAACTTGAACCTGTAGATCCTTTTCTCCAACTGTTTTAAGAGAAGCAAAAATTTCCTAAGGGCAATGTGCTGCTGATAAAATGGATTAACTTGTTTTTACTTTTTTTTGTTTGTTTGTTTGTTTAGTTCTTCTGTGTATTCTTGTCACCTCTTCTGAATATCTTCTGCTTCTGTTAGGTCCATACCATTTCTGTCCTTTATTGTGCCCATCTTTACACGAAATGTTCCCTTGGTATCTCTAATTTTCTTGAAGAGATCTCTAGTCTTTCCCATTCTGTTGTTTTCCTCTATTTCTTTGTGTTGATCGCCAAGGAAGGCTTTCTTATCTCTCCTTGCTATTCTCTGGAACTCTGCATTCAAATGGGTATATCTTTCCTTTCCTCCTTTGCCTTTCGCTTCTGTGCACAGCTATTTGTAAGGCCTCCTCAGACAACCTTTTTGCATTTCTTTTCCTTGGGGATGGTCTTGATCCCTGCCTCCTGTACAATCTCATGAGCCTCCATCCATAGTTCTTCAGGCACTTTGTCTATCAGATCTAATCCCTTGAATCTATTTGTCCCTTCCACTGTATAATTGTAAGGGATTTGATTTAGGTCATACCTGAATGGTCTAGTGGTTTTCCCTACTTTCTTTAATTTAAGTCTGAATTTGGCAATAAGGAGTTCATGATCTGAGCCACAGTTTTTGCTGACTGTATAGAGCTTCTCCACCTTTGGCTGCAAAGAATATAATCAATCTGATTTCAGTGTTGACCATTTGGTAATGTCTATGTGTAGAGTCTTCTCTTGCATTGTTGGAAGAGGGTGTTTGCTATGACCAGTGTGTTCTCTTGGCGAAAGTCTATCAGCGTTTATGAGATGCAGCTAAGTGGTAGAAATAGGATTTGGGCACAGATAGTCTGTGCTCTTTGCTACTCAAGTGTGTAAGATTCTGGGACCCATTTAAGATGCTGGAGTTGCTTAGCAGTAGAATCATTGCCATCATCATTGTTATTATCATCACTATTTTTCTCATCATCATTGTCATTGCTGCCTTCATAGCAGTTATCTTTACTGTGTACCTATCTTGTGCTATGGGTACTTTTCGTGTGTTACCCCATTAATTCTCAAAACAACACCATATTTCTGCAGAAAGAAACTGAGGCACGATAAGGTTAAATGGATGCTGAGACTCTCATTGCCAATAAGTGTGGAAATGGGGCTGGGGCCCCATGTGTCTGGCCTCTTCTGTTCTCATTTTCATTCTCCAATCTCTTTTTTTCACTGACTGATTCTTGTTGCTGCTCTTAAAATCTGGCAAAGCTTAAAATGATGAAAGTTTGGTTTGTTTTTTCATTGTTAGCCCAATGTTCAGCGGATCACCGTCTAAAAAGACACAGGCTTCAAGTTCAAGGACTTGAGTTTTTTCTCCTGTTTCACTGTCAGGTATAAGAAAGGTTACCTGATGAGTTCTCTTTCATTTCCCTGGAAATGGAGTAATAATATATCTGCCATGCTTCCTAATATGGTGATGGGAATAGGACAGTTGGAGTCCTTGTGATTTTAACTTCCACTTAGAGAACAAGAAGTATTTTGTGAAAGAGCAAGGGGAGTACCTCTCAGCTTGAAAATTACTACCTTGGGCAGCTCTGTGACCCTGGTTGCCCTGAGCAAGAAAGTGACCATCAGTTGGGCTCTTTGTTGGTAACAGTGCAGGAACCCTATACCATTAGTATGTACACTTGTGGCATAAACACCCATATTGTGGATGACCGGGGGCCCCGTTGCATCAGACAACCTTTCAATTTATCAGCAAAGCACATGTAGTTCCTGTCTCAAAGAGGGCAGAATTAAATAAGAGTGAATACTAAGTAGAGAATTCATTTGTATTCATAGGCTTTTAATAAATAGGAATCTTTAAAAAAAAAAAATGAGCTCTGAGCCCTAGGTCTTGAGACATCTTGTTTAATTAGCATGCAGAATATGACTTCTTCTTACTTCAAAATGACCATTTTTTTGGTAGCTTGAGCTTAGATCTTTAGTGACATATTTTTTTTCTGCAAGCAATTATTTATAGCCTAGTTGGAAACTGACAGGAAGGAGGGATTTAAATGAAAATGTTACCCAACTGAAGTTTACATCTGACTGAAACACATGGTGTCACTGTGGACAGAGTCCTTAGAACTCAAAATATTTGTCAATTTGTAGCACTTGGAGAAACCAAGCTGTTTTCTTTTGTTAATGTTAACTCTAAAAGTCACATTTTTTGCATGCATTATGGTGGCCACTTCTACTTCCTGTCTGTGTGGTTTTATTTGGTGGTCATGGAACTGCATCCATTAGCTCATTCTTCATCTTCTGTTCCGGATGAGGTAGATGTCCCCATGTTTATTTCACTATCATATACTACATCCCTAGTTCTTCCTGCCAGGAACACCCTCCTTTTTCAGATATCCTCCAAACCCGATAGAATGGTGACGTCAAGTTCAGGTATCATGCCCCCCACACAGGCTTCTTAGTTAACATCGCTCAACATTGACCCGCACTGACAAGGGTTGTTTTTTAGCACTTTATTAATTTTCCAAATCATATAAATAAAACAAATTCATTGTAAAAATGCCAAAGTATAGAAAAAGCTTTAGAAACTAGTAAAAAGTCACTTGAAATTCTAGTTATTTGTCTTGCCTGTAATTTGGTGACCATCCTTTTATTTATTAAACACAAATGCTAGCATATGTAGATAGATAGATATTTGTTCTGCCTTATTATGCAAACTATTTACTTTTTACCCTAGACATCTTTAAAAAAAATATAGTTATTTATTTACTCCCCTTTGCCCCTCAAACTAATCTAACAATGAGGCTGCCTTCCATATCTTCCTCTAAGTTCCTGTAACATTTACAGAATATGTTCATATACACACATACACAAAACATAGGGATTTTTATCATGGGTGTAAAACATGAGATCATATATACATTCCTTGGCATATTGCTTTTATCACTTTAAACACTATGGTCCCTTCTAGTACCCACCCCCACCCTCAGACAGCTGGCTTTGATATAAATGATTCTTTTCAATGGCTGTATAAGTTTCAGTGGTATGAACATACCACTGATTTTTCAACCATTTCTCTCCTGATGGGCATTTACTTTTGTTTCACTAATTTTTACAAACAATGATGAAATAAACATCCTTGTATATTTGTCAGTATCTGTTGATGTTTTAACTTTTATGATTCCCCAAACTAATACTAAAGGGTTGAAGGATACACATTTTTTAAAGTTTTAGAAGGTGGTACTATGTATCTTTCCAAAGAAAGTATAATAATTCTCATTTCCACTAACGAGGTATGAAGTAACATTTCCCTATGTCTTTGTCAACAGCACATATCATCAACCTCTTTTACTTTTGCTAACCTGAGAAGTAACAAGTGATCTCATTGCTGTTTACTTTGTATTTTCTTGATGTCTACCAGCGAAGAACATCATTTCACGTTTATTGGCCATTTGGATTTGCTTCTTGATGGACAGATAATTCATTGTCTTTGCTCATTTTTCTTGGGATGGTTCATCCTTTTATCATTGTATGAGTTTCTTTTAGATCATAGACAATAATCTTCTTTTTTAATCTACATTGCATCTGATTTTCCATCCATAGAGGTCTGAGCTAGTGTTATAGTAATCTCTTTATTTGTATCTGTTAAATCTAGACCAGGAATTACTAGACAGCAATGATGTGTCTGATTCATCTCTAAGACATTACATACAGGGTAAGGCCTGGTTCAAAGTGAATGGTTTTAACCCTGACTACAAGTGTGGTGTCCAAATGTATTTCATATGGCACCACATAGACGGAGATGTTGCAAATAAGTTAGCTTCAAGATAACCAATGTTTAGAAAATATTTATAAATGAGTTACCTACTTTCTTGCTTTTTAAGCAAGAAAAAGCTTATAGATTATAACTAAGAAATAGCATTTTGAACATCAGCTATTGTTTCAAGCTATATATTTGGTATTCCTAAGGGCTATTTAGAGATGTTAGACTGTTTGCCCTTATATATGCGTGGCCCTAGACATATGGATGTATGGACTTAAAATTCTAATCTCTATTTTTTATACCTTCCCTCACTGTCAGATTGTGTCTTCATGTCTTGGTACTGTCAGTTTATCTGCCTCGAAAAGCAGTCTTTTCCCCTTTCTATCCATCCTTTTGGCTGTGGGCTACTATATCAGGAACCATGCTCACTGGAAATGCAGATGTGATAAGGGTCCATAAACACCAACCAAGTCTTGGCCAGGGTATCATCCCTATAAATAAAGTACATCAGTCTCCAGTGACAATATAAGTTTGGCTGTTTGAGGGTGGTTTTTTGTTTCTATCTTTGTTTACAGCTGTTTTCTGGAAAAGTGAGGTTGCTGGATAAGTGAAGTGTTGGCATGCCATCTCAGAGAATTAGAATATCGATGCAGCAGCAGGCAGCCAAGACACTAAATAAAGCAGCTTGAGTGTGTCTTTAAAATGGTAGAATTAGATGTCTCAGTCGTTTAAAAGTCGAGTGCGGAGGGCAGCTCCCAGTGGCGAAGTCATGCAGGGTCCAAGCTCTTCTTCCTTGCCACCCCTCCTGCTCCATCCCCACGACATTGCTATCATTCTTACCATCCATGATGGGACAGCACCACCTCCTCATTCAAACTAGATGGCTTGGAGGACCACCCCCCCATTTCTTTTAAGGGCGTGGCGAGAAGTTGGACCTGTAATTTGTTTTTCCATTCTCCTTGGCCAAAACCGAGTCAGTGAAGTCGCTCAGTCGTGTCCGACTCTTTGTGACCCCATGGACTGTAGCCTATCAGGCTCCACTGTCCATGGGATTTTCCAGGCAAGAGTTCTGGAGTGGATTGCCATTTCCTTCTCCAGGGGATCTTCCCAACCCAGGAATCGAACCCGGGTCTCCCGCATTGCAGGCAGACGCTTTACCGTCTGAGCCAGTGGGCCACTTCTAACAGAAGGGAGAATGAAGAGCACCATCTTTATTCTGGGTTGCCATGGGTCAGAACTGGGTACTGTGCTCAAGGATGGGGAGGATGGGTGTTGGTCTCTGCCACACCTATTCCCATGATTCCCTGTGTTCCCTCAACTTTCTCATAGGGTTGCCAGCCCTTGAGTGCAATTATCACCTGTTTTGCTCACCACCTCCCATTGTTGTGTGAACTTGCCATCTTTGTCTCCTCGTTTTAGGGAGGGGAAAATTGAGCTTGCAAATAAGAGATTTAAGGACTAGAAACCTTTAGGCTTCCTGGTTGATATTTCTTTAATTCAGCTCCTATCCTGTCTAGTCCTTTATGACTGCACGCAGGGTTAGTTATATTCCTCTTTCTTGTTCATCCCTGATTTTTAGCTCTAAGAGGTTCAGGTGTGGAGACCACATGCTTTGGAAGCAGGTGTGTTGGGCAATTCTGTGAGTGTCAAGGGGGAAATCAGCCCCCTGCAAATGATACAAGTGAGCTGAGAGTTTGAGATTATGACCTCTTTGCAAAACAGGTTTCCGGGTAATCAACAGATTGCATCTCATTGCTGAAGTTTCTGTACCCCGTGGGCTCTCATTGCTTTTCTGATTAGCACAGAAGCATCCCTTCTCTTACTCCAGACTGAGTCTGGAATTGTGTCTGCTTCAGCCAAATGGCTGATTCTAACTGGTTTCCCTGCCTCCAAAGCACAAATGTGAGCTCGTTGTTTTTTTGGTGGCAGGTGGGGGAAGATTTTGAGAGATACTCGTGCTTTTTCTCTCTCCAAGTTGAAAACCAAATGGGAGATGAATACTGGAGTTGAAAAAGATGAGGCATGGTCTTATTTCTGTCAATGCTTCACTGGAGAATTTAGGTTTTGCCTCCTAAACTTTCTCTTTAAGTTGAACTGGATATTGACAGGTTTCCCTTTTCCTTGTAGGAGCACAAGTGGCCTCGTAGGCTAATTTCATGGATGAGCAGTGAATGAGGATCTTCTGAGGTCAGAAAACTCTGAATGACAGAATGAAAGGAATTGTTCTATAGTGTCAATTGGGTTCTTAGTTGCAGATGCAATAATTTAAACAGAAAAGAATTTATTAATGCGTGTTGGGCAGCCATTAGCATTCCAGGAGGGGCCTAAGAGCCAAGCTTGGATGTCAGCATGGTTACCCAACCACACCATGGCATAATAGGGTGGAGACCACACTGCTGCTGGAGATAGGAGGATCTTCATCTGAACTGCTGCAGAAGAGCTACTGTCCTTGCACATGGCAGATACTGCCTGTCTATCTCTTCCTCCTTCCAAGCCTCATGCAAGTGTGTCTGCTTGGTCCCTAGAGCACCCTGTAGTCACTTCTGGGTCTCCTACAGAAGGATAAGAAATGCAAATATGGAGCTGGAATGGTGCCGGGAGAGCCCATATCTGCTATAGCCACACATGTTTGTTCTCTTCTGATTTCGCCCAGAAGATAAATCAGTCCCTTTCCTTTGAGGCAAGAGGATGGAAGCATTGCTGCCCACTTTTCCCCTCTGAGGAGTGGGGTGGAAGCTGCAGTAAGTGTTCCCCTTGAACATCACGCACTTGCATACAAACCCTCAAGGTGCTGCCTGGGCTTTCAGGCTAAAACTCAAACCCCTTAGCCTGGCAGAAAGCCTCTTTTTGGTTTCTACCCTGTTTTGCAGCCTCATTCCTCTCCAGTCTCCTATTCATTCACTACCTGATTGTCTCTTCTGGGTGCGGTCCCTTGTGAATTCCTTAGAAGACCCTTGAATTTGTCAATGCTCTCCTGTGTCTCCATGTCTCAGTGCTGGCAGCTCCCCACTTTGCCTACCATGAGTGAACTGCCCTCCATGCCCTCCTTTGCTTTGTGTGATAGCCTTCTATTGACCCTTTTAAGAACAAGGCATCACTTTTTCTGGGAATCTTCTTCAACACCTCCTAGACTGGGATGTGCCCAGAGAACCCAGCAATCCCTACCATTACCACCCTTCACACATCATATGTGACCTTTAGTTTATCTGACTGCTCAAGTTCCTGTGAGCTTCCTGAAAACATGGTCTTGTCTTATCTCTCTGTCCCAGTAGCTAGCACAATGCCTGGTACACAGTGATTGTGCAAATGAACACAAGAATGAATGGTAGGGTACCGGCAAAGAACACTGGCTCTAACATTGGCATCTGACTTTGCCACTGGGTAGTTCTATAGCTTTGGGCACCTTAAACATCAGAGGATTGTTGTATGAGGGCTAAATAAAATAGTGCATGTGAAATGCTAAGCGTTGAACACATAGTAAATATTCAGTAAAGTTGACCATGCTTTTGAGTATAAGAGAATCATTATCATTGCAGGTGTTCAACAAATAACAGTGATGACTAGAACACTTTCTAGACCAAAGTGTTAAGTGGTGATCTGTGACATTTCCTACCTCCTGTAGAACCTTCCCCAAATACTTTGAAACCACCAGTGGATTGAAAGAAGGAGCGAAAATAGACAGAAATTGACAGAAGTCACCATCAGGCAGAATCCTTTAGAGAGCGGGCTCAGTGGCAGCAGGGGATAATGCCTCTGACATCAGGTTACAGTATTTGCACTGTCACTGGCATTTTACTAAGAGTCCTGCCGCCTTTACATACTCCTTTCTTGACTCCAGAATTTTTCCTTAAAAAAAAAAATTGACACCTAGGTGACGCAGAAAACAATGTCAAAACTTCAGTGAAGGTCAAGCATTTTCCAAGGGATTGCCTGGAAGCATACATCCCGCTGTGTTCTCTCTGCGAGTGTGAGATGTAAAGACAGTGGGAAGCTTGAAGCTGATGTTGAAAACCAGCTTGGAATACGGCAAATGTCTTCTTCATGCCAAACTCCCAGCACAGTGTCTTCTTATAGAGTAGATGCATTTCCATCTATGTGTGTGCAAAATCCCTTCTCTTTCTCTCTTTTCCCTGTGGGTCCATGATTATTTCACTGTATTCAATTCAGCAAACATTTATGGAGTCCCTACTGCTCACGGGAACACTCCTGCTTCTCCCCTTCTGTGCCTTTTCTCCCACCACATTAAGGTTATTACATTATATTAGAAGTAAAGACTCGTGTCAGTAAAGAAATACATTAGTTGCTGGCATCTACTGTTTTTAAGGGGACAGCGTAAAAGTATTTTTATTACTGGCATCTGTAGCAAGAGTCCTTGTTATTGGGGATTGAATGGATGTTGAGGAGTCAGAAATTGGTCTGGAGAGAGTATGCAGACCAAGGACCCAGTGTGTGGTCTTGAGCATATTAATCTCTCTGGGTTCCAGGATTCTGGTAATTATAAAGGACCTTTCCAGTCCTAACATACTATGATTCAAAAAAAGTATAAAAAGGAATGTAGCAATGATTGGATCTGACATCCTAACATGGAAAGTGCAGTGGCTTTGGAATTAGAAGGTTTGGTTGGGGGAGTTCCCCAGTGGCCTAGTGGTTAGGATCCCAGGCTTTCACTGCATTGGCCCAGGTTCAGTCCCTGGTCGGGGAACTGAGATCCTATAAACCAAGTCACTCAGTCGTGTCTGACTCTTTGTGACCCAGTGGACTGTAGCCTACCAGGCTCCTCTGTCCCTGGGATTCTCCAGAATACTGGAGTGGGTTGCCATTTCCTTCTCCAGGGGATCTTCCTGACCCAGGGATTGAACCCAGGTCTCCTGCATTGGAGGCAGACACTTTAACCTCTGAGCCACCAGGGAAGCCTATAAACCAAGCAGTGTGGCCAAAAAAGAAAGAAAAGAAAATTTATGATGAGATACACATAGCGTAAAGTTGACTATTTTGAAGTTCCGTTGGTGGTCTAGTGGTTAGGATTCAGTGCTTTGACTGCCAACATTTTAAAAATAAATAAATAGAAGAAGAAGACTTAGTCTGGACTCTGGCATTGACATTTGACATGTGTGATCTTAGGCTTAAGCTCACGGCCCCCCAGATCCTTCTCTCTAAAATGTGGACTCTGCTTCTTGCCTTTCCCGCTCTATAAAGTAGTAGTGAAGCTTCAACGAGATGATGCATGTGAAAGTGAATTATGAATGACAAGGGAGTGTACACACACATGTAAGCTATTATTGCTATTAATAATCATCTTGATTTCAATATTTTGCTCTGATGGATGCTTTTGCATTTTACCTTCTGGGTTGTTTGAAGCAAATATCATTTTTTGGTTCTTGTGTTCTTTTTTCACCTCCTGGAAACAGGGGATTTCTTGATGGCATGGGTGGCTATGTCCTCTGTCTGTCTTTCCGATTCACAAGACACAGGTCCCGGGCCCCCACGCTTGTCTGAGTGCATCATGTTGTATTTGTTGACCTGAGAGGAAGCCATTTGTTCCCTGCTAAATGAGCTGTTACTGTGCGCCTCTGTCTCCCTCCCCCAACACCTGGGGCTGTATTCATGGGGGAATCCAGCCGTGGATCTCAGGAAAAAGTTTATTAGAAGAAGGCAGAAAGCATGTCTCTGCAGGTTACACCCTCCATCACTGGCTGTGGCTCATTAGTTAGAGCAGGGCATGTCACTTGCGGGTAGGGGCAGGTCTGCAGGCCTCGGCTCCTGCAGGTGCTGCCAAAGGCCTGGGGGCAGATCTTTCTGCAGCCTCTCTCTGGCCTTTCCACTGACCCCTGCACCTCAGTTGGCTAATTAGCCCTAATTGGCTGCCTCAGGTTCAGAGCATCTTTCCCTTATTTTGGCCTCAGGTCTAACCTAGTCTCACAACCTATCACCAGGAGACTTCTCTGCAGAGCCTGCCCTTTGGGCTCTGTTCACCATGAATGGCCTGGTTCTGAGAACCGTAGGAGCAGTTTCTGCCCAGACCATGGTGACTGGACCTGCCCAAGAAGGACACGCTGGGCATTTTGCCCTGGCCATTTGGGGGTTTAGTTCACTGGGGGTGATGCAACACTGGGGGTTGTTACAGCTGTGCCAGCTGTTGGTCATCTCAGCCCTGGATATCTTGTGATATCCTATGGACACAGCAGGAGTCCACAGTACAAGGAAGAGACCCAGAGGGACTGTTTTGTCACAGCCCCTTCCCCTACCCCTTCCTCTGCACTGCCCACCCCAATACTCTCTACATACAGGCCAACTGAATTCATCACACAGCCAGGGCTAGAATTCAGGACGCCCAACCTGAGAATGCGTGTCTGACTTCTGCCCTGGGAGACTCTGCTGCCTCATCTCTATACCCTTCTTGGCCAGGTGTTCAGAAAATCCTTGTGAAATACATTTCTGAGAGTCCTGAAACAGAAGGTTTTCACGTTAAGCATCTGAAAGCTGGATTCAAATCCTGCTTCTACATTACTTAATATCAGCTTATTTAACATCTCTGAATTTCAGTTTCCATGCTACGAAATGGGAATGATGATAATCGAATCTCTTCACAGGGTGCTTGTAGGTGTGAACTGAGCTATAACACCAAGCTCAGAGTAAGAGTTCACTGAATGCAAGTAATAATCAATTTTTTAAAAGTCATGATCATTTTTCATTAGCTACCTAACCCTCCACCCATCACACAAATGAGGATACTAAGGCTCGGGTGAGGGGCTGGACATTGACTCGTCCAGTGCTAAATGGCTAGTTACAGACAGAAGCAGGTCCAGAATCTAATCTTCACTGTATTCTGCTCCACTGGGATCCAGATCTGAGAAGCTAGTCTGTCCTGAAGTTGTTCTTCAACCAGAGGCATTTAGGTCTTTTTGCTTTCTATTGGCCGTTTCTCCTTGTTTAGACCCCTCCAGATTCTAGGAATGCTGCTGATATGGGGCTGCGTAAAGATCAAAGGCTCTGGAATTAGTCATTCAGAGGTCAGAGCGTGGTCTCTGCATATCAGCCTTAGTGGTATCTGGCAAATCCCAAATCTGAGGGCTTACTTCCTCTGTCTTCAGCCTTCAGCGTTCCCCCTCCGCGCCTGCCATAGCCTCAGGATAAAGTGCAAACCTTTACCACTTACCCATCACCTGGTCTGGGCAGTCTGGTCTCCGGGAATCACTCGCAGGTGCCCTCTCTTGTTCCCTTCTAAGCCTTCGTACATGCTGGGAGGTGTGTGTGTGCTTCTTAATGGAGTCCAGTTGCTTTACAATGTTGTTAGTTTCTACTGTACAACGAAGTGAATCAGCTATATACATATATCCCCTCGTTTTTGGATTTCCTTCCCATTTAGGTCCCCACAGAGCACTGAGTAGAGTTCCCTGTGCTATACATATACAGAAGGTTCTCATTAGTTATCTATTTTATGCATAGTATCAATCATGTGTGTATATATATATATATATATATATATATACACTGGTGTCCCAATTTATCCCTCCCACTTTCCCCCCTTGGTATCCATATGTCTGTGTCTCCATTTCTGTTTTGCAAACATGATCGTCAATACCATTTTTCTAGATTTCACATAGATGCGTTAATATACGACATTTGTTTTTCTCTTTCTGACTTCACTCTGTGTAACCGGGACATAGTTTATTGAATGGCGCTGAATGACTCAAAGCTCTTCCAGCTTTCCAGAGCTGTGACTTCAGAGCGCCCAGGGAACAGAGAGGTGGGTGCAGCAGGAGGAGGGCCCACCCCTTCCAAGGCTGCCTGGCCTCCGCCCAGGCCACCTTTATCTTTCTCCTGGTGGCCAAACACACTGCCTACTGGGCAGGCTTTTTTGTTGTTGTTCACAGGACTGTTTCCCACTCAGTGTGAAATCTCTTTTCTGCTGGACCCTCTTCTCTGCTCTGCCTCCGAGCACCCTGCCTTTCCCCGTGATGTCACCCATCCAGGGGATCACCATCCCGTTGGCTTGTCTGGGAGCTCCAAGAAGCACTGGCCAAATCTGTTCTGCTTCACATTGTAGCTTCCATGCTTGTTGGTCGGGAACCAATAAATATTTGCTAAAGGAATGAGAGAATGATCCAGGGCTGCAGCAGTGGAAGAGAGGCAAACAAGCATGAGCTCTAGGAGAAGGTATGATTCCAGGTCCTGGCACGACTGATGTCTCTTGCTCAGCTGATTGTAAACATCAGGCCAAGCCTTTATTTTTCTTATTATGTTTAAAACCCACCAGTTGCCCAATAGTATAATTTTCTAAGTGGTTTCATTTCAGCTCTGCTAATTGAAGGGAACCCAGCTCTTTTTGAAGCCTTACTTTTTATGTGGCTGTCACTGGTGAGAGTTGAGACTGGTTGTCAATCATTGACAATAGCTCGCCGTTCTGGAATAATTTAACTTTAGGTCTTTCTTTCACTCAGGCATTCATACCCTGTTATATGTTTTCATACTGAGCTGAGAACAATCTGCGTTGAGAAACTGTCATGTGTTCCAGAAGCTGAAATGCGGATTTCTTGTGTGATTTCAAATTCAGGTAGTCCAAGGAGCTTGGTGGGGGACAGTCACAGGTTTGGAAGTCTGGCCCCTGATTTGAATCTGTTGCTTCTCCACCCTCTTCTTCAGCTTTGAGACCTTGATACAGTGTAGTCAGTTTCTGAGTGTATTTCCTTATGCAATTAAAGGGTCTGTAAGTACTTTGTGCCAGAGATTATCATGACAATTAGTGAGGTAATGAAAAGACCTGGCTAAGAGCAGACCCTTGGGGAGCTGCAGACCCTCACTCTGTGTGCAGGTTCCTTAGGCATCTCATTGCAGGCAGGGTTCCCAAGGAGGCCCCACAGGGTTTCTGGGAATCAGGCAGACCTGCATTCAAACCTAGGCACTGCTACTTCACTTCCCAGCTGGGAGACTCTGAGTAAATCACATGCATCTAGAATTCTTTTACTATAAATTGGGGCTGATGATACCTACTCATCAATTTTTTATGGATATCAGATTATGTGAACTCTCAACATAGTTAATCCTCAATAAAGGTTAGTCCTTGCCTTGAGGTCCATTTCCAGATCCTCTACTTCCTGGCTAGATGAGCAGTTCACTCACTCTCTCTGGACTGTTTCTTCATATAAATGGTGGGGATGATGACACGGCAGTGTACACGTACTGAATTTTACCATGCACTACAAACACTTTACATTTATTAACTTATTTACTCACAGTAATCCTATGAAATTGGTAGTATTATCATCTGCATTGCACAACTGAGGATACAGAGGTACAGGGAGGTTAAGTAACTTGCTCAAAGTCACAGTTAATAAGTGGCAGAGGTGGGGGTCACACTGTCTGGTTCTGGAGCTGACGGTATTAACCATCACATCATAGTGCCAACCAGGAGGCTGTAATTCTTACCTTGCAGAGCTGCTAAAGGGTGCAGAAAGACTAACTAGAGAATATCTATACCTTGGTAGATATCTAATCAATATTAGTATTGTTATGCTATACCTCCTTAGAGCTTAGCACAGCCTAGGTTTAACAAACACTTATTTTGTGGCTGCATTTGGCCATGTGTCTGCTTCTGATTAAGGTGTGATTTTCAGGACCAGGCATTTGTGAGTTATTGTCCTTTGTGTGGGTTCTTTGTTAGTGGTCAAGCCGTTGGATAAGGCTGATCTTAAATACATAATTGAACTTTGTTGTAGAGGTGGGTCCTCTTTGAGCATGAAGAGGTGGGGTCAGGTCTGCAATTTTCTCTGACTCCCGGAACAAAAATAGTCCTCCTGCTCCTCTAAGCTGGAAAATCTTGAGAGATTGGTGGTGACCTCCAGCCTGCTGATGATTACACACAAAGCCGAGAGCAATTTTTAAGGTCTCCTTACCATTTTGCTCTCTCTTTAAAAATTAAATGCCTAACACTGAAGTATTTTATTCCCAGATCAGCTGACCTTTAAAAGGATGGCTTGGAAGTGAGAATGCCTGGTGACTTCCTGACCTCTGAAGTTCCAAGGGTAGGAGAGGCCATGGGAAGGGAGAGTGCCCTCATTCTTTGTGTCAACTTAATGGAAAAGAAATGAAAGCATCAGTCTTGATGACTGAGTTTGGTAGTGAGGAAGCCATGGGAAGGATCCGGGAGCAAGGATATGACAGGGTATTAAAGACTCAGTGAGACTGGGAAATGGGCATGGTCTGTGTGGCATGGTGGAATGGTGCTGGACTGGGAGGCGGAAGACAGAGAAGGAAGAGCTGGGTTCTAATCTCAGGGCTACCACTAGCCGTCTGTGTGTTTATGGGGAAGTTTCTAAACGCTTTGGAGTTAGATACTGTTTTCCGTGGTTAGTGTGTAAACAGATAGTAGAGTAGTAAAAGCAGGCTTTGGAGTGAATAGAGTTGTACCACTTCCTACCTGGGTGATTTGGGTAAATTACTTAGCTCTCTGAACCTCAGGTTTCATATCTGTAAAATGAAGATCTTGGAGGCCAGGCCTTTGTTAGTCCTGTCCTTAAAATGCCGCCATCACCTCTTTCTACCCTGATCTCTACGTCTTTGCATGGACACACCCACTATGTTCTTCCTTTGGAACCCAGCCCTAGCTGCTCTTTAGATGGAAAGTATTTCCTAATGCCCAGAGTGACTGAGACGCCCCTCTTGCCTCCAATCCCTGTTCTCTTAACACCATGAAGGTGTTTATCACTCTCCTTAGGGACCTTGGGAGCCGCATCTGGTTCCTCTCCAGCTCCTCAGAGCCCACACTGGACTCGATTCTCAGATGCGGTCCCAAATGCTTGTTGATGGAATGAAATAATTTCTTCACAGCTCTGAAATTCAATGCTTCTAAAGCTTGTGCCTTTACTGGTACTTAATTTCCAAAAACAGACTAAAGAAATATATAGTTTTCTTCCCTTCCCAAAAAAGGTAATAATTATAATCCTTTACATTGATATAGATGTTCACACTTGACAAAATATTTTTCACATTTAGTACATTTAGTACCCTACTATCCTAGTAGCTTCTCAACACTTGAGCTGCAAAATAATACAAAGCCATAGCTGGATTGCATCCAGATAGATCTACTTTTTGAACTACTAGAACCATCTCCAGATAACACATCCTTGCCTTGAACTGACCATATCCACTGAACTATTTCCCTGTCCCCCTCTCCCCAGATGGTCTTTTTACCAAGTTCTGAGGTCTCACTGATTGCCAAGTCATGGGCTAGATTGGGCTGTGGGTCACCCTGATCTCAGGAGTTTCCTTGACTGGTCTGGTTTTTAAGCAACAGTATTTGCCTCTGATATGTGGTCTCCAAATTCACAGCCTCATAGAGGGGCCTGCTGTTGACAGAGCTGTCAGCAGGGGAAAAAAAAGAAGGTAAGATTGTCCAATAGAAATAAATCTCAGAGTGTTTTGCCAAGCCATCTGAGCATTCATACACTTGCTGCTGCATGCAGAATACTGGAAGAGGAGGGAAGGAAGACGGGGTGGCGGGCCTGGGGGTGGGGGTGAGCAGAGGAAGAGTGAGGCCGCCTTGTACTGTGGGCAAATCAAAGTTCTTCTCTTCGCCTATGCCCAGTCCTCCCTTCCTTCCAGAAAGCCCCACATGAGATGCATCCGGTATCACTTCCTTCTTCATTTATTTTCTCTCTGTGCCTTTTCCCATTGTCTCTTAGGCTCCTGATGGGCTACATGCTGGAGTAAAACAAAGAGATCTCAGCATGCTGTAGGTTCAGGACTAGTAGGCAGAGCTGGAAACAAGCCTTTCCCCTACTAAGTTTGCCTCCCTCAACCACATGCCATTTTACCAGGGCTTCCCTTTGCTACTTGAATCTGTTTCTAGACCCCAGTTGAATTTTGAGTATGCTATTCCCCTGCCTAGAATACCTAGCAGAAGACATTTCTTCCAGTCTTCAAAGCCCATCTGGAGTTTCCTTCCCTCCATGGAACCTTCCCAGACTAACCCAGCTTTATGCAGACTCTCCACTCCTTCATTTTGTATGGCTTTGGGACTAGAAACCTGCAGATAACCTTTTGGCTCTGTTGCCTCCAGTTTCCTTCTTTATACATTTCTCCTTTGTGTATTTCACGTTAGTTACTTTAATAAAATGCCGAAGTTGTTGAAGGAAGAATGAAATTTTCCTTAGATATTACTGTGTTTTAAAGTGATTTTGCTTCTAGCAGAATCCTGGACAGTCAACATCTCTTAGCCACAGTTTCCTTCTCTGTAAAATGGGGTAGCAATGTCTACCTTACAGAGTGCTCATGAGGATGAAATGAATTAATGTGGCTAACATGGAGGGCTACATCTGACACTTAGTGGCAATCAATAAATATCATCAATAAATATTGGGTTTCTCCCTAAGACACTGGTGGGAGGTGGTGCTGAGGATTAAATAAAGGATGATATCATTAGGGTATGTGGGGTCAGACTGCCTGAGTTCAAATCCAGAATCTATCACCCTGTGCCTAGAGTAAGTTATTTTACCTCTTTAAGCCTCAGTTTCCTCATCTGTAAAGTAATGATGATCCTGGGACCTGCCTCACAAGGATGATACAAAATAATCCTTGGAAGGCATTTGGCAAAGTGCCTTGCACGAGCAAGAGCTCAATAAATGTCAACTATTTTTTTGAGGAGGTGGATAATATATTCATTTGTTTACTTAACAAACATTGTGCTCCAGCTGCTCTGATGAAGGAACTGTGTCCCACTCGGTAGATTGCAGAGATTCACATCATACCTTTGATAAGTCAGATGGCTGCAAATTGCAAGAAGGGTCTACGACTTGGATTTCTACATATTCATCTTAAGCCTGGCCTGTGTGCCTTACTTATTTTGCAACCTTGAGAAAGTGAACCTCTCAAAGCCTCCTTTTTAACATCTGGGAGATGGGATAATAACATCTGCCTTTAACAGTAAAAATGCAGATGAACCAGTGCCAGCATTTGTCAAGGTACTTTTTGAACTGAAAGGTGTGCTACCAAGGAAAAATATTCTATATCTGTTCTTACTTTTATAATAATCAGCCAAGCAACATTTGTATAGCATCTCTTCTCTGCCACACAGGGCTGGGTCTGAGGAGGTCTCCCACATTTCTTTGAACAGAGTAATTGTAGTCAGTGGAAATGCCCTGAATTCTGAGATGTGCAAGGCTGATGCTCCAAGCACAGATCAAACCCAGCCCATCCCAGAGTGGTTCAGTCCCAAAGCGATCAGCTGAGGGTTAGCACTTAGGAGGTTCCCCCCAGTCCTGACTCTGCCTTGTGTCCAAGACACATTTAGTCTACCAAATGGAGAGATTAAAAAACAAAGCAAAACAAAACAAAACTGAAGGTCCTGTGAATGTCAGTCAGATGACCAGCGTTCAATTGCTGGGATAATATGCGGTGTGTACTGGGTTGCATTTTACATTTTCCAGTGTCACCTCTGTTCTACAAGGTTATAGAGGTGAGTGACTATAGTCTGTGTTTTTTTCAACGCTTAAACAATGTTCATAGCATCACATTCAGAAGATGCTCCATGGATAGGAATAGATAGAGAGCATCATTGCTGTTCATCTTATTAATAAGCTTCCTTCTTTCACTTCCTAAACCCCTTGCCAAAAAGTGCAATTCCTTTAATGAGGTTGCCTTTTAAGCTTTACCCGTTGAAGCTACTACAGCTACTAATTGCTTCTGCTGGTTCAACACCTCCTCTATCCTAAACCCTCGTGTTAGGCACTTAATATGCAGTATCTTTAGCACTCAAGGCACTTCTGTGAGGTAGGTGTGAACCTAGGCTCAGAAAAGGCAGGGGAAATTTGCTTCAGGGCACACATCTTACAAATGGAAGAATGGGGGTTTGAACCTAGTTTGTCTGATTGCAAATTCTATGCTGGTTTCCCTGTACCCCGCTGCCACTGGGAAGCCAACAAGCGGCCCAACTGCCTCACAAATAGCACGCAGTTGAGAGAAGCAGTGATTTCTCTGTGAGTGGATTAGAAGTAATTCCCACTTTGAGAATGCAGAGGGTAGGAGGAGCAGACAGGCCAAGGTAAAAAAGCCAGAGAAGCAATTCTTTTTTCAAAGGAAAAAAAAAATAATCTGTATTTGGATTCTTTTTTACACATCCAACCCAGCAGAAAATTGGTTTGTGGAAGATGTAGGTCGTGGCTCTGGCCCCAGCATCTGGACGCCTTATATTGTACACTATATTACCGGAGTAATATCGTGCACTTTATTAGCACCAGCAGGATTTGGGATTCCCGTGGGGACTGTTCTTTGCTGTCAGATGTATAAGGCCATTTAATCTCCTTTATCAGATCTGGTTCTGCCTCCCCCACTCCCACCTCTTCTTGCAGACCGATAAAGAGAATTTCTTCAGATTCATCGGTCTGAAAACCAGCTTTTAAATACTTCTCCATCCTCCCCAACCTTTGTATCTAATAAGCAAGCAAACCAAGGAGGTGTCAATGCCTTGAAAGTCAGCCTCGTGCAACTGAGTAGCAATTTGCTTCTGAAATTTGTAATTGGAACTTTGTCTTCCTTAGGCAGAGATGGGAGAAAGAATTTGCTAATTACGCCTCTCCAGCTCCAGTCTTACCCAGGCGCTATGGTCACTGGTGACAAGGGTGGCATTCTTTCATTAGAAACCCAGTTACACCTTTGGTTCTGACTGGGAGAGATGGCTAGAGTCCCTTGAGGAAGAAGGAGGATTTTCTCTGGACAGATCTATGGAGCCTCTGTGGGGGTATTTTTTGACAGAACCAAACATGTTCACACAGACTGGTTCCAAATAGGAGAAGGAGTATGTCAAGGCTGTATATTGTCACCCTGCTTATTTAACTTCTATGCAGAGTACATCATGAGAAACGCTGGGCTAGGGGAAGCACAAGCTGGAATCAAGATTGCCGGGAGAAATATCAATAACTTCAGATATGCAGATGACACCACCCTTATGGCAGAAAGCAAAGAAGAATGAAAGCCTCTTGATGAAAGTGAAAGAGGAGAGTGAAAAAGTTGGCTTAAAGCTCAACATTTAGAAAATGAAGATCATGGCATCTGGTCCCATCACTTCATGGCAAATACATAGGGAAATGGTGGAAAGAGTGGTTGACTTTATTTTTGGAAGCTCCAAAATCACTGTAGATGGTGATTGCAGCCATGAAATTAAAAGATGCTTGCTCCTTGTAAGGAAAGTTATGACCAACCTAGATAGCATATTAAAAAGCAGAGACATTACTTTGTCAACAAAGATCCGTCTAGTCAAGGCTATGGTTTTTCCAGTAGTCATGTATGGGTATGAGAATTGGACTGTGAAGAAAGCTGAGTGCCGAAGAATTGATGCTTTTGAACTGTGGTGTTGGAGAAGACTCTTGAGAGTCCCTTGGACTGCAAGGAGATCCAACCAGTCCATCCTAAAGGAGATCAGTCCTGGGTGTTCATTGGAAGGACTGGTGTTAAAGCTGAAACTCCAGTACTTTGGCTACCCAATGCGAAAAGCCGACTCATTTGAAAAGACCCTGATGCTGGGAAAGATTGAGGGCAGGAGGAGAAGGGGATGACAGAAGATGAGATGGCTGGATGGTATCACCAACTCAATGGACATGGGTTTGAGTGAACTCTGGGAGTTGGTGATGGACAGGGAGGCTTGGGCTGTGGTTCATGGGGTTGCAAAATCAGACGTGACTGAGCGACTGAGCTGACCTGACCTGAAACATGTTCAGGGTGCAGAGAGGTTTCTGCTCATAATCCAGTTCTGTGCTTGTCCCCTGTGTGCTCTGATATGTATGCACATGTGTAGGATGTATGAACCCTGGAACTGGTATGGAATTGTGGGATTAAGACATGGTCCTACATTTGCATAGAAGATGTGTCTGAAAAGATGCTATCAACTGTGTGATAAGTGCCATGGGGTTGGGGGGTCACAAGGCCCAGGCATGTAGCTCAGAGCAGGAACTTGGAGGAGATGATGGTCATGCTGACTGCATCCTTGGGTTAGTCTCTTCCTATAAGCCTCAGTGTTCTTAACTGTAAAATGGGGGCAGTAATACCTATGTGGAAGGGCTGTTTGGGAAATCAGCTAGATACTCTCTATAAAATGCTTAGCCCAGTGTCTATCGCATAATAACTAGTGTTACTTACAAGAGACAAAGGGACTGAATAATAGTCCATTTCATTTGTGTGAAAGAACTGGAGAGAACTGTGGATAAAGATTTGGGAGATCAATATTTGATTCAAGTCCCTTCTTAGCTGGGTGACCTTGGGTAAGTCATTTCACTCTTCTGGGCCTCTTTCTGTCAGATGAGGATAAGGTTGGAAGAATCAAATAAAATGGTTAAATGGGAAGGAACTTGGAAATTGTGAGGTATTGTACATCTAGAGGGGATTCATTTTGTTATATCATTATCATTATAAGTGTAGATTTAGAGAATGTGAAAAAGACGGAAAGATATTGGGTTCCCAGGAGGTAAATTGGAGGTTGAACCAACCCTGAGCTTGGTGCAATGAGTGTCTGTCTGTTGGACATGATTTTCAACAGGATTTCTCCACCATAGTATGCTGGGAGGAGAGAGACAGTATAACAATTATACAGGTAATTATTCTCAAAATGTTGATGTATGTGTTCGCAGCTCCTTTTCCTCCCAGTTCCACCTAGTGGATTACCCGAGGCATATCAGAATTAGCAGTGGACATTGGTGATATGCATTTATAAAAACTGGATACCCCCCTTCCCTAAAATTGAGTTTTACAGTTTCAAAGAGCATTGGAAAGCCCACTTGGTGCTAGACGCACATCTTTCTGCCTCCTGTCATTTTTGGCCATTTTCCTGTCCTTAGGTCTTAAAGGTTGTCCCAGTTCATTAAACACCTGGCCTCCATATTTGGCCTCTTCCTCTCTATCACTCTATCTGGTGTATCCAGCCAGTATCCCACCACTGGGCAGTTCTAAGACCTGGAACATTAGACGTTTGAATTAAAGGGCTGTGGTCTGTAGTACGAATAGAGCTGGAACATCTCCAGGAGCAAACCAGACTTTTGAGAGTTAGAACTGAAGGTTCTGTAAGACCTTGAGATGTCATCCCAGTCGTCTCTGGCTCAGTCCCGTGCTGTTGATACTGCTGTGCCTTTGCACAGCTTTCCACGGGGCAAAAAGCACTTGCCCACAGGCTGTGCCAGAGAGCTCAGGCATCTCTGTCAAGTCACCAGAGCGAGTGCTGCTGCCCCATTTTACAGATGTACTGAAGGATTCCAGTTTGTGAGGGATGGAGCTATGCTCCTCCAGTGGGGACACTCCCTGTCCACCAGACACTGAGCATGTTTCCTGCCCAGAAGGGAGGCTGTGTCAGTGTGGGCAGGTGTGACATGGTTTGCTTATATGAATCAGTGACTGTTCTTTCAAACAGGACACGCTCTGGAGCTGCCGTCATATTACAGACTGACACGGAGAATCTGTTTAAATTTCCCTTCTTTGCAACACAGTCCCTTGAATCTTCCCCTCTTGTTGAGGGTCAGGTGTTCAGTTCCATAAGGAGTCTGTAAGCAATAAGTGGGCGGATCATTTCTAGTAATATATATGTGACCCTACCACCCCGGGGGAAGACAGCACAACCCAAGGAATCCTGTTTCATATTTTCTCAGGCATGCTGTCATTCAGAGGGGACTCAGAAAAAAGGAAAAATATGTGTATGTTCACGTGCATACTACACATGTGTGTATGTGTGTGTGTGTATGTGTGTGTATGTGTATGTGTGTGAGTGTGTGTGCGTATTTTTAAGAAAACAATCAATGCCAGAAAGCAAGAGAAAACCATAGCTCTCCAAGAATGCTTCTGGGTTTTAAAAAGAGAAAAAAAATAAGCTCTCTAGCTTTCAACCTAGGCCAGCCAATAGTCACAATGATAATGCCTTATAACTATACTTAGGCTTATAAAATGTATTCACATTGATAATAATAAAAAGCACAGTATCATTATTATTTATTACTGAGAACTTACCTTGTGCTAACACTTACCAACCCCCTTTTTATTTCTTGCTTTATTGAGTTCTCCCAGAACCTCTATGACAAGATTATCCTTATCTCTTCTTTCCTCTCTCCTCTTTCCTTCCCTTCCATCCTTCTCTTTCTCTTTTTCTCCCTCCCTCCCTTCCTTCCCCCACTTCCCTCTCCTGCTCACTCCCCAATCCCTCCTCCTCCCTCTCTTCCTCTTTCTCAGAAGGAAAAAGTGGGCTTCACTTTCCTGGGGTGATAGCCTCTTATAACAAGAAGAACATCTAAAGATCATCTGTCTTACACTAATGGTTCAGAACCACGCTTTACATTAGAATCGCCTAGGTTAAGAAGCATTCCTGCCTGGATCCTATTCCATAA
Source organism: Capra hircus (assembly GCF_001704415.2). Lineage (NCBI taxonomy): Eukaryota > Metazoa > Chordata > Mammalia > Artiodactyla > Bovidae > Capra > Capra hircus. The sequence goes on along the minus strand of NC_030810.1, from coordinate 32,973,421 downwards.
CAATTAAATCAGAATCTTTGGGACTGTCAGTCATTTTAAAACTCTCCAGTTGTTTCTAAAGGGCAGCCAAGATGAAACTCACTCATCTGGACCCACTGATCACCCTTCTACAGTATCCCTAGAAAACTGTATCCACCTTGTGTTCAAAGGCCCCCCAGTGGCAAAAACTTACAATCCTAGGAGGCAGCTGATTTCATTTTTGAGCTCCTCTATTTAGGAAATGAACAACCAAGAAAACAAAACAAAATCTTGTTATGGGTCAGGTGGTGTCACTTCTGCTATCTCATTTACTCCTCATAGGAGTTTTATTATTATCTCTACTTTACAGATGAAGAACCTGAGGCTTATTTATTTCTTCATTCAACAAAGGTTTATTCCATTGATATTGCTAATGAAAAGCCTACTGTAAGCCCTGAACATGCACAGATGAACAGGCAGGCGTGGTCCTGGCCATCAGGGAACTTTCTTTATTTGGGGAAGACGGTCAGAAAACCAGACGACACAGCTAACTAACCACGGGTGCATTGAGACTTTGCAGAAGGTGGACCTGGACTCGTGTGGAGCAGCCTCTGAGCTGAGCCCTTAAAGACAGGGAGGAATTGACTAAGGCAGAGGTTGTGCTGCAGATGAGGCAACTGTGGGCAAGACAGCCACAAGGCAGGAAGGTGCTTGTTGTCTCTGAGGGACTGCAAGGTGACCCACATGTCACCAACCCTGGGAGAGAGACTCCAGGGGTTGGCAGTAGTGGAGGGCAGGCAGGCTCAACCTAGTCCAGTCATTCAGACCAGGAGAAGCTCTTGAAGGAAACTAACCACAAACATATGCAGACACCAAACACCTCAAACTTTGGAAGCAAAACATATCTTACCTGGGCTGCAGAGTGGACGGAGCATGGGCTTTGGAGCCAATGAGACCTGAGGTCGCATCCCTGCCCATCATCTTGACTTGGACGAGCCGTTTATCCTGACTCAACCCTCATTTGTTTTTTTATTTGTAAAATGTAGACAAGAACATTTAGGGTTGTTTCAAGAGTTACTGTATAGAAAGCACTCAAATGTACTAGTGTGTGTTTAGTCACTCAGTTGTGTCTGACTCTTTGTGACCCCAAGGACTTAACTTTCCCCTATGGAGCCCTCCAGGCTCCTCTGTCCATGGGATTCTCCAGGCAAGAATACTGGAGTGGGTTGCCATTTCCTTCTCCACAAACATACTAGATGCTTTTGCTAATTGTTATGTGCTTATCCAAAATCCCATGCCAAAATAAAACTGCTCAGAGCGCAGTTCAGTTCTAGTGATCCAGAACTGAACCCTGATTCCAGGAGCCTGGAGAGAATCCTTCTGAATGCAGTCTCCTTTATGTTGTATTTCAAAGGCTACCTCCAGATGAAAACTATCAAGACTTCTGATTTTTCTCTCCATCGGATCCCAAATATCTCTTCAGTCTTCATTTTTCCTGCAGTCTCTGCCTAGAAAGAACATCATGGTCTGTTGCCTTCCTTCTGGATTGGTTGGCCTGTAAGAGTCACAGGCCATCCATCCAGCCAGCCATCCAGGCATACATCAAAGTCAGAGTTGCCATGTATGGTCTATGAGGTATGAGGGTGCAGGGGCTAAATTAAAGAAGCCCATTCTCCAAGAGTGATCTGCTGGTGGCCTCAGGATGTCCTGCAGAGGGCAGAGTTTCCCTCCATCCCACTGAAATGGAATCTCTAGGGTGTAAGAGCCCCAAACCTATATTTAAACCCAAGTAGCCTGAGTGAGAACCAGGATTTTGGAAAGCCTCAAGGAGTAATTGGAACACCTTGATTGAAGATGTGCAGAACTCGGCTTATGAGTGAACATTCCTGTCATTTGAAAACCTTTATGTATGTCATTTATGTATCCATTTAACAGAGTGCCTAATCTGTGCTGGGTGCTCTGTGGTTAATTAAGATATATCAGTGTTAGAACTCTCATGGGGCCCCTGCCTCCAGGAGGCTAACAGTCTAATAAATACAGACAGATAATGATCACCAAAACACAAAGATCAATAAGGCTATCTCTTGGAGGTGTTAGTGCTGTGAAGAAAATACCATCAGAGGTGGGCTCGGGGTTGATTGGGATTGAGGGCTACCATGACCGTGGTGGTTACTGGAGCCCTCTCTGGGGGCAGGGAGGGGCACATTTGAGCTGAAACCATGGTGACTAGAAGGAGACAGACTTGCAAGGACCTTGAAGAATTTAAGGTGCACAGGGAAGGTCAGCAGGGTCATAGCTGAGAGAGCCAGGGAGAGAGTGAAATGGGGGGAGAACTGAGCGGCCCACCTTGCAGACCACGGTAGGTCACGTGGCTTTCATGCTAACACTCTCAGTGAGGCCCATTTCTGCAACTGCATCAAGGCAGAGAGGGGAGCCAGAGCATTTCTCTCTCCAAATGGTCTCTGATACATTGGCTTCTCTGACAGAGGCTCTCTGAAGCCTGCCTGTGCTGAGAATCCTACTGCTGGCAGGAAACCCCAGCTCTGACACCTACCTGTTGTGATTAGCTTTTCCAGGATTGCTTACCATAGTTAGAAGACACAGGAGCCCTGTAGAGGCCACAGTGTCTTGCCCCAAGAGCACTCGCTTTGAATCTACTTGGAAAGGGTGATCTCAGGCAAAAACTTAACCTTGTTCCAACATAAGACATAATCTAATTTTATAAAAAAAGATGCAAAAGCTTTACTCCTACAAGTCTACTGCTTCTGAAAGCTAGCGAGTTCATTAAAAAGAATTGAGATCAGCAAAGAAATAGATCTGTGTGTTCTTTCATTATTCAACATATCCAAAAAGCTTTTTCTGAGATCACCAAGGAATCCTATATTGCTCAATCCAGTGGTCACTCTTCGGAATTCATTTCACTGGATGTCCAAGCAGGATTTTATACAGAAGATCAACTCCATGTTTATTTTTTATCCAGTTGTTTTCTTGTGGTAAAATATACATAACAAAATTTATCGCCTTAACCATTTGTAAGTGTATAGTTCAGGAACATTAAGTACATTTAAACTGTTTTGTAACCATCACAACCATCATCTCCAGAACTCTTTCCATCTTGTAAAAGCTGAAACTCTATACCCATTAAACAGTAATTCCCCATTTTCCCTTCCCTCCGCTCCTGACAACCACCACTCTACTTTCTGCCCCTATGATTCGGGCTACTCTTGGTATAACGGGAATCATACAATATTAAGTCTTTTTGTAACTGGCTTACGCCACTTAGCACAATGTCTTTAAAATTCATCCATGTTGTAGCATGTGTCAGAATTTCCTTCCTTTTTTTTAAGACTGGATAATATTCCATTGTGTGTATATACCACATTTTAAAAATCCATTTCGCTCTCACAGGACACTTAGATTGTTTCCATGTTTTAGCTATTGTGAATAATCGTGCTGTGAAAAAATACCCATCCGAGTCCCTGTTTTCAGTCATTTTGGACATACACCAGTAGTGGAATTTCTGGATCATATAGTAATTCTATTTTTAATTTTTTGAGGTGCTGCCATATAATGTTTCTTATAGCAATTATACCATTCTTAGAAACAGTACACAAGATTCCAGTTTCTCCACGTCTTTTTTTCAACAGCACTTGTTATTTTCTGCATTTAAAAATAGCGTGCATACTAATAGATAGAAGGGGATATCTCACTGTAATTTTGATTTTCATTTCCCTAAAGAGTGAGATTGACTATCTTTTCATGTGTTTATTGGCTATTTGTATATCTTTTTTGGAAAATGTCTATTCAAGTCCTTTGCCCATTATTTAATTGGATTGTTTTATTGTTTCTGAGTTGTAGGAGCTCTCCTTATATTCCTTTCTTTTTAAAAAACTCCTCTTCATTTTGGCTTTGCTGCTGCCACGGTCTCCTGGTATATGTAGCCTCCTTGGTTTCTCCTTCTGAGTCTCCTTTACCAGATTTTCATCCTTAGTGTAGCTTGTAAATGCTAATGCTCCTTATGGCTTAAAGATGAGCAATAGGTACGAACAAGGTATTATGGAAACACACAACTTGGGCGTTTGTTCCAAACAGGGTTCAAGAAGTCATGTAGCTCAGAGGGTTCATAAGTAAGAGCAATTAATATGAAAGAGTAGGGCAGTGCATTCCGGACTCAGAGAACAGCCAAAGCAGAGGCTCCAAGGATTTAAGGGCATGAGGTGGCACTGCACAATCTGGCATTTCTAGAGCACAAAATTCATGATGGAAGACAGTGAAGAATGAGGCAGTGAGAATGTAGGCAGAAGTTGGTTAGGAAGGTTTTTCTTCTATAATTTCTTTCTTTTTTTATCCTGTAGACTATGATAAGATACAGAATTGTTGAGAGTGACATGTTTTGCATTTTAGAATGATTCCTTTGCTTCAATGTAAAGGATAGGATTCAGTGGGTACAATTAAAAGGCCCTTGTAATCATCCAAGTAAGCTGTGTTGTTTGACTTGGCCTAAAGTGATGGCAACAGAGATGGAGAGGGGCAGATGGTATCCAGCGGGTGGACATGAGAAACAATTTCAGAGCTGAGATCATCAGATATAGAGATTATTGGATGAGGAGAGGAGGTCTTGAAATCCTGATTTAGGAAAGCATAAAGAGCTAGTCTCTAGAATCTACTGAGTTGGCCAAAAAACCCTTTCAGCCATTGTAAACAGTGCTGCAGTGAACATTGGAGTACATGTGTCTTCTTGAATTGTGTTTTTATCAGGGTATATGCCCAGTAGTGGAATCGCTGGGCCAGTTTTATTCCTAGTTTCTTTAGGAACCTCCATTCTGTTCTCCAAAAATAGTGGTTGTGTCAGTTTACATTCCCACCAACAAGGCAAGAGGGTTCCCTTTTCTCCACATCCATCAGTGTTTATTATTTGTATATTTTTTGATTTATGGCCATTCTGACCTGTGTGAAGTATGGGGCGAATTGAGAGAGTAGCATTGACATGTATAGACTGCCATGTGGGAAATAGACAGCCAGTGGGAAGCAGCTGTATAGCACAGGGCGTTCAACTCCGTGCTCTGTGATGACCTAGACAGTCCAATGGGGGTGGGTGGGAGGGAGGCTCAAGAGGGAGGAGATATATGTATATGTTTGTTGCTGTTCAGTTGCTAAGTCATGTCTGACTCTTTTGCAACCCTATAAGCTGTAGTCCATCAGTCTCCTCTGTCCATAGGATTTCCCAGGTGAGATACTGGAGTGGGTTGCCATTTCCTTCTCCAGGGGTTCTTCCTAACCCAGGGATCAAAACTGCACCTCCTGCATTTTCCTGCAGGCAAATTCTTTACCACTGAGCCACCAGGGAAGCCCGGGGATATATGTACACATATAGCTAACTCACACTGTTTTACAGCAGAAACTGATACAACATGGTAAAGCAATTAATTTCCAATTAAAAAAATAGTTCAGGTTTTCTGTAACATCTTATGGAAAAACCCAAATGAACTTTTTGGCCAAGCCAATAGACTGGTCATCAGTTCAGCAAAGTAACTTGGTTTTAGCCAAATGTATATGACCCTTTCCTTAAATCTTCAGGCTTAAAATCTCTCTAGATGTAACATCTAGGCTGGAAAAGACCTAGTGATTCTTTAAATTCCTTGTTAGAGGTATGGAAACTGAGGCTTACAAAAGTATTGCCCAAATCTCTTTACTCCCATTCCTTATCCCACCAAATCTGACCTCTAAAAATTACCGGATCACTGTGAGTTCATCTTTCCCAACATCAGGTACTTACCTGAAGATACTAATATTAAAAACACAGCTTTAATGTGTGTGTTTAATTATTTTGGGGGTTACTCAAGAACCAACATTCAAAAGAGACAAAATGCCAAGTGAGGGAAGTTTGGGGCTTTCTTAACCATGCTGAATCTGCAACCTCCATGCGGCTCTGTTTGTCTTGTTTAACTGAAAGTTTCAGTAACTAGCTGATTTGTACCTAAATGGAACTTGAATCAAAAGAAATTAGGACTCATTCCAGTGAAATGTACTCTTTCTAGTTTCATGAAGTTTTCCTCCTAATTTAAGGGGAGTGATAGGGAGAAATAAAAGCCTTGAGACATTGTACTCCATTAAGTTAATATAAGATGGGATGTGTTTAAGTTTTTGCCCACCAGCTGCATTTATCTTAATTTCAGGGAACTCTAAGAGTAGGGGATTGTTTTTCTGTAACTCTTGATATACCCAAGAGAAGAGGCAGTAAATGTAGTAAGGACCGCACACTCTTCCCAAAGCAAACCAGCCTTTGAACCTCAATGTCAGAGCTTCAGGCAGAATTACCTGAGAGTGTCCATCCTGGTGGTTAAGAATGTGGGCCTTAAAGTTTACTTCAAACCCTGGCTCTACTACTGTATTTATTAAGTGTATGGTCTTTGCATGTTAACTAACTTTTCTGTGACTCACTTTGCTCATCTGTAAAATGGGAACAATAATGGCTTCACCACAGGATCATTTTCAGATTCAAAGAGCCGTCAGCAAGATGATGCATGCAAAGCACATAGCAGAGTGCTTTGCACCTAGTGGGTGTTCAGTCTGTTCTTTTCTGCCTTCAAAACCTGAAGCTGCTGTAAGAGACTTACATTGGAATCCGAGAATGAAGAAGTGGTTCATTAACAACTGGCCCAGGGAGAATACACTCCACAGGAAACTGCAGGGTCATTAGGCACCAATGGTGGTAACAAGGCCATTAATTTCCCAGGGTTTCCTTTATCGAGCCACACAGTGAGGTGATGCTTAACCTAGCAGGAGGGAAGGGGTTTGGTGGGATCTGGGGGCAGAAGATCACAGCTACTTTATAAGGTAGACCAGCTGTGAAATGCCAAAAGGACTGTGTACTCACTGTGTCTGTTGTGATCATCCCTAAGGACAGAGCATCCGAAAATCATTTCTGTGTGTTCATTGCAGGCAGTGGGATATAGAGAGCATTGACTTTGGAGTCTTAGACCTGACTGTGAATTCCACTTCCACCATAACTATCGATGGGACCACAGACAAGCTGCTTTGTCTCCTACTGCCTCAGTTTCCTCATCTAAAAAAAAGGAGAGAATCATGAGTTGCTGAGAGGGAAAAATTGGGAAAAAAAGAGAAAGCACTTTGAGATTTTTTTTAAACCTTAAAATCCTCAGAAATAGAATGTATTATCTTATGATTGTAACAGCTGAAACGTGTGCCTTTTCTTACTTCCTCATATTAACCTTCCTTTTCTCCTCCATTTGTTTAATTGGGATAGTAGATGTATGTCTTATTTCTAGAAATTGTCAACCACTCATGCTTTGGCTAAAATCCATTGCAAAGCTCACGGAAAGCAAAGAGCAGGTGCAACGTGATCTTCAGAATAAGTGATTTCATTAGACTGAATTTCTAAATATGAAAAATCAATATCACTTGAGAGGAAATTTTTGGAAGAAATGAATAGACCTACATATCTCTGTATCGATTTGAGTGGAATGTCTAAAATAATTTTAGCTCTGATTTTTTTAAGCAACTAGGACAAAAGAAAGAATTCTAGAAGTTATATAGATAACTGTGTCAGACAGTGGAGATTTTTTTTAGGACAAATCTTAAATGTGGAAATAACTCTAAAGAAGTTTTTACAAGGCGCCAGACACCAGAACAGTATCCTTATTGTGGCTTATGAGACCCACCTGCCTTTGGTGGGTGTCCACCCGCCTTTCTGACGTCATCTTCAGTACAGGCATGCCTCAGAGATGCTATGGGATCGGTTCCAGGTGACCCTGATAAAGTGGATATTGCAATAAAGTGAGTTACAAGAATTTTTTGGTTTCTTGGTGCATTTAAGTTATGTTTATACCATAGTCTATTAGATGTGAATAGCATAGCTAAAAATTAATGTACATACCTTAATTATGAACACTTTATTGCTAAAAATACTAATCATTATCTGAGTGTTCAATGAGTGGTAATCTTTTTGTTCATAGAGGTCTTGCCTCAGTGTTGATGGCTGCTAACTGATCAGGGTGGTGGTTGCTGAAGGCTGGGATGGCTATAGCACTTTCTTAGAATAAGACGACAATGAAGTTTGCTGCATTGATTGAATCTTCCTTTCATGAACGATTTCTCTATAGCATGCAATACCGTTTGATAGCATTTTACCCACAGTGGAACTTCTTGCAAAATTGGAGTCAGTCCTCTGAAACCCTGCCCCTGCTTTATCAGTCAGTGACACAGAGACATGAAGTGAGCAAACGCTGTTGGAAAAATGGTACCGATACACTTGCCGGAGGCTGGGTTGCTACAGACCTTCCATTTGTAAATAATGCAATCTGGGAAGTGCAATAATGCAAAGCCCAATAAAAATGAGGTCTGCCTCCTCCCCACCTTGCTCTCTCTGCTCTAGCTTCTGTCTATTTCTCCACCACCCCATAATCACTCCTACCTTAGGACCATGGCAAAATCGATTCCCTCTGCCTAGAATGTGCTCTTCCCTCACTCTACCTAGCTAATTTCTATTTACTTTTCAGAACACATCTAAAATAACATTTCCTCAGAGAAAGTATCACATCTCCCTGATTCCTTCTGCTTAACCCTTGCAGCCTCCCTCCTTCCCCAGAACCCATCTTGGGCCATGACTCAGTATTTGATCATTGTTTATTTTCCACCTCACACACAGTGTGCTACCTGGGAACAGAAGCCATATTTGTTACACTCACCAATAATTCTCTGTATTTAGTACAAGACTGGGATTTGATAGGTGCTAAAAAACACCTTGGATGAAAACAAACACTGAATAAATGAATGTGTGAATTCTCTATAGCAACACAGCTTCTCAAACACAAGTGTCTTGTACCAGAGGGTTCTGGTTGCTCATCTTTCATCATGGCAGTGGGAATGATCTGGACATGGATTGCAGTACATCTTCTCACCTCAGAAAGGGGACATTGATGAGAAAGAAAACTCTATTATCTATTAGCCCATTCTTTGGCTGGATAAAGTCCAGATTATTTCACATGACATACCCAGTGCTCCATGGTGTGGCCTTTGGATCCTCCTTTATCATTCTCCATTCGGAGCCTGTGCTTGACCGTGCATTTCTGCTTTGATTGCATGAGCATGCTGTGCCAATTTCAGCCTCTGTGCCTTTGCTTATATCCTTCCCCCCACCTAAAATTCCTTTCCTCAGGGAGAACACATGCAACATAAGGTCAAGAGCTCCAGCTCTGGAATCAAGCAGATACAGATGCAAATCCTGGTTCTATTACTTAGCTGCTAGACCTTGGATTTCTTGAGGCTTTCTTCTGTTTTAAAAATTGAGATGATAATATTTACCTTATAGAGCTATTGTGATGATTAAATTTAATCATGTATACTAAAAGTTTAGCACTTTGATTGGTACTTCAGTTCAGTTCAGTTCAGTTCAGTCGCTTAGTCATGTCTGACTCTTTGTGACCCCATGAACTGCAGCACGCTGGGCCTCCCTGTCCATCACCAACTCCCGGAGTTCACCCAAACTCATGTCCATTGAGTCAGTGATGCCATCCAACCATCTTATCCTCTGTCATCCCCTTCTCCTCCTGCCCTCAATCTTTCCCAGCATCAGGGTTTTTTCCAGTGAGTCAGCTCTTCGCATCAGGTGGCCAAAGTATTGGTACTTAGGTGCTCAAAAGATGGTAGTGCTATTGCTATTGTTACACCATTCTGGAAAGTTCTCACTGAGAGTCAAGTCAAAGGTCATTTGAAGGATTTTCTGATTCTCCTGGTTAGATTAAAGGGAATGTATTGCATCATTTTCTATTGTGTATATATCTCCTTTCCTATCAAATTGTAATGCCCTTAAAGACATGGTTCAAATATTTCCCAAATGTGCTTTCAGTACTGAGGACAGTACCAGAATATCATACTAGTGCTTGATGAACATCTATCAATGAAGGAATAAATAAATTAATCCTAAGCCAGCTAGAAAAAAAAATGCATTCAATATAGCAAGTACAACTGAACCAGGCTTTTTTATTGACTTTCCTTTGCTCATGTCCTGTGTATAAGTCAGTCAAACATTTTTTGCCTTTCTGTTGAGATGTCTACACCGTGTTAGCATTCATGGTCTTTAAAAAACTCCATTATACAGTGGCTAGATGGCATCTTTATTTCATTCTCATCACTATTTGCATTGGAAAACAGCTACTTAGCACATTTGCCAATGACTTTTCATAAGGTATATTTTCCCCTTTTTTTCCTTCTCTGTTAGCCTTAGGTTCTCAGCATGTGATACTACAATGTTTTCGCTCCAGATTTGCAAGTGCAGTGGTGTTAGTTCCCAAATCAGTTTGTCACATGGAAAATGTTCTACAACAAAGAAGATTAATTGTTTTCCTAATGTAAATGTTTTTAAATGGAAAAAAGCCCATCTCTCATTGTATGTAGTGGAGGTGGTTTGGTCCTTAAGCTGTGTCTGACTCTTGAAACCCCATGCAACTGTAGCCTGCCATGTTCCTCTGTCCATAGTATCTCCCAAGCAAGAATACTGGCTTGGGTTGCCATTTCCTCCTGCAGGGGATCTTCCTGATCCAGGGATTGAACCCACATCTCCTGTATATCATGCAGATTCTTTTCTGCTGAACCTCTAGGGATTCCCCTCTCATTGCTTCTGGTTGGCTATAACTACAAAGACCCCAAACTATAACTGTTACTCACACTCTGAAGCAAGGCTAATCAGACTAGAGTTTGCAACATAACGCATGTGGCTTGTCCAGGCTGTTCTTTCCGCTTGCATCCTGCTTGTTGTTTCCTTTAGTTGCTAAGTCATGTCTGACTCCGCAACCCCATGGACTGTAGCCTGCCAGGCCCCTCTGTCCATGGGCTTTCCCAGGCAAGAATACTGGAGCAGGTTGTCATTTCCCTCTCCAAGGGATCTTTCCGACCCAGGGATTGAACCCGAGTCTCCTGCATTGGTAGGTAGATTATTTACCACTGTACCATCAAGGAAGCTCTCATCCCGCTCACCTTCTGACAAACCCCGATTTGTCTTTTGAGATTCATTTCAGATGTCACTTCTTCCAGGAAGCCTTCTTTGAATGGCCCAGTTTGGCTTGGCTTCCTCCTCATTATTCTTTCTGCCAGCCATCTTCTTCGCAGTGATGGAAGTATGTATCTGGTGGGGGAAGTTCCGTTTAAGAAAGTAAGTTTTGGAGTTAGCTTGAGACTGAATTTAAGCACCACAATTTACTAGTTTTGTGGTCTTGGGCAAGTTACTGACTCTACCTGAGATTTCATTTTCTTTCATGGAATGAGATGACTTTACAGAATAGATATGACCATTAATAAGGAACTCTATATTGAGTACTTTACACAATGCATAAAATATAAGAAGCATTCAGTATATTGTGGACTTGAGTAATGCTACTACTGTTAATACGACTACAACTATGCATACCAAAGCACTTACATTTCACTTTAAAGCTATCTGTTTGGGCATTTGTCTCTCCTAGTGGACCTAGAATAACCAGCCATCTCAGGTTGCCCAGCACTGAGGGTGTTCCTGGAATGTGGGACTTTCAGTTTAAACCAGGATGGTCCCAGGAAACCAGGAAGGCTGGTCACACTTACCCTCACTGGAATATAAATAACTTGGAAGGAGAGACTCTAACCTCCAACCTTTGGCTCCCAGTGCTGAGCACATTGCTTTTTAATCGGCAACTGCAGCAGGAGGAGCTGGGTTAACAGAGGCTTTCTCACTTTTTCCAACCATGTTTCCATATCCTGTAGATTCCTTTCTGTTTTCCACTTGTAGTCTGCTAGGGCTACCATGACCAAACACCATAGAATAGGTGACTTAATCGAGATTTATTTTCTCATAGTCTGAAGGCTAGACATCCAAGATCAGGATTCTTTTTTGAATTTTGTTTCTGGTTAAAACTTCCCTCTTGCTTGCAGATGGCCACCTTCCCAGTGTGTCCTCACATGGCCTTTTCTCCAGAATGCACAGGGAGGGAAAGAGCAAGCTCTCTGGTGTCTCGTCTCATATGGATACTAATCCTATTGGATCAGGGCCTCACTATTATGACCCCTGGAGAAGGGGATAGCAACCCACTCCTATATTCTTGCCTGGAAAATCCCACGGATAGAGGAGCCTGCCAGACTACAGTCCATGGGGTTGCAAACACTGAGGGACTAATACACACATACATATTATGACCTCATTTAACTTCACTTACTTAGAAGCTGCACTTCTTTTAATTTAATTTTTTTATTATATAAGTTACAGGTGTACAGTATGGTGATTCACAGTTTTTAAATGTGCTCCATTTTTAGTTATTATATATTCCCCATGTTGTATGCTATATCCCTTAGCATATTTTACACCTAAAAGTTTGTGTCTCTGAAATCCATACTCTTAAATATATCCTTCTCCTTTCCCTCTTCCCCTGCTAGCCACTAGCTTGTTCTCTATACCTGTGCATCTGTAAAAGCCCCATTTGTAATACAACCACAATGTGGGTTAAGTCTTCAACACATGAGTTGTGAGGGAAACACAAACATTCAGTCTGTAATACCATCCTAACCTCCATTAGACACCAGATCTAAAACCAACTGTATCAGTTAGTTATTGCTGCATAACAAACAACTTCAAAACTTTGTGGCTTATCACAGCAAGTATTCTAACTTATGAGTCTATAAGTCAGCGGGGGGCCTTGATGCGTCTAGGATGGCTTTCCTCATATATCTACAGGGTTGCCTTGGTAAGTCAGTTGAGGCTTTTTGATCTTGGCTGGTTTCTCTGACATCTTTGAGGCTCCAGCTGGATGAACTGGCTAACTCAACTCTGCTTTACATGGCCCTGTCCTCCTCCTGGTATCTCAGATGGTAAATAATCTGCCTGCAGTGTGGAAGACCCAGCTTCAATCCCTGGGTTGGGAAGATCCCCTGGAGGGAATGGCAACCCACTCCAGTATTCTTGCTTGGAGAATTCCACGGACAGAGGAGGCTGGCAGGATACAGTCTGTGTGGTTGCAAAGAGCTGGACACGGCTGAGTGAATCTCTGCGTTCCTCCTTCAGTAGGCTTGTCCAAGCTTATTCACATGGTGGAGGCGTGGTCCTGAGGGAGAGCTGAATTGTGCAAAGCCTTTAGGGTCTGGGCTGGGAACTGGCTCACCATCACTTCTGCTGCCTTGTATTAGCCAAATTAAAGGCACAACTCCTCCAGCCAAGAGTTAAGGGGAATGGGAATAGATGTCATGATGTGAGCTGCAATCTATTGCAGGATTTGGAAGCCTAGTGTGCTGCAGTCCATGGGGTTGCAAAGAATCGGACATGACTGAGCGACTGAATTAACTGACTGAGCTGCAAAATCATATAGCAAAGGGCATAGATACTCAGATGAGTACAAGGATTGTGGACATGTTTACAGTCTGTTACAACTATGAACTTCACACAAAGCTAATGCTCAACAAATGTTTATGCTCAGAGCAGACATTATGCTTCACATAAAACACCAGAAACTGGTAAATACAGTGTCTAGGAATCAGGGACATTTGGTACAGCATGTCAGTGTATTGCATATTTATATGAGGTTATAGCACAGTCTCAGTACAATGATGTAAGAGATGTCAGAGATGAGGATTCGATCCCTGGGTTGCTGGGTCGGGAAGATGCCCTGGAGGAAGGCAGGCAACCTACTCCAATATTTTTGCTTGGAGAATCCTATGGACAGAGGAGCCTGGCAGGCTACAGTCCACAGGGCCTCAAAGAGTCGGATATGACTGAAGTGACTTAGCACGCATGCGCAATACAGTGATGGTGTTCTTCCTGGAAACTGATCCACAAATAAAGCCCTAAATGTTTAGAACAGTACTCAGCTGTGGGTTTTAGAAAGTTTCACAGCATCAGAAAGGGATATGAACTTGTCTTTGCCTCTCTGAGTTCCTCATGAAAATCTAGAACAGACTATATTAGAGAAGGAGGAAGCACCAGAGAGAAGCTTCCAGAGCACTGAGAGAGGGACAGCTCCTTCCATCTACATATCATCTACCTGTTTTCATGCTGCTGCTAATGACCAGTCTTTGTTGGATTTCCTGGCACATTCATTATGCAATTAAAGAATTTTAGTGACAGCATTGGGGAAATCATATGATTTGGCCCCAATAGCTGATGAAGTGGAAAACAGTGAAAACAAAAGCACTAGGATAAAAAGAAGCCATTCAATTTGATATTTTTTAGTTCAATGAGCTAAACAGCTGAATTAATTAAAACCTACTTTAGGGCCACTTACTTAACTTGCACAAACAGGATCTCAGGGCCTCCAGGGGCCATGGGTGAGAAGACCTCAGACAAACACTAGCAGCAAGCTGCAGTTTTAAAAACACATGTTGTCTGAAAATCACATGCCTTGGCAGGGGAACACTGGGGTTTATTGTGGACATGGGAATAAACCAGGTCATAAGTTAGGGTGTAAAAAGGCCTGAGAGGGTGGTGCTTTGGGGGCGGCAGATGAATTAAGCTCAGACAGTCTCTGCAGAACAGAATGGTACTATTCTAGACCAGAGCTTGTAAGAGGGGAAAATAAGGCTTGCCAGAAGGAATTGACCAGAAGGATCCTTACTCGGGTGGACATCTGTGCATGGGCTGTGAATTGAGGATGCCTAACGTGTGCTGCTGGGTTGTAGAGTCTGTTGGACGGGGGACAGATAGGTTCCTGTGTCATTCTGGTTCTGTTTCCAACCTGCTGGGTGACCTTGGGCAAGTTGCTTCAACAATCTTGGCCTCAGAATCTCATGGGTCACTTGGATATTACTATAGTAGTACTTCTCACTGGGTTTCCCTGGTATCTCAGCTGGTAAATACTCTAACTGCAATGCAGGAGACCTGGGCTCGATCCCCTGGAGAAGGGAATGGCTACCCACTCCAGTATTTTTGCCTGGAGAATTTCATGGACAGAGGAGCCTGGTGGGCTATAGTCCATAGGGTGACGAAGAGTCAGACACGACTGAGTGACTAACACTTACTAGATGGCTGCTAGAAGACTAATAGTATCACAAATGTGCTACAAGTTATTTGTTAATCACTGTGAATCTAAGAATCTCATGGTGCTCTGGCGCCTTAAGTACTTAGTTGGCATTGCATCATAAGTGATGGTTTATCCACCTTCTCCTAGCTGATAGGCACTATTTGCAAGTAGGTGTAGCAGATGCTGTTGGTGTCCCACCCACATCCACTGGTACTCAGCATTCCGCTGGAGGCTTCTTGGTGCATCTGTCTGCAAATGCAGCATGTTGGAAGTGCCTAGGGATTCATGTCCTCAGGAACAGCCTTCAACCAACTACAGGGGAGAGGTGGTGGGTAAATACCTCGGCTTTCTCGTCCTTAGGGTGGGACAGCACTGAGACATAGTCTGTCACCTCCTAGAGGGAGATCCCCAGTGAGACTGAGCGGCACTTGCCCACAGAGATCATCTGTGTACCGTCAACCCTGGTCTTGGCTTCCTCTCTTCCATTTCTCATGTCTTCCCTCCCCTACTGGTGTTTATGGGCATCGCTTCTCAGATCACCCACTTGCATTCAAATCCTTGTCTCATGAGACAGTAGGGACAGTGTCTGATTCATTTTTGGATGCTAGTACTTCGCTCCTGGGGCATGAATAAATGTTTACTGATGGAGCTCTGAGTCTCAGCTCCACCTTCTGAGACTCCAGCAGTGAGTCAATTCTATTTTCCTCAGGACTGTTCCTTGCGTCAACCTGATTTCAGCTCTATTTCTCCTGGCCAGCCTCCCACCTTCAATTTTATCTTTTCCAAAAACTTCATTTCCAATTCTTTGAAAATATTCTCTTATGTCTTGATTTTAGGTTTGTTCCTCATCTTGGCTTCTTTATTTGCGTGATACCCTCAAACAGTGACAGTTCAAATTTAAGCCCAGTAATAAACTGGTGTTTGCTAGGTGGCTGGGAGGTGTGGCAACTGTTGGAGGTTCAGTTCAGTCACTCAGTCGTGTCTGACTCTTTGCAACCCCATGAATCACAGCACGCCAGGCCTCCCTGTCCATCACCAACTCCTGGAGTTCACTCAAACTCATGTCCATTGAGTCGGTGATCCCATCCAGCCATCTCATCCTCTGTCGTCCCCTTCTACTCCTTCCCCCAATCCCTCCCAGCATCAAGGTCTTTTCCAATGAGTCAACTCTTCCCAGGAGGTGGCCAAAGTACTGGAGTTTCAGCTTCAGCATCAGTCCTCCCAATGAACACCCAGGACTGATCTCCTTTATGATGGACTGGTTGGATCTCCTTGCAGTCCAAGGGACTCTCAAGAGTCTTCTCCAACACCACAGTTCAAAAGCATTAATTCTTCAGCACTCAGCTTTCTTCACAGTCCAACTCTTACGTCCATACATGACCACTGGAAAAACCATAGCCTTGACTAGATGGACCTTTGTTGGCAAAGTGATGTCTCTGCTTTTCAATATGCTATCTAGGTTGGTCATAACTCTCCTTCCAAGGAGTAAGCGTCTTTTAATTTCATGGCTGCAATCACCATCTGCAGTGATTTTCAAGCCCCAAAAATAAAGTCTGACACTGTTTCCACTGTTTCCCCATCTATTTCCCATGAAGTGATGGGACCAGATGCCATAATCTTGGTTTTCTGAATGTTGAGCTTGAAGCCAACTGTTTCACTCTCCTCTTTCACTTTCATCAAGAGACTTTTTAGTTCCTCTTCACTTTCTGGCATAAGGGTGATGTCATCTGCATATCTGAGGTTCTTGATATTTCTCCCAGGAATCTTGATTCCAGCTTGTGCTTCTTCCAGCCCAATGTTTCTCATGATGTACTCTGCATATAAGTTAAATAAGTAGGGTGACAATATACAGCCTTGACGTACTTCTTTTCCTGTTTGGAACCAATCTGTTGTTCCATGTCTACTTCTAACTGTTGCTTCCTGACCTGCATATAGGTTTCTCAAGAGGCAGGTCAGGTGGTCTGGTATTCCCATCTCTTTCAGAATTTTCCACAGTTGATTGTGATCCACACAGTCAAAGGCTTTGGCATAGTCAATAAAGCAGGAATAGATGTTTTTCTGGAACTCTCTTGTTTTTTCCATGATCCAGTGGATGTTGGCGATTTGATCTCTGGTTCCTCTGCCTTTTCTAAAACCAGCTTGAACATCAGGGAGTTCATGGTTCACGTATTGCTGAAGCCTGGCTTGGAGAATTTTGAGTATTACTTTACTAGCATGTGAGATGAGTGCAATTGTGCAGTAGTTTGAGCCTTCTTTGGCATTGCCTTTCTCTGGGATTGGAATGAAAACTGACCTTTTCCAGTCCTGTGGCCACTGCTGAGTTTTCCAAATTTGCTGGCACGTTGAGTGTAGCACGTTGAAGCATCATCTTTCAGGATTTGAAATAGCTCAGCTGGAATTCCATCACCTCCACTAGCTTTGTTCGTAGTGATGCTTTCTAAGGTCCACTTGACTTCACATTCAAGGATGTCTGGCTCTAGATGAGTGATCACATCATCGTGATTATCTGGGTTGTGAAGCTCTTTTTTGTACAGTTCTTCTGTGTATTCTTGCCACCTCTTCTTAATATCTTCTGCTTCTGTTAGGTCCCTACCATTTTTGTCCTTTATTGAGCCCATCTTTGCATGAAATGTTCCCTTGGTATCTCTAATTTTCTTGAAGAGATCTCTAGTCTTTCCCATTCTGTTGTTTTCCTCTATTTCTTTGCATTGATCGCTGAAGAAGGCTGTCTTATCTTCTTGCTATTCTTTGGAACTCTGCATTCAGATGCTTATATCTTTCCTTTTCTCCTTTGCTTTTCACCTCTCTTCTTTTCACAGGTATGTGTAAGCCCTCCCCAGACAGCCATTTTTTTCTTTTTGCATTTCTTTTCCATGGTGATGGTCTTGATCCCTGTCTCCTGTACAATGTCACGAACCTCATTCCATAGTTCATCAGGCACTCTATCTATCAGATCTTGTCCCTTAAATCTATTTCTCACTTCCACTGTATAATCATAAGGGATTTGATTGAGGTCATACCTGAATGGTCTAGTGGTTTTCCCCGCTTTCTTCAATTTGAGTCTGAATTTGGTAATAAGGAGTTCCTGATCTGAGCCACAGTCAGCTCCCGGTCTTATTTTTGCTGGCTGTATAGAGTGTCTCCATCTTTGGCTGCAAAGAATATAATCAATCTGATTTCAGTGTTGACCATTTGGTGATGTCCATGTGTAGAGTCTTCTCTTGTGTTGTTGGAAGAGGGTGTTTGTTATGACCAGTGTGTTCTTTTGGCAAAATTCTCTTAGATTTTGCCCTGCTTCATTCCATACACCAAGGCTAAATTTGCCTGTTACTCCAGGTGTTTTTTGATTTCCTACTTTTGCATTTCAGTCCCCTATAATGAAAAGGACATCTTCTTTGGGTGTTAGTTCTACAAGGTCTTGTAGGTCTTCATAGAACCGTTCTTAAATCCTTAGATATACAAGATACTTGACAATGCACCATACCTGCTGGCTGAACCCTAAGCCTTTCTCTAATGCAGTGTGTGTATGCATGTCCTTTGACTTCAAGGTGTAACATTCGTTTAGTCATCTGTTCAACAAACATTCAGCAGGTTTCCTGCACGTCAGGCTTTGGGCTTATGAAGGAGAAGACAAATGCCTGCACTTGAAAAAGTTCGCCATGGTCTTCTGGGAGAGACAATAGATATTTAATACAACTTTTTAGAGAAACATGCAAAGAGATTATTACAGGACAGTCTGATCAATGATATATGACACAGCAGTAGACTCAAAGCTTGGTCCTTGGGCCTAAAGTATTAGCATTGGCTGAGAACAATGCCATGCACATTTTTAGACCCTACTCATTCAGACCTACTAAATCTGAAACTTTGTTGGTCAGCAATCTGTGTATTAGTAAGCCCCCAGGAATTCCAATGCCTCGTAAAGTTTGAGAACCACTATGACATGGAGATGTAAAGAATTCTATGGCAGAAGAGAGAAGGGTCTGGGTGTATCTGAGTGTGTTTATATAAGAGTTGGCTGCATGGAGGATAAATCAAGGAAGGCTGCCTGGATTAGGTGAACCCTGAGCTAAGTCTTAAAGGAGCAGCATGAGAGTATTGGCTGCAATTTGCCTTGGGACAGACTCATCCTGAGATGACCTTAGTCAGTTAAAGTCATCATTCATTGATGATGTCATCAGACATTTCCTCATGGCAGGTCAAAACCAGGTAAAATGTTTTATTACAGTTGTGTCTTAATTAGAGATAAATAATTATTTAATAATTTATAATCATAGAATGGAAAATTTAAAGAACTAATTTAGACATTACAGAAGGACCTTTATTTTACCAAAGGACCCATTGAAAGTCCCCTCCAACTGGCTACCCCTTTTCCCATGATGGGGGCATTGTGATTTTAATTAAATCTCTTGAGAACAGGACCTTTTTTGACTTGATTTTCTTTTTTAAAATCAGCTAGACCTAAGGTCGGTGTATAGGTGCTCATCACAGATTTATTGATTTGATTTCCCAGAAATAAATGGTACAAGGATGATCTGTCTGTGTTCTTTTCTTTTGATTCACATACTCACATAAGCAATTTGTTGAGGTGACTTTAAATGAAAAGAGCTGAATTGAACAGAACAGGTGTTTTGCTGTGCAAAGACATAACCTACCTGTGGAGAGCAGTTTGGGTGTGTAGGTATTGCATGTTGTTTTTTAGGATCCCCACAGTCTAAATTACACGTATGGACAAAGCAACCCTATTGGGCAGGTGATTTTCATTGTTATATAATAATATACATTACAATTAGCTTGTACAAAAATGATAGTAATTCGTAATGCCTGTGTAGTGCTTTCTACTTTGCAAAGCACATTCACATCTGTTAACTCATCTGATTCTCACTACTTTGTGAAGCAGGCATGGCAGTTATGGTTCAGTTCAGTTCAGTTCAGTTTAGTCGCTCAGTCATGTCCGACTCTTTGCAATCCCGTGAATCGCAGCACGCCAGGCCTCCCTTTCCATCACCATCTCCACTCACGTCCATCGAGTCCGTGATGCCATCCAGCCATCTCATCCTCTGTCATCCCCTTCTCCTCCGGCACCCAACCCCTCCCAGCATCAGAATCTTTTCCAATGAGTCAACTCTTTGCATGAAGTGGCCAAAGTACTGGAGTTTCAGCTTCAGCATCATTCCTTCCAAAGAAATCCCAGGGCTGATCTCCTTCAGAACAGACTGGTTGGATCTCCTTGCAGTCCAAGGGACTCTCAAGAGTCTTCTCCAACACCACAGTTCAAAAGCATCAATTCTTTGGTGCTCAGCCTTCTTCACAGTCCAACTCTCAGTTATGGTTAGGATCCTTGTTTCCCAGATGGGGGAAGCTGTGACTGGAACCAGAATACCATCATTTCTGCTGTGCTCAGTTGGCCAGAGCAGTCAAAGATTGGTACAACTTTGAGAGGAGGAAAAATAAACCCTACCTCTCAATAGGAAGATATCAAAGAAGTTGTGCCATCTTTAATCTATCTACCCCAGTATTCTTGCCTGGGAAATCCCATGGACAGAGGAGCATGGCGGGCTATATAGTCCATGCGGTCACAGAGTCAGACATGACTTGGTGCCTAAACAATAACAACGACCTTGGTACTTAAACTCTCTGAGCCTCAGTTTCATCTGTAAAATACAGGTAATACTGAGATCATGTGGGTAACAGTAGGTGCTTAGTGGTGGCGAATACTATCAGTAACCAATGAGGAAATCACTGGATTCATTTTAAGAAGAGTGTGTTAGTCGTTCAGTTGTCTCCAACTCTTTGCAACCCCATGGACTGTACCTGCCAGGCTCCTCTGTCCATGGAACTCTCCAGGCAAGAAAACTGGGATGGGTTGCCATTTCCTCCTCCAGGGGATCATCCCGACCCAGGGAGTGAACCTGGATCTTCTGCATTGCAGTCAGATTCTTTACTAACTGAGCCACCACAGAAACCCTGATGAGAAGAGAATAAGTGATCATACTATATGACATGATGGAAAGACAATAAAAGTAAGAAAGCAAGACTCAAGTGTGGGCTTAAGTGACTACTGTGGAGTCAACACTACCATCTAATTTCCAGGCTGATATTTTTCCTTTGAAGCTAATATTTATAAGGCATTCACTATAGGCCAAACGCTCTTTTAGATTCTTACACAACAACCCTCTGAAGTTGATGGGATTGTGGTCATTCCCAAGTTGAGTAAACTAAGGCATAAAGAGGCAGAAGAGCTTGCTCAAGTGAATAGTAGAAGTTTGGCATGTTGGACCCGGTGTTATGTTCTTCAGTCTCATACTCTGCTACCTATCAGATCATTACCTGTGTATCAAGTCACTCCTTCCCTTGCAGAGCAGAAGTATTCACTTTTGAAAGTGAAAGTGTTAGTTGTTCAGTCATGTCCAACTCTTGTGACCCATGGACCTTTGCCCGCCTGGCTCCTCTGTCCATGGGATTCTCCAGGTAAGAATACTGGAGTGGATAGCCATTTCCTTCCCCAGGAAATCTTCTTGGCCTAGGGATCAAACCCAGGTCTCCTGCCTTGAAGGCAGATCCTTTACCATATCAACCACCAGGGAAGAGCCAAATTTACCTTTGAAACAAATAGTTAAATCACAATTTTACCCAGATTTTAAAACAGAGTAAATTTGGACTCTCTGAAGAAATACAGAGAAAAGTTTTAAAATGAGATAGTTGAGAAAGCAGGAGATCAGCTATTTGCTCAGGGTTTTTGTCATCTTCTGCCCAGAGCCCCTCTCTGTTTCCTGAGGTCATTGCCTCTTTCTGGAAAACCTCCCCTGGGATGAGAGCAGACAGTGAGCATGGAATATCCAACAGTTCTTTCTGTGAAACCCTGAGAGTTGAGGTTCTTCTTCATCTCCTTTTAAGTGTACATTTGTCAGTTTCCAGGATTGTAGACATCCTTGAAAGGGCTTACCAATATTTCCTTCTCATAGGTTTAGGAGTATTGAGATGGGGAGATGGTTGAATTGTTTATCAACTCTGTTTATGGACCTTTGGTGTCTAGTGAACACAGGGAAAATCTTGGAAAGATCCACTTGTCCAGTGGATCGGTATTCTGAAAGGCTACCTGTCAGGTGGCATTTCTCATTTGCTGCCTGGATTGTCAGAAGAGAAACTGAGTTAAGTAAAAGCATACATCATTCATAGGTACTAAATGGTACTGATGAAGGCCATGCCTCTACTAAGAACTGAACCAAGCTAATTGGAAAAGAATTTGACAATGTTCTAAATTATGGCTCTTTTGATAGTTCTTTGAGTTGTGGTAATTATTAGTTTTAATAGAACTCATGTTCGGGTTGCCCATGTTAGCAGGTGACTGTATCAGTGGAACTTGGTTACTTGGAGAAGGGCTAAACTTGCTGAATGGAAACAGTTCATTTACTCATTGCCACGGAAGAACCCAACCACTTACGGCAAGAACATGAGAAAGAACAGTCATTGGAACTAACTTCCATATATGCCAAATGTTTTCATGGCTGCACATAACGTTTTTCCTTGTGTGATCTGTGTAGTCACTGTGATGATAAATGTATATGTGGTGACCTCTCTTCCGGCCTCCTTAATTTCAAACCCATGTTTTATGAAAGGAGGCAGATGGCATAAAGCAGTGATGTCCTTGGATAAGAAATCTATGTGTAAAGGTTAGTAAATTATCTCCCAAAGCCAAACAACTGACTAAAACTAGTATGCAAAAAGGCTCACTGATAGATTAGATTTGGAAAGGGAAACTTAGAGAAGAGGTGGTTGGATGGACAGAGGAAGGCCATACGAGTTAGAAGTGGGTTCTAGTTAACACTCTGCCAATATCTATTTGGGTGATCTTGGACGAGTTCATTTAAGGAGCTGGTTGGACTTGCATGCATGCATGCTTAGTCCTCAGTGGTGTCCAGCTCTTTGTGATCCACTGGACTGTAGCCCACCAGGCTCCCCTTCCATTTTCTAAGCAAGAATACTGGAGTGGGCTGCTATTTCCTCCTCCAGGGGGTCTTCCAAACCCAGCGATCTAACCTGAGTCTTCTGTGTCTCCTGCATTGCCGGTGGGTTCTTTACCCACTGAACCATCAGGGAAGCCCCAATCACACTAGCCAAGGGACTCTAATAACCAATTGGCCGGGCTAAATCACATGTTCAAACTCAGAGCCAGAGGACTGGGTCAATTCTACCAGAAACACACGACTGAGAATGTAGATCAGGTTGTTATTTAAGAAGAAATTCTGTTATTGTTACCAAAAGAAGCCATGGACATGGGACAGCCAGAGTGCTATGAAAGACCTTGATAGGGAACCCGAGGTGCACAGAAGTTAAGGGACTTGCCTGAAGTCACCCAGATAAACTCAGTGAAATAACCTATGTGTAATTAAGCTGTGTTACTCACCTTTGCATCTCCACTACTTGGTAGAGTGGCACTGGCAGAGCCACTTTGAGAATGAGGAAAGGACTGAATAGCGTAGGCTTGAGAGTTGAACCCACGTCTTCTGGCTCTGCATCTTAATTCTCTTTCCTCTGGGTTTCTCTGGAACCTACATAGCACCACACCCCTCCTTACAAGGTTGTGAAGAAGAATAAGCAATTATTGTTTGCTGTAGAAAGTGGCTTTGAGTTTCTCAAGGGAAGTGCTGCTTTGAGCATTGGGACAGCTATCTCTACTTTGGCTTTCTCTCCCCTGGAAGCAGTTCTCATTTCCTGATTAACTTATCAGCAAGAATAGAGAACTCAGCAGAATGTTGGCATTGCTGATTAGTCTTGTCTTCCATGATATGAAGCTGACAAATCCTTCTTTGAAGAGTTGCTTCATGCCTGGTAGTATTGGAACTGAAAATATGATGCAGTGTGAACTACTGTACTTGGGAATCTCAATCAAACTTGTGATGACGGGAATAGATTTACATTTACAGCTTTCAAGTACAAAGCAGCATTAATGTACTCATGTTGAACTAACATTATGCCTGGGGTTTAATTTCTAAGTGAGATTTTGCCACATAATTATTTTCTCAGAAGCTGTTAAGTAGAAATTAAGGAAAAGATAGAGTTCAGATGTAGCTCTCAATTTTGCTAGGCCCTTGATCATGCCTATCTTGTATGTCCCTGAAAGTGTTAATTGCTCAGTCGCTCTTTGCAACTCTATGGGCTATAGCGAAGCAGGCTCCTCTGCCCATGGGATTCTCTAGGCAAGAATACTGGAGTGGGTTGCCATTCTCTTCTCCAGGGGGTCTTCCTGACCCAGGGAGTGAACCCAGGTCTCCTGCAATGCAGGCAGGTTCTTTACCATCTGAGCCACCAGAGTCCCTATCCTCAAAATGTAATTCTTCTACAGAGTTTTGTTTTTTTTTTTCCCCTCTGAAGACCATAAAGTGAAAAAGATAGCTCAGATCCAGTCTATGACCAGGTCATGTCTATTTTACTTCTGTATATCTGTTTTATCCATCCCCTGTTCCTTTCCAGTTCTCACTGCCTTCAACAGACCTTGTCATGGTTTACTATAGCTTTATCCAATAAAACCTTGCTTCCTACACGTGTCATAGGTCAGCATAGTTTGCCAGGGGGCTCTGCTCCATACAGTCACTCAGGGGCCCTGGCTCTTTCCATTGTGTGACTCCATCATCATCCAGGGTCTTGTTCTTTGTATGGAGCTTGAACATGGGGAAGAGAAAATAGGAAACTCTCATGGGACATTTTTAGGAACCAGACCTAGAAGTAATGTGCATCATTTCCAACCTCGTTGTATTAGGAGGAGCTCAGTCTCATGGGCTTCATGTAAAGGGAGGCTGAGAGGTGGAGTCTAGCCACCATGCCCAGGAGGAAAGGAAACTCCCTTGTCACATTTGGAATACTGCAGTGTTTTCCAAACTAAATGGTCTCTTAATCTACTGTCTGGTCACACTGCCACAGAGGTATCTAAAATTTGTCTTCTTGTTATTGTCCAGTGATTGTGGTAATTGCCCTCTGCTTATAAAAGAAAGCCCAAATTACCTAGGATGGCATATGGAAGCCTTCCTGCTCTTGCCCTTCTTCTCCAGGACCTTCCCCTACACCTGGTGCTCCATTGCCTCCTAATCTCTTGTGTATTCCAGAACACACAAGACTGCTTTTGCACTTCTGGCATTTGTACAGGCTGCTTCCTTTCTTTGAATTGGACTAGTTATTGGTTGAGAAAACTCATGTTTTGGTTGGATGTGTCAGCAGGTGAGTATATTAATGGGGCTTGGTTTATTGGATGAAGAGCTAGAGTTGCTGAATGGAAACAGGTTCATTTACTTATTACCACTGATGAACCCACCACTTAAAGCAAGAAGATGTGAAAAAAATGCAGTCTCTCTTTCTCATCTGCTGGTCGAATAGCCATCTATATCTTTTGAGATTCAAATAAGTTCCTCTGTGACACATTTTCTAGTGCTCCCTAAACTAACCATGCATGCCTTTGCTCTTTCCCTTTGTCTGTAAAGAGCATAATACTCCTGACCAAGTCATCTTAAGAGTGTAGGAGTTGTTTTTTGGATTTGAATTTGAATCTCAACTCTACTACGTGCTAGCTCTTTGAGCTTGAATGAGTTACTGAACATGTCTAAGTTTTTCTTTGCTGACATGAATAGAACTAAGTGTAATTCTTACTGTTAGGATCTTTGTACTTGGAGCATAATAAACTCTCAATAAATTTAGGTCTTATTTTTGTTGTTTCATGTCTATAGTGACTTCTAAGTGACAGACACTTTATCTTCTGACTTATCTTTGATATATTTAAGCAGCAAATCATATGGTTGGAAAATATTGTTGAACGAATGAATGAATGAATGTTGTTGCTCCACAAAACAATATCTCTTTATGTTTTAGGGAGAAAAAAAATCTTTCCATAGAACTCTTGGTAAAATAGCAGGTCTGTTCTTTATCCTGTGTTTGTCCTAACTTCCTTCTTTTCCTTTATTTTTTCTTCTTTCTGTGACTTTCTCCAGACTTCATTCCTTTAAAACACTTGTTTCTCTATGTCCCTCTATGTCTTTGTACTCACTGTGCCAGTCCCTGGAATTGCATGTGTCCATCTCTGATAGAAAATTCTGCTCATCCTCAAGTCAGTTATCTTTTTTTCTGGGACTTTCTTGATTTCTGTTTATCCCCTCCCCCAACTAAAAGTATCTTTTATTGCTTTAATTTTGTGAAAAGTGAGAAAGTGTCAGTTGCTCAGTCATGTCTGACTCTTTGTGACCCCAGGGGCAGTAGCCCACCAGGCTCCTCTGTCCATGGGATTTCGTAGCAAGAATACTAGAGTGGGTTGCCATTTCCTTCTCCAGGGGACCTTCCTGACCCAGGGATCAAACCCAGGTCTCCCACATTGCAGGCAGATTCTTTACCGTCTGAGCCACAAGGGAAGCCACCTTAATTTTATAGGTTTCACAAATACAAAAGCAACCATGCTTTCAGCACTTACCATGTGGTAGGCAATATGGTAAGAAGTTCTTGATCTCTCTCTCCTGTGACCCTTGTAACTTCCTACAGCTATTTGTGCGCTTGTCTATTTCTCCTACTAGAATACAGTCTCCTTGAGGACAGGATTCAAGTGTATATGTATTTATTTATATTCAGTGTATTTATAGCTAAATGAGAGACAAAACTACAGAAACAACAAAATCACTTCTTTTTACTGAGAATGGAGTTTATTCCTATATCAAGAGAACAACAAAGCAGAAAAGAATCTTAAGTAGTATTGGCCACAGGTTGAATAGCATTGTAGGTTGTGTTTGGACAATTATCAAGCAAGTGTTCAGGTTCAGTATAATCTGATTCCATTCAGCTCCAGTCATACCCTTAGGACTCTGTTTATACCAATACCACGACTTAAAGTGATGCTGTAGGAAGACGAGATGGATGAATGGAGTTGGAATTATTCAACTAGAAGAATGAATGACTGCAGGAGGAAGATACCCAGAACCTACAAATGGACTTTCAGCACAGGGAGCTGTTAGCCATCAGCAGTAGAGTCGACTTAGGCTAGAAGTAGTTTTCTTTCAGACGACCATATTTTGACTTATTAAGGAATCTTACTATGTAGATCTTAAGAAGTAGTACAAATATTAATCTTCCTGGAACTATTAGAGCATCTTCATACCCAGAAGCTGAAAAGTGTACTAGATAAGAATTGAGAACAAGTTATTTTTATTCCTCAATATTTTTTTTATGAGAATGAGAACTAATATGTGTTGAGCCAGGCAGGGGTCTATTGCTTTTACATGTATTGTCTCATTTAGTATTTACAATATCTATATTCATGAAAATATATATATATTTAAAATAACATCAATATGCCAATGATTTTTATTTTTTTTCTTTTTTATTCTTTTTCTAATTTTAAAATCTTTAATTCTTACATGCGTTCCCAAACATGAACCCCCCTCCCACCTCCCTCCCCATAACATCTCTCTGGGTCATCCCCATGCACCAGCCCCAAGCATGCTGTATCCTGCATCAGACATAGACTGGCGATTTGATTCTTACATGATAGTATACATGTTAGAATGCCATTCTCCCAAATCATCCCACCCTCTCCCTCTCCCCCTGAGTCCAAAAGTCCGCTATACACATCTGTGTCTTTTTTCCTGTCTTGCATACAGGGTCATCATTGCCATCTTTCTAAATTCTATATATATGTGTTAGTATACTGTATTGGTGTTTTTCTTTCTGGCTTACTTCACTCTGTATAATCGGCTCCAGTTTCATCCATCTCATCAGAACTGATTCAAATGAATTCTTTTTAACAGCTGAGTAATACTCCATTGTGTATATGTACCACAGCTTTCTTATCCATTCATCTGCTAATGGACATCTAGGTTGTTTCCATGTCCTGGCTATTATAAACAGTGCTGTGATAAACATTGGGGTACATGTGTCTCTTTCAATTCTGGTTTCCTCGGTGTGTATGCCCAGCAGTGGGATTGCTGGGTCATAAGGTAGTTCTATTTGCAATTTTTTAAGGAATCTCCACACTGTTCTCCATAGTGGCTGTACTAGTTTGCATTCCCACCAACAGTGTAGGAGGGTTCCCTTTTCTCTACACCCTTTCCAGCATTTATTGCTTGCAGATTTTTGGATCACAGCCATTCTGACTGGTGTGAAGTGGTACCTCATTGTGGTCTTGATTTGCATTTCTCTAATAATGAGTGATGTTGAGCATCTTTGTGTTTGTTAGCCATCCGTATGTCTTCTTTGGAGAAATGTCTATTTAGTTCTTTGGCCCATTTTTTGATTGGGTCATTTATTTTTCTGGAATTGAGCTGCAGAAGTTGCTTGTATATTTTTGAGATTAGTTGTTTGTCAGTTGCTTCATTTGCTATTATTTTCTCCCATTCAGAAGGCTGTCTTTTCACCTTGCTTATAGTTTCCTTTGTTGTGCAGAAGCTTTTAATTTTAATTAGATCCCATTTGTTTATTTTTGCTTTTATTTCCAGAATTCTGGGAGGTGGATCATAGAGGATCCTGCTGTGATTTATGTCTGAGAGTGTTTTGCCTATGTTCTCCTCTAGGAGTTTTATAGTTTCTGGTCTTACATTTAGATCTTTAATCCATTTTGAGTTTATTTTTGTGTGTGGTGTTAGAAAATGATCTAGTTTCATTCTTTTACAAGTGGTTGACCAGTTTTCCCGGCACCACTTGTTAAAGAGATTGTCTTTACTCCATTGTATATTCTTGCCTCCTTTGTCAAAGATAAGGTGTCCATATGTGTGTGGATTGATCTCTGGGCTTTCTATTTTGTTCCATTGATCTATATGTCTGTCTTTGTGCCAGTACCATACTGTTTTGATGACTGTGGCTTTGTAGTAGAGCCTGAAGTCAGGCAAGTTGATTCCTCCAGTTCCATTCTTATTTCTCAAGATTGCTTTGGCAATTCGAGGTTTTTTGTATTTCCATACAAATCTTGAAATTATTTGTTCTAGTTCTGTGAAAAATATGGCTGGTAGCTTGATAGGGATTGCATTGAATTTGTAAATTGCTTTGGGTAGTATACTCATTTTCACTATATTGATTCTTCCGATCCATGAACATGGTATATTTCTCCATCTATATATTCATGAATATATTATAATCTCTATTTATAGGTTCCAAGAGGTCACATGAAATGTCAAATATCACACAGGCAAAGAGTGCCGGGGTCAAGATTTGAACTTGGGTTCTACCTGAATAGAGAGTTGCTGATCCTTGAGGGTATTTGTCTGTATTCACTTAGAGGGATCTCTTTCAGCCTGAGAAGTGAGTTGAAATTAAAAAAAAACAAAAAACATTTTTCAGGTGCCCTAACATAACAAAGATGGCCAGGTATGTGATAGCAAGACGAATTTAGACAGAGATACCTACATTTGCCTAATGTAAAACTTCCACTCCTTCAGCAGATCCCTCATCAAGCTTTCTTCCCTTTGTTTATTTCCTGTCATGACTAGAAGTAAACTCCTTGGGTTTGTCTCTTGGGTTACTATCCATGTGACTTTGGCCATGATACTTCACCTCTTTGAAACTCAGTTTTTTCATTTGTAAATAGAGAGAGTATTTATCCTCTAGGGTTGTTGTGAGGATTAAAGAACCTAAAATGTTGAAATGGTGCTGATACATAGCAAATGCATCATAAACATTAGCTACTGACTTAAAAAAAATTAGCTGTAGTAAAATACAAATGATATAAAATTAATCATTATAATCATTTTGAGGTATAATGTTCAAAGACATTAAGTTCATTCACTTATTAGGCTACCGTCACTACCATCCATCCATGGAGCTGTTTTCATTTTGCAAAATAAACTCTGTGCCCATTAAACAGCAGCTCCTCATCTCCCCACCCCAGCCCCTACCAACCACTGTTCTACTTTCTGTTTCCATGAGGTTGACTACTCTAAGTTTCTCATTTGCCTTTAGTTGTTGATTTTTTTTTTTTTTTTTAAGATTTTGTGACCTGGACGATTTTTAAAGTCTTTGTTGAATTTGTTACAATATTGCTTTTGTTTTATGGTTTTCACTCTTTGGCCATGAGGCATGTGGGATCTTCGCTCCCTGACCATGGATCAAACCTGCACCCCTCTGCACTGGAAGGTGAATCTTAACCACTGGACCACAGGAAAGTCCCCTTAACTATTGATTTTTCAAAAATTGGAAGACCTGAGCACCACCTTGGCTCCTCTACTTCCTGGCTATGTGTTCTTGGAAAATGAACTTTCCTTCAGGTACTAAAGTCCTTCTCTGTTGATACTGAAACCTGAAGATGATATGAAGCCTGGAAATACTTTGTATTCTTCCCAGAGTTAGTTTTTTTTTTTTTTTAATATATATAATAGGTTAAAATGTGCTTACATATTCATTCATTTATTTCTCTGTCCTTCAAAACTTTCATTTATTTGATTCATTTGCTGAGTTGCAGCTGTGTGCCAGTCTCTGTGCTAAGTCCCTGGGGAGCAGCACAGATCAAACAGGCACAGTCTTTGCTCTCAAAGGCCGCATAAATGTTAGGACGCAGAAGCTGTAGTGAACGCTGAAAGCCATGTTCTTGGTCTGGTGACAGTTCAAAGAGGAGATAAACTTTTCACAAGGAGGCTCTTCAGCTGTGAAATACAGTGCTGGAAGGAGTAGGGTGGTGGGCTCCAAAGACCCATGGTCCCAGCTTCACTGTTATCTGGCCCCTCTGTTCCCCTCTCTACTCCTTAGTATGTGCTGAGGGAATGGTTTTCTATAATTCAGATGCTGGGATCTGTGGTACAAGACCCTTTCTTCCATCACTGCTTTCATCTGTTTCCATTAATGGGGTTCTGAAGGAATAAAAGTAAAAATATCCCCTTGCTTCATACAGTTTGCTGTTAGAAGTGTCATTTTGTATAGAGTTGCTAATCTTTATGCATCTCAGTTTCTTCTGTACAACGGAGATGAGAACAGTACTTACCTTAAGGGCATTCTTGGAAGGACTAAGTGTGTTTACAATCATAGCAAGTGCTCAGTGAATATTGCGTGTGTGCTGTCTCTTTAGTCATGTCCGACTCTTTACTGCCCATGGACTGTAGCCCACCAGTCTCCTCTGTCCATGGGATTCTCCAGGCAAGAATGCTGGAGTGGGTTGCCATTTCATTCTCCAGGTGATCTTCCTGACCCAGGGATCGAACCTGCATTTCTTTTGTCTCCTGCATTGGCAGGTGGCTTATTTACCACTGGTGCCACCTGGGAACCTAATGTTGTTCTGATCATTGTTATTTGGAAAATCCTGGACGGGAACATTTTTCAGTTTCTTCCATGGATGACCTGGGTCCTGCAGTGTCCTCCCTGTGTCCTACATTTTTGTTTGATTTCCAGCCTCAGGATTCTTGATTTCCTTCTCATGTGTCACAGCTCTCAGTTCTTACACTCCTGCCCCTTGGTGCTCCTCTTGTGTATTCCCTGGGATGGGGACTCTGAGAGCCTACGTGTGCATTGATTTCACACCTGTGCCCTTCCCTCACCCTGGGCAGGAAGTCCTTTTTCCTTTCCTCCCCGTTCCACAGTCTCATCAGCTGGTACACAGTCCTCAGCCTCAGAACAGTCAACTTGCTCAGTAAGTGAACTGATTACACTCACTGAGCTTCTCTTTTGTTCTCCGATCTTGCTGATTTGCTATTTATAGCATTTCCAAAGAAGTTTGCCAGCAGTGTCCCTTCTAATCCAGCTTCCGAGATATGACATGGAGGGTGAAAACTGCTATAACAAAGCACTAGGGACTGCTGTCCCCTCATCACTTGTGGGGCAGTTAGTGCTATACTTAATTTTTTTATTTAGCTTGATATTTTCCCAACAAAAACACAATAGATGGTAATCAGGGTCTTTAGGGTTGGAGTGACTTGTGAAAGAAGGAGAAAGAGAGAAAGAAAGAAAGAGGGAAGGAAGGAAAGAAAGGAAGGAGGGAGGAAGGAAAGAAAGAGGGAAAAAATGGAGAGAAGAAAAAAGCCAAAAGGGAAAGAGAGAGTAAGAGAGAGAGAAAGGACAGTAGACGAACACCCAGGAGTGTGTCTGGTTGACTGTGAGCCAAGAAATGAGACAGAACCGTGCCTATCTGACGTCACAGATCAGTGCAGGCATGATGAGCTGGACAGAGTGCCCAGATGGGCAGGTCAGTTGGTGCGCTGCATGGCAGCAGGTATAGTCAGGTGTCAGGAACAGCTCAGCACTATCCTGAGGCATGGAGTGGATGTGGTGCGATCAGTCAGGGGTTTCTCTCTCCTTGGCCTAGCAGAAAAATGATGGGGTTGTCTTCCTTTTATCCAGCATAAGTTAGGATGGAAAGATGACCGAAGGTAGAGTCCTTCACACTCAGTTCACATTGTAGATCCTGTGGCTCTCTGCAGATGCCTGAACATCTTGTGGGGAGATTAAAAGTGCCCTAGTCCCAGGCACCCCAACTCAGTGATAGCTGGCCTGGGTCCCAGAGGGCAAAGCCAATGCAAAAGCTTATATCCTACCACTTTACTGGGAACGAGATGCCCAGGGAAGTACCAGGAGGGCAAAGGGAGAGAGGAAAGGGAGCAATCCCAGTGCAAGTATGTGACTGAACTGGCTGCCATTTCTTGGCAAGTGAAGCTAAGTTCTCACAAGATGGTCTCCCAAGAGCCTATGGAACCGCTGTATCAGGATGGTCAGAGCAGGGGGAGGAATGAGGAGACTTTCTCCACTGTCTCCCACTCCCATGGCTAGAGGCTCTCCATGGAGCATGAATTCCTCTGCACTTCTGGATTGAAACTGCCAGGTTGCCAGGTGGATCTTGTGACCTTTTGTACCTCAGACATGGCAGTGAAGATGAGAGCTGAAGGCCCAGGCCACTGGCGTATCCCAGATGTTGTTGATCACACTCATGGGAAGTCAGTAGGGACCTGGGAGATCTGGTGGTTACAGGAATGGCTGGGGTCAAGCAGGTGGTTGAAGGCCCCAGAGAGAGGCAAAGCCAAGTGCATACAAGGTGTCTGATACACACCCTAAATGGCATTGATCAGGTGGTCTGGGAATCATACTTGGAGAAACCTTGTCTTACACCAACTGACCATTTAACTCCTCTCTATGTTAATTTCTTCACTTAAAACAAAGAAGAGCAGGAAAACCCACTTTCCTGAAGATAAAACTAAAGAAACCTTAAGAAAAACTATTGAAACGACAACAGTCTGTATGAGTCTGCACCACTATTATGTACTGGAGCAACCTCAGTTTGGAAATATAAATATCATTTTCCTCTCTTTCAGTAACCCATGGAGTGGAATGTGCTTATAGTTGATACACTTAGACATTGTAATTAAGCAAATATGATAAAGCTGAATTTTGTAGAAAGCAAGTAAGCAATTCATTCAATATTTAACAAACTTTAATGATTAATTTTGTGCTAAAATGCTGGGAAGTGCAAAGGCAAATAAAATAGTGCTCCATAGACATGTAAAAAAAGCAACAAGCAATTTGGGAATTGTACTTCTGTTTATCCTTCTAATTATAAGGCTAATTAAACCCTGATTAGTGGTCCTAGTGTATAAATACTTTTGCTGTGCTTGGATCCCTTGTGGAACATTTAAGACCCATGAAAATCAGGTATACAAGCAAAGTTCCATTTACTGAAGGCTTTGCTACCTACAGCTTTGGTCATATACATGTACATAGGGAAAACAAATAAGTGTGTTAATACGTTTCCTAGTCTTTGAGGGTGACAGGTATACATGACCAACACCTTCAATGTTTAACATGTTGATGACATAACCAAGTAAATTCCAGGTTGTTAGGATGCCATGGCTGATTGTTTATCTTTGGACTGTGACATTTCCACTAGAGAGTGTGTTCTATATTTGGGTAACTGAGTCTTCCAGTAATCACCTTTTATGCATCAAATCCTAGCTTCATGTTGTAGACTCATGGGATCTTAGCATTAGACAAACCTTTGGGGTCATCTGGTTTTGCTCCTATTCAAAGTAGAAATGTGCTATTTCTGATGAATGTTCACTTTCCTCGTAAATGTTTGAAGTGTTGAGAAACTCAGTACATGGAGACTCAGCCCCATGTGTTTGGGGAGAATTGTCATTAATGGAGAGTTTCTTGTAAGTTCTACACATTGATCTAAAGTGGAGCCTCTGGATCAACAAGTCATACACTGAGTTCATTCTTTAGCAAATTTTCTTCTGTAAGAAGCCATAAAATGAGTATTTTAGGGTTTTAAGGCTACCCACATGTGGTCTTTGTTACATATTCTTTGTTTTCTTTTTCTTTTTAAAGAATTATATTGGACTATAGTTGATTTTACAGTGTTGCATTATTTTCATGTATGCAGCAAAGTTAATTAGTTATATGAACTGTGGTGTTGGAGAAGACTCTTGAGAGTCCCTTGGACTGCAAGGAGATCCAACCGGTCCATCCCAAAGGGGATCAGTCCTTGGTGTTCATTGGAAGAACTGATGCTGAAGCTGAAACTCCAATAGTTTGGCCACCTCATGCAAAGAGTTGACTCACTAGAAAAGACCCTGATGCTTGGAGGGATTGGGGGCAGGAGGAGAAGGGGACGACAGAGGATGAGATAGCTGGATGGCATCACCAACTCAATGGACATGAGTCTGAGTGAACTCCGGGAGTTGGTGATGGACAGGGAGGCCTGGCGTGCTGTGATTCATGGGGCTGCAAAGAGTCGGACACAACTAAGCAACTGAACTGCACTGATACATATATAACATTCTCTTTTAGATTCATTTCCTATTTAGGTCATTACAGAGTATTGACTAGAGTTCCTTGTGCTTTAAAGTAGGTCCTTATCTGTTTTATGTATAGTATTGTATATATGTCAATGCTTATTACTCCCAACGTGTCTCCCCACTTTCTCCCTGGTATAGCAGTTTGTTTTCTATACCTGAGACTCTATTTCTGTTTTGTAAATAAGTTCGTTTGTACCATTTCTTAGATTCCACATATAAGTGATATCATATGATGTCTGTCTCCCTCTGTCTTATTTATTTCACGCAGCCTGACAGCCCCTAAGTCCATCCACATTGCTGCAAATGGCATGACTTCATTCTTTTTGTGACCGAGTAATATGCCATTGTATATATGCCCCACATCCTCTCTATCAGTGGACATTTAGGTGGTTTCCATGTCTTGGCTACAGTAAAGAGGGCTGCAAGGAACACTGGGGTGCCCAGGAGTGGGTCATATAGCAACTCTGTGTTTAGTTTTTGAAGGAACCTCCATATGGTACTCCCTAATGGTTTTACAAATTTACATTCTCACCAACAGTATAGGAAGTTTCCCTTTTCTCCATACCTTCTTCAGCATTTATTTTATTGTGTATTTTTTGATGATGGTCATTCTGACCCCAGTACCTCATTGTTGTTTTGATTTGCATTTGTTTGTTTGACTTTACAAACTTTAAGAGTGTAAAAAACCTTTCTTATATCACAGGTCATTTAAAAACAGCTGGATCTGGCCTGTGAGCCCATGATCTGTTTCCTTAATACACATAAATATATGTATGTGTACATATATAGACACACACAATAATGTATGTGTTTGTATTACTGTTGTTGTTCAAATGCTAAGACGTGTACAACTCTTTGAGACCCCCATGGACTGTAGCATGCCAGCCTCTTCTGTCCTCCACTATCTCCCAGAGTTTGCTCAAATTCATAGCCATTGAGTTGGTAATGCTATCTAACCATCCCATTCTCTGCCTTCAATCTTTCCAGGATCAGGGTCTTTTCCAATGAGCCAGCTCTTTGCATCAGGTGGCCAAAGTTTTAGAGCTTTAGCTTCAGCAACTGTGTGTGTGTGTGTGTGTGTATTTTTTTTTTTTACATATGTAGAGATATGTGTGTATGTGCGTGTGTGTGTGCTAAGTCGCTTCAGTAGTGTTTGACTCTGTGCAACACTATGGACCACAGCCCGCCAGGCTCCTCTGTCCATGGGATTCTCCGGGCCAGAATACTGAAGTGGGTTGCCATGTCCTACTTAGGGGATCTTCCCGACCCAGGGATTGAGCCTACATCTCTTAGATCTTCTGCGCTGGCAGGCAAACCTGGAAGCCCTGTGTATATGTGCATATGTATGCTAGTATGTATTTCATAAATGTATAAAAATATAAAATATAGTTATGTTTCTGGGTGTTTGGGAGTCAGATTAAAGCGGATTACTCTTACATTATCACCACCTACTGCATTTCAGAGGCAAGACAATTTACCTAATCTCTTTGAACATCTTTAAAAATCTATAAAATTGAGAGGTGTATGTTGCAGCAGATTGCAATATTGAATTCAGTTATTTACTCTTTCTGTCTGTATCCACATCTTTTGCCATGTAACTCTGTGGTGATCTCTCACTCTGGCCTGGGATGTTAGCAAATGTGATACAAGCAGAGACTTCAGTAATGCTAGTGTATTTCCACTCACTCCCGTGCTCATCTACCATGGTCAATAAAACATGCCTGAATTAGCCGGTTTAAAGATGAGAGACATGAAGACAAACTGCCAGCTAAATTGCCCCAGCCAGAGCCAGCCTAGATTATAAAAAAACCAGTTAATTCTCAAATATATAAAGACATACAGGCTAAATCAGAACCACCTACATGAGCCTCAAACTAAATAATTTACTGAGCTTTAATGTGGTTTGTTATTTAACATTCTTGCAGAAATAGAAGACGGATACAAATGCTTACTAATAGAACTGCTTTGAGAATTAAATCACAACTCCCTTCACCTTGATTAATAAAATGTGTTCATCTTTTAAAAGACAGTGTAAAGTTTTAAGTTTTTACCGTTTTTCTCACTCTTGGCATTTACAAGATACTTTAATTTCTATTTACTCCTTTAATGCTTATCACAATTGTTATCTCCAGGCTTCTTGGTTTCACATAACATAATCCACTTCAACTGAGTTAAGCGGAAAGGATTTATTGAAGAATATTATAGTTCACAATAGCTCACAAAGAGGCAGATAACAAGACTTGGATGTTACACTGGCAAAACACCATGGTCAGGAAAAGTCACTCTGTTGTCTCAAGAGAAAATCTATTGCCCTTGGTCCCTGCCCTTTAACGTCTTTGTCACTCAGTCCTGAAATCAGAAATTCAAAAATGGTGGCTCTAGAAGAACGAGACCTTTCTGCCACTTGGATTGTCGGAAGATTTGCTCACCTGGTGTGGCCGCTCCTTCACATCGCCCTTTGTATAAACGTCTTGGGTGGCTGTGTATAAATGAAGGAATTATGTCGCATGACTGTACCCTTGCTGGAAGAGAGTTCAGGAAACGTGGTTTTGCTGGTAGAACAGAATACAAGTAGAAAGGGGTTAAATGGGTGCTGAGTGAAATACATCATAGTCTCAGCCACACAAAATCTGAGATCAACAACTGTTCATACTTCATAGATGAGCAACCTGAGGTTCAGAGAAACTCAATGACTTGCCCAAAGTCTTATAAATTTTGAAGGGCAACAGCATCCAAACACAAGTCTTCACATATCGAGGGCCCTGTTTGTTTTGTAACACAACGGCCTTCCGCATCTATTGCAGGGTGGCCCCACGTAGGTGCAGATAGTGCTGCTGACTGGGAAAGTGAGGGATGAGCTGCCTTGGTCTGAGCTTCTTGGAGGTTGCTGAAGTTCCAGCATGAAGCTGCTTTGCCAGAAGTATTGGTAGAATGAAGTCATACATAAGAGATTCAAAATTTTCAAAAAAAGCTGTGGTAGCCCTCAGGAACCAGCATGAAACAAAACCTTATAGCCAGGCCTGTGGTCCAATTAGAAAAGCATTCCAAGCTCTGAATTGTCAGGCTCCCTAAGGCTTCAGGCCAGAAAGATTCAGTCTGGGTGACTGCCGCATGATATGGCAGCAGGACACTTGCCCAGCATGCATTAACATTTGCTGCAGGCCCTAGAGATATGTCAGGAAAATACTGCTCAGGGCCCCATTTATGTGTATATTTCCTCAGCACATAACTGAAAACCACAGATTCCTGCAGATAATGACTACACATCCATGGCACTTTATCCATCCTTCTCTTCTTATGGTTGTCTCTCATTTATCATACCGGTGGGATGGGTTAGCTTTGATACTGGTGAGTTGGACCAGGAGTGGAATATGCTGATTAAGTAGTAACTCTTATCAAACCAGCAGTGGTTCTCCTACATTATGTCTAGGGAATAGAAAAGATAACTGAGTTTTTCTCAGAGTATGGAATAAGAGCATTCATCCAGCTGAGAAGGCAATAAGGAGCCTCTCTCATTCCTCAGTATAACAGACTGATTTGGATGCAATCTCCTCTTCTTGGTGTTACACATGACCAGGCTCTTGGACTGTTCCCATAGACACAGACTCAGTCACATTATTCTCTTCTATGTGTCCCCATGCCTGAGCTTTTAAGAACTCAACCAGTGTAGCCTTCAGAGAGGCAAAATGCATTCTGAATTAAAGTAAAAGGCTTTTCATTTATTCTTTGAGATCTATTATGCATAATAACAAAAGACAACTTTGACTTATTTCTAAATGTCAGCTAGCAAAACATCTGCTAACCAGAGAAAACATGGCCTTCCCCAGAACATGAGCTCACCTCAGTGCCTGCTGTGAACAACTACTTATTTCTTTGAATTCATGCTCCAGCCAGTTGGAATGAACATGAAATTGAATTAAAGGATAGAGCATTGTTTTTAGCTGATGTTACTGTGTTTCAAGCAGTTTATACCAAGTAGCTTTTACATGTGTTTGGATAGTGGACTTGGAGACTAGGAAACCCTCATTTTCCCATTTTATTTGTTGTTATTATCATTCAAAATAAGAGACATGAATAGGATGTAGAGTGTGTGGTTGATCCAGAATTCAAGGGCCTAGGGTTCTAGTCCCAATTGTTAGGAGTGCTTTTCCACATACTATTTAATCTAATCAATTCCAGTTTAGTTTATGTGGAAAAAGAACATGTTAACATTTTTAAAAACTCTTTATTTCTAATAAAACTGATGACTGGTGAATAATATAAACAGTGGTTTATATCTATAAGCAAGATTTCTTAATACCAGATGAAAGAACAAGAAAGACTTTCTCTCTGTAATCTCAGGCAGTAATGGACCAGAGCAGGTCTCTCCTACTCCCATAGGAGCAAAGAGGAGCCCTATAAAGCATGTAGGGTGGTTTTATAATGGTAGAGCAAACTGAAAGCTAGTAGCTTTGCCGCTAGAGGAGACTGGATTGATTTGGAGCAGTGTGTATACCCAGTGGCATTGTTAAAAACAGTAGCAATCTCAGTGGCAAACACTTGGAAAGCCAATTGGCAAATACTTGCAAATGCTGGGACAAGACATGTCAACAGATTATACCAGAAGTTTAACAAAGAGATCCAGAGAATGAGATAGCTATACTGGACTCTGATAAGCTGCCATATTCCCTGTTGGTCTGGAAGGCTACACATATGTGCAAGGCTGTGTGTATACTCAGGAGGCACCAGAGGGCCCTTGCTAACTACTCATCTATGGCTGAAGATGAGGCCTAGTAAACTCATAGAGGAGATGCAAGAAGGCCCATCAGAAAGTAAACTGGGCAGTTTTAAAGTGCTTGAACTTTTAATACGTTCTTCAACCCACCTACAGGTTCATCAGAAAAGGGCAGATTTCTTACTAAACCAAAGTATTTGAGCACTACTTCTGACCAGTCATTGGGTGCCTGCTAAGCTAGGGCAAACCCTAGGAAGCCAGGGTTAAAATAAAAACAGGGATTAAAGAAAAAAACTGAGCATAAACATTAACAGTTGCACATTTGGGAGGAGACATATTCTATAGGATTAGTCCAGCAAAATTATTAAGCAAATAAACAACAACAAAAACCCTGAAAACAAACAAAGAAGCTCTGGAAATAAAAATATCCAGAATTCCTTCAATGTATTATCTTAAATGTAGATTTTCATCAAAAAATGTAGCATGTACAGATATAGTGAATTATGATGCATGTGTAGGAAAACAAATAGTCAATAGAAACTATCTCTGAGGGGCCCAGGTTTGGACTTAACAGAAAATGATTTCAAAGCAGCTTCACAATATGTTAGATTAAAAAAAAATCACATTGTAAAAAATAAAGAATATATGCTGACAATGACTCATTAAGTAGAGAATAAAGATAAAGAAATTATAAAAAAGAACCCAATGGAAATTCTAGAGTTGAAAAGTTCAATAATTGAAATGGAAAGTGCTCAGGAGCAAATTCAAGATGTCAGAAGAAAGAACTGGTGAACTTTAATACGTGTAACTAGCATTTATCCAATTTGAGGAACAGAAAGAAAAAAGAGTGAAAACGTATGAACAATTTCAGAGATACGTGGATTACCATGAAGCATGTCATCATATATTTAATGGGAGCCCCAGAAGGAGATGAGAGAGATAAAGAAGAGGAAGAAAATATTTAAATAATTAATGGCCCCAGACTTCCCAAATGTAATTAAAAATGTAATCTGCATATCCAGGAACATCAATAAACTACAAGTAAGATAACCACAAAGAAACCTCTGACTAGAAGCGTGTCAAATGATTAAAAGTCGAACATAAAAAGATTATCCTAATAGCAGCAAAAGTAAAAAAACTCATTGCATACACAGAAATCACAGTAAGATTAGCAGCAAACTCATTAGAAACAATAGAGGCCAGAAGGCAGTATGATGACATTCAGAATGCTGAAAGATAGAAACTTGCAAACCAAGAATTCTATATCCAACAAAACTGTTTTTCACAAATGAATGTGAAATAAAGATATTCTCAGATAAAAAAGGTTGAAAGAATTTGTTGCCAGCAGACCTACCTGATAAGCATTAGTAAAGAAAGTTTTGGGCCTGGAAGGAAATGACACCAGATGATAGTTTGAATTCACATGAATAGATAGCATTTGTAATTATGTAGGTAAATATATGCAGAACACATCATGAGAAACGCTGGACTGGAAGAAACACAAGCTGGAATCAAGATTGCCGGGAGAAATATCAATCACCTCAGATATGCAGATGACACCACCCTTATGGCAGAAAGTGAAAAGGAACTAAAAAGCCTCTTGATGAAAGTGAAAGTGGAGAGTGAAAAAGTTGGCCTAAAGCTCAACATTCAGAAAACGAAGATCATGGCATCTGGTCCCATCACTTCATGGGAAATAGATGGGAAACAGTGGAAACAGTGTCACACTTTATTTTTTTGGGTTCCAAAATCACTGCAGATGGTGACTGCAGCCATGAAATTAAAAGAAGCTTACTCCTTGGAAGAAAAGTTATGAGCAACCTAGATAGTATATTCAAAAGCAGAGACATGACTTTGCCGACTAAGGTCCGTCTAGTCAAGGCTATGGTTTTTCCAGTGGTCATGTATGGATGTGAGAGTTGGACTGTGAAGATGGCTGAGAACCGAAGAATAGATGCTTTTGAAGTATGGTGTTGGAGAAGACTCTTGAGAGTCCCTTGGACTGCAAGGAGATCCAGCCAGTCCATTCTGAAGGAGATCAGCCCTGGGATTTCTTTGGAAGGAATGATGCTGGAGCTGAAACTCCAGTACTTTGGCCACTTCATGCAAAGAGTTGACTCATTGGAAAAGACTCTGATGCTGGGAGGGATTGGGGGCAGGAGGAGAAGGGGACGACAGAGGATGAGATGGCTGGATGGCATCACGGACTCAATGGACGTGAGTCTGAGTGAACTCTGGGAGATGGTGATAGACAGGGAGGCCTGGCGTGCTGCGATTCATGGGGTCACAAAGAGTCAGACACGACTGAACGACTGAACTGAACTGAACTGAGGTAAATACAAATGAGAGTAAATATGTATATTTTTTTCTTTTGACTGAAAAAGCAATCACATCAAACAATAATCATAAAACTGTATTTGGGGGGCATATAACCTCTAATAATGTAACATATGACTATAATAGAATGGAGGTGAAGAAAGCAAATAGATATTGGAACAAAGTTTCGATACTTTATTGGAATTAAGTTAGTATTAATCTGAAGTATATTCTAATCGATTAGGAAGCGTATTAGAATCCTGGGGAAAACAACTAAGAAAATAACTCAAAGGACGGTGTGAAAAAATCCAACAAGGAAGTAAAATAGTACACTAGAAAATATCTATTTTACTCCAAAGAAGGAGTATAAGAGGAACACAAAAGTCTTGAGACATATGGAAAACAACTTTCAAAATACAGATGTAAATCTAACCATATTAATATTACATTAAATGTAAACACATTAATTATAAATAGAACTTTTATTAGATGTGAATATCTCTCCTATTAAAAGCAGATCACCGGACTAGATAATAAAAAGATCCAACTATATGCTTTCTATAAGATGTACTCTTTAGATTTAAAGAGTCAAATATGTTGAAAGTAAAAGGACAGAAAAAGATATACGAAATAGATTTTAAGACAAAATGTGTTACTGGGGGCAATTCCTCAGGATGCTATAAAACAATTGTAAACCTTAACTACGGAGTCCCAAAATACAGAAAGGAAAAAAAAAAGGAAATAATTAAAAAGAGAAATAATCAATCTAATAATAACAGTTGATGTCAATATTCCACTCTCAGTGACTGATATTTTAAAACTAGACACGAAATCAGCAAGTATATAGATGACTTTAACAATATTATCAACCATTTTGACCTAAGTGACAATTGGAGAACACTCCACTCAACAGTGGCAGAATTCATATTCTTTTCAGGCACACATATAACATTGTCCAGGACAGACAGAAGCTAGAGTATAAAGCGAACTTTAGCACATTTAAAAGAATTGAAGTCATTCAAAATACATTCTCCAACCAAAACCGTATCAAGTTAAAAATCAACAACTGAAAGAAATTTGGGAAATTAACAAATATTTGGCAACTAGGCAATACAATTATAAATAAACTGCGAGTCAAATTGAAAAAAAACACAGAGTAAATTAGAAAATCTTTTGTACTGAATAAAAGTGAAAACAAAACATACCAAATTTTACAGGGTACAGCTAACACAGTACTTGGAGGAAAATTTATAGCTTTCAATGCCTATGTTAGAAGAACAGAAAGATTTCAAATCAGTTACCTAAGTTTCCACTTTAAAACTAAGAACAAACTAAACCCAAAGCAAGCAGAAGGCTGACAATGAAAAAGTACAGCGGAAAAGAATGAGACAGAAATAGGAAATCGACGGAAAACAGAAAGCAAGAGATAATAGACAACACTGAAAATATAATAAAAATATTGACAAAATTTACAAACATTTTGCTAGACTGATAAAAAAGAGAGAGAAAGCACAAATGACCAATATCAATCAATGTGGCATTTCTGTCACACTCAGTTCAGGTTGCTGTAACAAAATAGCATAGATTAGGTGGCTTGTAAATAACAGAAATTTATTTCTCACAGTCCTAGAGGCTAGGAGGCCCAAGATCAAGTGTGAGCGT
Organism: Capra hircus; assembly: GCF_001704415.2. Lineage (NCBI taxonomy): Eukaryota > Metazoa > Chordata > Mammalia > Artiodactyla > Bovidae > Capra > Capra hircus. The sequence continues at coordinate 32,930,042 of NC_030810.1, read as the reverse complement.
TTTCCTGTGAGGGCCTACTTCCTGTTCCATCTTCTAGCTGGGTCCTTACATGACAGAAGGGGCTAGGGAGTCTTTGGGATCTCTTTTGTGTGCGAGTGTGCTCAGTTGCTAAACTGTGTCCAACTCTTTGTGAGCCAATGGACTATAGTCCACCAGGCTCCTCTGTCCATGGGATTTTCCAGGCAAGAATACCGAAGTGAGTTGCCATTTCCTCCTCCAGGGGATCTTCCTGACCCAGAGATTGAACTTGAGTCTTCTGCATCTTCTTCATTACTGGCGGATTCTTTACCGCTGAGCCACCTGGGAAGCCCTGGGATATCTTTTACAAAGGCAGAAATTCCATTCATGAAAACCCTAGCTTTATAACCTAATCACTTCCCAAAGGCTCCACTCCCAATCATCATTACATTGGGGGTTAGATTTCAACATATGAATTTTAGGGAGCACAAACATTCAGTCTATAGCAATTATTAATGACCTTACAGAAATTAAAATATTTGTAAGGGAATTCTATGAACAACTTCAGGCTAACAAATAAGACGACTTAGATAAAATGGACTAATTCCCAGAAAGACATAAATTAATGAAACTGATTCAAAGAGAGTTTGAAAATGTGAATAGACTTATAGCGAGTAGAGAAACTGAATGAATAATTTAAAACTTTCCCATAAAGAAAACCTAGGGCCCAGATGACTTTACTGGAGAGTTCTAACAAACTTTTAAAGAACTAACGCGAATCATTTGCAAACGCTTCCAAAATGAAAAAGAGGAGGGACCACTTTCCAGCTTATTCTACGAGGCTAGTATTAACCTAATATCAAAGCCAAACAAGGTATCACAGGAAAGTGAAACTACAGATCCATATTCTTCATGAATATAGATGCAAAAATCCTCAAGGAAATGTTAGGAAGCTGAGTTCACAACCGTACAAACAGAAGATTTTATGCTATAACCAAGTAGAATTTATTACAGGAATGCAAGCTAAATTTAACATCCCCAAACTAATATAATACACTGTATTAATAAAATACAAAAACCGTATTATCTTGTGTGTGCATGCATGTTGTGTGCTAAGTCGCTTCAGTTGTGTCCAACTCTTTGCAACCCTATGGACTGTATGTAGCCTGCCAGGCTCCTCTGTCCATGGAGATTCTCCAGCAAGAATACTGGAGTGGGTTGCCATGCCCTCCTCTTGGGGATCTTCCTGACCTGGGGATTGAATCTGGGTCTCTTAAATCTCTGGCATTGGCAAGCAGATTCTTTATCACTAGCGCCACCTGGGAAGCTACTTGAAAAAATTCAACATTCATAACAAAATCTCCCAATAAACTAGAAGCAGGAAGAATTTCTAACTGTAAGTCATATCTATGAGAAACCGATGGCTAATGTGACACTTAATGGTGAAAAAACCAGAAAGTTTCCTCTCTTGATCAAGAAAAAGACAGGAAATCTGGTCTGACAGCTTCATTGTATTGGAGGTTCTAGACCAGACTGTGCAAGGGTTAAATTTGGCCTAGGTATTGTTTATATGTGGCCCACCAGATAAGAATGATTTTTACATTTTTTTAGATGGCTGTAAAACAAACAAACATAATGTGATGGCTAATTTTGTATGTCAGCTTTGTGGAGTCAAGAGGTATCCAGTGAGTGAAAGTTGCTGTCGTGTCCAACTCTTTGTGACCCCATGGACTTACAGTCTATGTAATTCTCCAGGTAAGAATACTGGAGTGGGTAGCCTTTCCCTTCTCCAGGGGATCTTCCCAACCCAGGGATCGAACCTAGGTCTCCCGCATTGTGGGCAGATTCTTTTACTAGCTGAGCCACATGGGAAGCCCAAGAATTCTGGAGTGGGTAGCCTATCCCTTCTCCAGCGGATCTTCCCAACCCAGGAATCAAACCGGGGTCTCCTGCATTGCAGGCAGATTCTTTACCAACTGAGCTATCAGGGAAGCCCAATATTTGAGGTATCCAGATATTTGGTTAAATTTTATTCTCTGGGTATATCTTCAAAGATGTTTTTAGATGAGTTTAATATATAAATCAATAAGCTGAATAAAGCAGATTGTCTTTCCCTTTGTGGGTGGGCCTCACCCAATGTGTTGAAGGCTAGATAGACAAAAGTGTTGAGTAAGGAGAATTCTTTCTCTCTGCTTGACTGTTTTCAAGCTGGGACATAATTCTCCTGGCTTCAGACTGAAACTCACACTAGAGCTCACGCCATCAGTTCTCCTGGTTCTCAGACCTTCAGACTTGGCCTTAGAACTACATCACTGGCTCTCCCTGTGGCTCCAGCTTGCCGACTATAGATCTTGGGACTTCTCAGTCTTGAAAATCATACGTGCCAATTCCAAATAAATATTTGCTCTGTTTCTCTGGAAAACTCTGACAATAACACAGACAAACAAAGAACAAAATATGACAGTGACCTTATATGTCCTAAAAGGCTAAAATATTCACTGTCCATCCTTTTACAGAAAAGTGTGCTGACCTCTGATTATGGTACAATGAATGCTTCTACTACTAATATAGCTGCTGTTTGCTCTATTACTAGAAATTGGACACCATGCTGAGCACTCAGCCCTTGTTATTTCAGTCACTCTATAACAATCTTTAATGAAAGTTATTTTTTTAAGTGATGTTAAGTTTAATTTCCATTTTATAGTTCAGAAAACTAAACCAAGTTTAGAACTTGGGTCTGATTATTTTCATAGCCCAGACTTTATGACACTACTGTCTATAAAAAATCCACATTAACACAGGGGAGAAATTATTGTTTCATGACTACAGATAAAACGTGCTAGAACTGACTCAGGTACCTGTTGGAAGATGCTTTTATGCTTTCTGATAACGCTTATTAGAAGTGAAAATGTCAAACAGGAGAAATAAATTTGATGTCCATATAGATGGGATTATTGAAGCCATGATACTGAATCAGAACAACTAGCCATAGAGCAGAGAAAGTATAGGGAGAAATGAAGATTCGAGGCATACCTTAGGGAAGAGGTACGTGGAGATATTGGAGAGAGGAATGGAAGGGGCGAAGGAATGGTCAGAAGAGAGGTGATGGATGGTTTGTGTGGGTGCATGTGTGTGAGCATGTACAGGAGAGAAAGATAAATACAGAGATGTGGAGACAGTGTTTCAGAAAAAAAGAAGAGGGAGTAGATACTGGTATTAAATATTTCCATAAGGTTGCAGGGGGAACGTGGCTGAAAAAGACTGGAAATATTACTACCTGATTTGTAGGAGGTCACTGGCAATCTTGCAAAGAATAGTTTTGAAAAAATGGTCAGAGGACAGAGGCCTCATCAAGGGCTTAGGACAGGGGATCTTGTAGTTTCTGTCTCAAAAGTTCTTCCATATCCATTGAAGCAGCTGACCTTTACAACCCTACTGGGAAGGGGACACATTTATGACCCAATCTATGAATGAGGAAACTGAGGCTCAGAGTCACTCTCCTTTTAATTCATAACATTTCTGCAATGAATCTCGAACTGGCTTCTAACAGTTCAAGGGTTGTTTTCCTCTGTTCTTATCTAATTCTTGTATCACAAATGTAGATTTTCAAACCTTTTGTGGTGCAGTGCAAAGAAGAGGGCTTTACCAAATATGGGTGGCTTTGAGCAGGTCATTTTTGGATATGAGATGAAATTGTTTATATATAGGTTTAGGGTTGTCGTGGGGCTTAAAGGAAACATAAAAAGTAGGGCAGCTGGGTACTTAAGAAATCGGTTTCCTTTCTTGCTCCTGCTGCTGCTGCTAAGTCACTTCAGTCGTGTCCGACTCTGTGCGAACCCATAGACGGCAGCCCACCAGGCTCTGCCGTCCCTGGGATTCTCCAGACAAGAGCGCTGGAGTGGCCAGTAGCTTTCTAAATCCAGTGTGGATCAGGCACTGTATGACATTCCCTCAAATCCCATAGCAACAAGTACAATACCCTGTACATGGAAAGCACTAGTAAATATATGATCTTTTTTCTTCCAATAACACTTGAATATTCAGTTACATTAAGACAGTTATACAGAACTTATTTTTTTTTCTCCCACCTGAAAAATCCATGTTGGTTATCAAATTAAAATGTAACATTTTTATCACATATATTTATGGAGCACTTTTATTAATTTAAAGATACTTATAGAGCATCTTCTGTGTGTCAAACATTATGATTGGCACTGGAATCACAGAAGTTAAGGAGGCAAATTTATTCTATGTGAGGGCAATGGCCCTTAGTGGGCAACTCTGGCACAGATAGAGGCCTTAGCTTAGTTCCTAAGGACATGGAGTTGAGTTCCAACTGGACCATTTCCCACTAGCTGTGTGACTCTGGGCTAATTGCTGAACTTCTTTGAATCCCAGTTTCTTCTATAAAATATGATTAATAACACAACTCAAACTCTACCTTCTTTTATTTGGAACACCTCCAATTTTACCATATTATTTTGCATATTGGATATGAAGAGATGAATTCGAAGCCTTTTTTTTTTTTAATACAGCTGCCCCAGGGGGTCTTTGCTTTACAGTGAATGCTGTCCCAAATTGCAGATTCTTTCCACCACAGACTATTCAGTTTTCAAATATGTACATTCTAGTAGGGGGCTACCCTGGTGGTTCAGACAGTAAAGAATCTGCCTTTAAGACCCCGCTTTGATCCCTGGGTTGGGAAGATCCCCTGGAGAAGAGAATTGCTACCCTTGTAGCTCAGTTGGTAAAGAATCTGCCTGCAGTGCAGGAGACCGAGGTTCGATCCTTGGGATGGGAAGATCCCCTGGAGAAGGAAATGGCAACCCACTCCAGTATCCTTGCCTGGAAAATCTCATGGACAGAGGGGCCTGGAGGGCTGCAGTCCATGGGGTCGCAAAGAGTTGGGCACGACTGAGCGACTAACACTTAAACACTAGCATTATTACCTGGAAAATTCCATGGACAGACCTGGGGGTCGACAGTCCATGGAGTTGCAAAGAATGAGACAGAACTGACAGACGAACACTTCACACGTATTCTAGTAAAGTTGCGTTTTCTTTGTCGATGTGAAGTAGAGTTTCCTGTGATGGTACAGAACATAGCCCAGTGCAGACTGATGGCTGCAAACTTGAACATCTGTCGGGCGAGATAGGTGGCTAAGTGTTGGTTAGGCTATGTTTCACCCTGATGTGCATGGAGCTACTTTGGAAAACAATTTGAGTTTCTGAAAATGTTAAACAGGAATTTACCATACGACCCAGAATTCCCCTCATGGATATCTATTCATATGAAAACTCGTGTAACAAAAGACTTACTTGGGAATTCTCACAGCAGCGTTATTTATAAAACAATGAAATCAATTCAAATGTTCATGATCTGGTAGAAGGACATATAAAATGGTGTGTATCATACGATGAAATAAAAAGCAACGAGATGCTAAAACATGGATGAACCTCAAAAATATGCTCAGAAAAATAAGCCCGATGTAAAAGTTTACATATGATATCATTATAATTAGAAGAGCTACGGAGAAAAGCAAATCTCTAGAGGAAGAAAGTAGATTAGTTATTGCTGGGAGCAGAGGGTAGGAACAGGGATTGACTACATATAGACACAAGGCATCGTTTCAGAGTGATGGGAATGTTCTAAAATTAGATTGTGGCATTTTGGAAATACACTAAAAATCTTGGAACTGTATACTTAAAAACAGTGAAGTCTATGGTATGTAAGTTATACCTCAACAGAGCAGTTTTATATTTTTTTTTGTTTTTTTTTATAAAAAAATATAAAAAACCCTACCTTGTTGTTCAGTCCCTAAGGCATGTCTGACTCTTAGTGACCCAATGAACTGCAGCACACCAAACTTCCCTGTACTTCACTATCTCCCTGAGTTTGCTCAATCTCATGTCCATTGAGTCAGTGATACCATTCAACCATCTCATCCTCTGTTGCCCTCTTTTCCTCTTCTCCTCAATCTTTCCCAGCATCAGGGTCTTTTCCAGTGAGTCAGCTCTTCACATCAGGTGGCCAAAATGTTGGAGCTTCAGCTTCAGCATCAGTCCTTCCAATGAATATTCAGGACTGATTTCCTTTAGGATTGACTGGTTTGATCTCCTTGCTGTCCAAGGGACTCTCAAGAGTATTCTCCAGCACCACAGTTCAAAAGCATCAATTCTTTGGCACTCAGCCTTTTCTTATGGTCCAACTGACATCCATACATGACTACTGGAAACCATAGCTTTGACTAGATGGACCTTTGTCAGCAAAGTGATATCTCTGCTTTTTAATATGCTGTCTAGGTTTGTCACAGATTCTTCCAAGGAGCAAGTATATTTTAAGTTCATGGCTACAGTCACCATCTGCTTTGATTTTGGAGCCCAAGAAAATGAAATCTGACACTATTTCCACATTTTTCCCATCTATTTGCCATAAAGTGATAGGAGCAGATGCCATGATCTTCATTTTTTTGAATGTTGAATTTTCTTAAATTAATTAATTTATTTTAATTTGAGGCTAATTACTTTACAGTATTATAGTGGTTTTTGCCATACATTGACATGAATCATTCACAGGTGTACACGTGTCCCCCATCCTGAACCCCCTCCCACCTCCTTCTCCATCCCATCCCTCAGGGTCGTCCCAGTATAAACCAGCTTTTTCACTCTTCTCATTCACCTTCATCAAGAGGCTCTTTAGTTCCTCTTCACTTTCTTGTATATAATATTTGCTTAATAAATGCAACTTCTTCTTTTACCCTTTAACTACAGAGAAGCAAAATTACATTGCCATTCAGAATTCAGGCCCTAAAATTGAATCGTGGCTTTTTCACTTACTTAACTAGCTTTGTGTCTTTGAAATATGGCTTAATCTCTCTGGGGCTCAGGCTACCATTTTTGTAAACTGAAAATAATAATAGCTATAAAGATTTTTTTAAAATAATTAAGTGAGATCAATAAGATCATGGATATAACAGAGAAGGCAATGGCAACCCACTCCAGTAATCTTGCCTGGAAAATCCCATGGACAGAGGAGCCTGGTGGGCTGCAGTCCATAGGGTTGTGAAGAGTCGGACATGACTGAGTGACTTCACTTTCCACTTTCATGCATTGGAGAAGGAAATGGCAACCCACTCCAGTGTTCTTGCCTGGAGAATCCCAGGGACAGCGGAGCCTGGTGGGCTGCCGTCTCTGGGATTGCACAGAGTTGGACATGACTGAAGCGGCTTAGCAGCAGCAGCAGCATGGATATAAGGTGTGTAGCATACAGTAAGGCCACAGTGAAATATAGCAACATATGAATCTGTTTTCCAGATTCATTGCTTCCTGTCTGCTCATCCCCTGTTTAGCAACACAGGTGATAACAGAATTCCTTTTGCTCTACTCCTCTTTCCCACAATGCTGAGATTTCTCTACAGAATTTAGTCAGCTTATAGGTCTGTAGAAGAGTCTGGACTTGAAATACTGCTTAGCGTTGTCTGACCGTGGGTTATGCACCACTTCTTTTTTTTTTAATTTATTTATGCATTTACTTATTTCTGGCAGTGCTGGATCTTTGTTCCTGTGCGCCGGTTCCTCTAGTTGTGGTGGACGGGGACTACTCTTCGTCGTGATGTGTGGGTTTCTCATTACAGTGGCTTCTCTTGTTGCAGAGCAGGGGCTCTAGGTGTGTGGGCTTCAGTAGTTGTGGTGCTTGGGCTCAATAGTTGCTGCTCGCAGGCTTAGCTGCTCTGTGGCGTGTGGCATCTTCCCCAACCAGGGACTGAATCAGTGTCCTCTGCACTGCAAGGGAGACTCTTTACCACTGGCCCACCAGAGAAGCCCTGCGTACTCCTTCTATGAGTGTCACTTGGAGGAGGAGAAACAACTACTATCACTCAGCATGTTAGCATGTGTCCTTGGGTACTTGCCTGTGGGAAGCTCATCACTCTTACAGATGTTATCAAATGGCTTCTGCAGCCTTCTTATTGGGTAGCGGGAGAGAGGATCAAGAAGAAAGCCCCCTTTTTGCGGACTGATAAACTGATGTACAGAGAATTGGAGAGATTACAGGAATTGTATGGCAAACTGATGGAGAGAGGTGACTGATAGGAAGGGGGCCCTTCAGGTTTCTTCAACAGAGTTTGGGGTCTCAATGAAGAAAGTGATTTTAATGTAAGAAATCAGAGCTCTTTCAATCTGTGTTTCTTTCCCCAGAGAGGTCCAGGGACACACGCTTTTCTTTACCATAAAGAAAACAGCAGTGTGAGTGAGGTGATTAACATGGTCCAGTTGACATTAGGGAGTGGTAGGGACTGTGGTAAACTGGACCACATTAATCACCTCACTCACACTGTTGTTTTCCTTATGGAAGCAATCCCACTCCTGAATATAACCTAAAAAACAAAACAAAAACATTAATTCAAAAAGGTACATGCATACCAATGTTCATAGCAATTCATGTTATTTGCAGCTGCCAAGATATGGAAGTGGCTTAAGTGTCCATCAACTGATACACACACACACACATGCACACATCTATATATGTATATGTACACACAATGGAATGTTACTAAGCTATAATAAAGAATGAAATTTTGCCATTTGCAGCAATATGGAGGTTATTTTGCTAAGTGAAATAAGTCAGATGGTAAAAGAAAAATACTGTATGATATTATTTACATGTAGAATCTAAAACATACATCAAACTGATGAATAAAACAAAAATGGAAGCAGACTCAGAAATATAGAAACCAAGCTAGTGGTTACCAATGGGGAAAAGAGAAGGAGGAGGGGAAGTGTGGGAGTAGGAGAGGAAGAGGTACAGACTGTTATCTATCACAGAAGCTACAAGGATATGTTGTACAACACAGGGAATATAGCCAATGTTTTGTAATAACTATGAGTATGACCCTTAAAATTTGTGAATCACTATCTTCTATACCTGTAACATTTATAATATCGTACATCAACTATACTTCAGTAAAAAGCAAAAGCAAAAACAAACAAAAAATCCCAAATGACAGAAATGAAACCCTCAGCTCATAGAGGACTATTCCGTTTGTAGACACCAGCCATGAGCCCACAAATAAGCTGATGTCCGTTTATAAGGCCACTCTGGCACATGCGTGCTATTGTGCTCTAATGAGCGAGGTGCTGCAGTCCCTTGTGTCAGTTGTTATAATGCATAATCTCCTTTCTTAATTCACATCTTCCAAACATGCACTGATTTCTGCACTACAGGAAGGATGGTCTCTCCTATGGACCACTGAGGAACCTAGCCCTTCTCTCCTGATGACTCAGCTAAAGTAGTTTGCAGTCTTGAGCTATGCAAGTTGACTTAAAGACCTGCTGCAGTGAAAACCCAGATCATTGCTAAGCAGAGGCTCAGTGTGTGTTGCTGGAAGGTGATTCCTCTGTTGGAGGGGCATGACAGTATATCTAGCAGGATACATTCTGTCCAAAGCAAGTTATCAAAACCAGGGTATGGGGTCAAATTACTAGTAGAGAACCAGGAGAGATAAGACAGGGGCTTCCTATCAAAAAAGGAAGGACAGAATGGCCAATAAAACCAATGGAGACTTTGATAGTGAGGTTGGGGCCAGGCTAGTTACAGCAGAGATTTTTACTTTTAAAAATTCTAGCATGTGTTTGCCTTAGCAAAGCAAATTTATTCAGTGAACATTTATTAAGTCTCTGTTATGTGCCTGGCATTAAGTATTAATATATGGTGGTGAACAGGAAAGACGATGTCCCTGTCTTAATAAGTGCAGAGAGACATTAAACAGTGAATCACAGAATTGACTTCAATTATAAAATGTGGCAAATGCTATAAAGGAAATAATTGGGGTTCTATGAGAGAGAGAAATAGGAGTGGTTGGGTGGGCTCTGCTTTTGGTTGAGTGGTCATGAAAGGTCTCTCCAGGAAAATATTTAAGCTGAGACTTGAATTACTAGACGTAATTAGCTATGGAAGAATGGACGTGGTGGAGAGTTCTAAGAAGAGTGAACAGCATGCATCTGAGACTTAAAAAGTAAAGAGAAGAAAGAGCAAGTTCCCTGTACAAGGGCTAACCCTGAGTTAGAGGACAAGCAGGGTTACTCATTGAGGATACCTTTTGGCTCAACAACTCCACCTTAAGGAAATTATCCTGGGGAGATGATCATACACGTGTCCATTCTAGCACTGCTTATGATGACAAAATATTGGAAGGGGGGGACAATATGCAGGGGACTCATTATAGATTTCTGTTGCTACTTGGATTTTTCTTTGTGCCTTTCAGAAGTTTCACTATGATATGTGTAGGTGTAGATCTCTTTGTATTCATCTTACTTTGTGGCTCATTGAGCTTCTTGAAGTTGTAGATTAAGATTCCAAAACTTAAAGCTTGTAGATTTCCACCAACATGAGAAAATTTGTGTCAGTACTTTTTCAAATGGTGTTTCTGTCCTTTCTCTCTTTCTTGTGTTGCTGACACACATTCACCACCAATTTCAACCCCTTCCAAGGCAACTTTGCAAAACAGAGAAGAAATTAAGTGGAAATAATTAGTTATTTCTACCCACTGTGGCTTAGAGATGTGTTACAAAGTTTTGAAATTCATTAGTTCTTGGACCATTTATAATTTCTGCTTTGAAGTCTTGTTCTGCATAATCCAACATCTGGGACACTCAGAGACAGTTTCTACTGACTACCTCCCCACCCTACCCTACGGTCTGGGTTCTGCTTTCTTTCTGCTTTGCTTGTCTCATAATATCTTGGTTGGAATCTGGACATTTTGTTAATATATTTTAGTAACTCTGTTGCTATTGTTCTTTTCTTTTATTTTTGGTCTGTCTGCATCTTTGTTTAATAACCTGCATGAGCTAAATCTGTGAGCTCTGTCTCCCTCCTCTCTCAGTGTACAGTGCTAAGGTCTATGCTCAGATTTTTTTGTTTGGTTTGAGCCTAAGAGCTGCCCTGTGTTTGCTTGCACAGCCTAGTAGTCAGCCAACAGTCAGACAGAGGTTGTGTTCAAACACTTCAAGCCAGGAAGGCTGCTTTGGAACTGTTTGTGGAGGAAAGAGCACATTCAAAGTTGAGATGCCCTGGCTTTGACTTTCCACTGTGCTCTTTTTTTCCTGTGACCTGTGTATTTGTGCTCAGTCTTGAGATTAACCAGGAGTATGTGGACACATTAGTAGCCTTAGCCAAAAACATGCTTATCTCACCCATGACTGCCATCTCAGACTCGTGGAGCCATTGACTGTCCCCACTGACCAATTCAGCATTCATCCCTTCCACTGAAAACACCCCTGAGAGTGGTTATCTCCTACCCCTCAATTCCAGGGAGCCCCTTTCTACCTGGTGGAGAAGCCACTGGTCTTTGAGGTTTGTCCTGCCCTCTTTGAGCTTCGCATCAACAGAGCCTGATGGTGATGGAAATGGAGGCAGTTCCAGGCAAGAATACAGCAGATTAGCACTGTTGTGACCAAGATTTTTCAAATATCAATGTTTCTCAGATTGTTCTGTGCTTTTGGTAAATTTCCTGAATGCTTGAAATGGTTGATTTTGTTAGTTTTATTCAGCTTACCAGATATTTTGAAGGGAGAGGAATTGCCCATCTCACTTGGCTGTTGTTGGATTCGTAGTAGACTGTGATACATATAGTTAATGAAGTAACACTTCGGCACTGAAAAAGATGACTTCACTCCAGATTCACTGACTTTCTTTCCATGAGAGAATAAGTGAAAAAAGCGGGTTTCCAAAGTAAAAAGAAGAGCATGTGAATGTGTGTGTGTGTGCTGTGCAGTCATGAATGCTTGGAGAGCCCTTCACCACGGTGTTGATGGTGGTAAGATTTCAGGCAACTTTTTTGTTTTGTTTTATCTTTCATATTGCTTGAATTTTCTGCATGTTGCATTTGTTATTTTAAAATAAAGAAATGTAATATGGTTGTACTCATTAGCAAGAAAGAGAGGAAGAAAGAAAGAGGGAAGGAAAATGGGAAGGAGGGAGGAAAGAAAGAGAGAGAGAATAAAAGACTAAAGAAAGAAAGCAGTGCCGTGGTGAGGCTGACAGCCTGCTTAAGGATGTTTGTAATTTGGATCAGAATTCTGAATTCACACACCTGGGCTCAGAGACTTGACAAGAACATCATCAATCTCCTTGAACTCTGTTCTCTGTCAGGGTAAGGCTGTCCTATTTCCTCATTACTTGAAGGGCAGGATCTGCCTGTTAAGACTGAATCTACACTTTGAAGGATCACCCTTTATGCTTCCTTCTCTCCTATGTTGTACATCCTGTCTGTCACCAAGTGCCATTACCTCTTCTCCTTGCATAGCCTGCACCAGCTCCCCTGTACTCATTGATCTTTCCTACCATCAGACCCTCAGCACCAGTTCCCTGCACAATGAAAGGCTTCCTGCCTGGCCATCATGTTTTTTGTGCTATACACCTCGAATCCCATTCTGTGTATTTCAATCAGCTGAATCTTTCTAAAAGGTTAAGTCTGCCTGTGCCATTCCCCAACTTAACAGCCTTAAGGAGATTCCTGTTTTTCCAAAGAATGAAGTCAACTGTCTTAAACTTGGCCTTCAGGTTCTCAGTCACAATGCGGTGGCTAAGACTAATTCTAGAGTTTATATGTGTGCTTTACTACTTACTGGCTGAATGATCTTGAGCAAGGTACTTAACCATCTCAGTTTTCTCTTCTGTGAAATGGGGATGATGGTAATTCATACTTGTAAAATTACTGAGATGATGAAGTAAACTTATGCAGGTATATAATCGCTGAAAGCAGTACGTGGCACTCAGTAAATATTCAGTAAATGTTGGCTTTTATTATTCCCTCTCTTCTGTAACTCTTCATTCTTTGATCTATACTCTAGCTACACCAGAGTTTTCTAAAGCATCTAGCTTTTCTAAACGTCTGTGATTTTGAGTAATGCTATTCCTGTTGCCTAAAATGCAAGATCCACCCTCTTGTTTCTGCCTGGATGTCATGGAGGATGCAGGTGGCAATTAAGCTTAATTTTATTCATTCATATTTAGAAGGTCTGTTTCTCTGTAGAAATTTTTAGGAAAAATACAACCTGTTTTTATTTTTCCCTTCAGGATGAAGGAATTAATCTCTAAATATCTTGAAAGAAATTTTCCAAACAGAAATATCTTGGAATATGAAGATTTGCCTTTTTTCCTTGACTCTGCTCCACTAGCTGTATTCATAGACAAATGACTTCAGCACCTAAGTCTTTACCACCCTGAGTTCCTCAGCTGAGCATGAGGGATAAGAATGCCTTTCCTGCCCAGTTCTTAGTATGAGTTCTCCTATTAGAAAGAGTCAGAATTTTAATAATCAACCTCTAGATCCAATGTGTTGCAGAAGGCATCAGCTAACATAGACCCTAAATTCAACCCAATTTCCTCACTCCCTGCAGTCACATCCCTGTGGTGACGACAGGGAAGATGTCTGATGACCCACAGGCTCTGTCGTGTTGCTGCTATTGATGACAGTGGCAATAGTAATACTGTTGCTATCTTTTTACTTTTTTTTTCCAAGTGATATTAACACTTACTGAAAACTTCCTCTGGACCAGACATCATGCTAGGCACTCTGTAAGCTTCTTTGCATTTTCTTAAAGAAAAGAACTGAAGGGTGACATAAAAACAGTATTGTGCCTACAGCGCATTGTAACTGGTATGGGGAATAAATAGGACATGAAAGAAAAAAAATTAAGTATACAGCATGAAGAGTTTTAATATATGTATATACTTTTATGGGGAGAAGGCAATGGCACCCCACTCCAGTACTCTTGCCTGGAAAATCCCATGGATGGAGAAGCCTGGTAGGCTGCAGTCCATGCTAAGGGTTGGACATGACTGAGAGACTTCCTTTTCACTTTTCCCTTTCATGCATTGGAGAAGGAAATGGCAACCCCCTCCAGTGTTCTTGCCTGGAGAATCCCAGGGACGGGGGAGCCTGGTGGGCTGCCGTCTGTGGGGTCGCACAGAGTTGGACATGACTGAAGCGACTTAGCGTGCTTGTATGGGGGCTTCCCAGGTGGTCCAGTGGTAAAGAATCTGCCTGCCAATGCAGGAGATGCAGGAGATGTGGGTTCAGCCCCTGAGTTGGGAAGATCCCCTGGAGGAGGAAATGGCAACCTGCTCCAGTATTCTTACCTGAAAACGCCATGGACAGAGGAGCCTGGTTGGCTATAGTCCACGGGGTGGCAAAGAGCGACGCAAGACTGAGTGACTGAGCACACACACAGACACTGTGTAACCGTCCTGACAGTGTGCAGAACACTCCAGAACCCCAGCACTTTCCCCCATGCCCCGTCCCAGTCAGCTCCCCTGGAGGTGCTTTTCTGAGCCTCAGTTGGTCATGCCTCTTTCTGAACCAGTGGGACTACCCAGCATGTCCTCTTTGCTTCTGGCTTCTTTTGGTCGACATGATGTCTGTGTGATTCGTTCCATGCTGTGCATGTATCGTTGTTGTTCAGACGCTAAGTCATGCCTGACACCCTCTGCTCATGGGATTTTCCAGGCAAGAATACTGGAGAGGATTGCTATTTCCTTCTCCAGGAGATCTCCCCAGCCCAGGGACTGAACTGGCATCTCTTGCTTCCCCTGCATTGGCAGGCAGATTCTTTAGCACTGAGCCATCAGAGAAGTCTGTATCATAGTTCATTCTTCCTTTTAAAAATGTTTTAAAATTATTTTTTATACAATTTTGAAACATTCCTTCCCATTTACAGATATTAAAAAATATTGGCTCTGTTCCTTGTATTGTACAATGCATCCTTGAGCCTGTTGACACCCAATACTTTGTACCGTCTGTATCTGTTGACTTGAAGGAGTTCTTAGAGTGAGGCAAACACTGTCTTAAGTATATCACATGTATTATATAAAGCAGTGTCTTGAGGAAGGGACTGTTCTCTTCCTTTCACAGGTAAGGCTCAGAGAAGTCAAGTAACTTGCCTGGAGTCACAGAGCTATGACTTGGTGGAAAATCAGTTCTGGTTCCACAGCTGGAGCTTGCTAGCAAGAGTAAGAGCTTGAGCTTCTTTCAGAATTAGATTCAGTCAGATTTGTTCCCCATTTGAAGCAGAGGTCATGTGATTATTTCCTGGTTATTCGCAAAAGGGTCTCTATGGGAACTCACACTTCATCGGAATATTCCATCAGGATATTTTCTCTCCCTTGCTTTCTCATCAGGGCTTCTCATGTGTGTGTGTATGTATAGATTTGACTGACTTCCCTGCCTGTGGCTGCATCTTTTCAGGAACCAGACCTATTCCTTCCTTGGGCCTCTGTGGGAGGCTGCTTTCTTGGGCCTTGCCTGAAGGATTAAGCTGCCTAACAACATCTTCCTCCTCTTTCCGGTATGTGATCTTTGATGAAAGAGTCAGGAGCAGTCCTGTCTGGCTGGGTACTTTCCCATTCTCGGCTGGTGGGGGTTTCTAAGGAAACGCAGCTGCAGTGGATGTTTCTCTTTGCCTGATGTAGCCTGAGTGGCTGTCCTCTCACCCCCAAGCCTCACTTCATCCCCCTGGTGGTGGATAGCCATGGTCTGGGGTGAGCTTAGGGGTGGGATTGCCTTTGGTGGGGCACAGGGGACCATCCGAGATGTGAAATGAGAGTCGTGGCTCTGGACAGCACACACCTTACCCCTGGACTCACAGGGGTTGCTTATGAACTCATTAGACTTTAAATTCATCCTCTGAATTCATATCTCCGCTCTGTACAGCTTTCCTTCTGAACACAGTATTCATGCCTTTTCCCCCTGGGCTCTGAACTAATCCATTACATTTGGCTAAGACAGAGACAATAGGTAAATGCCCCCTTGCAGGCTGGAGAATTAAATAGATAATCTGAGCTCTGTTTGGGTCTGTGGCTCAATGGGTGGGGTAATGGGTAAGAGGCTTTGGCTCTCCTTTCTCCATGCAAATGAAGAGAATAAGTAAAGGCAAAAAGAGATGATGGTGGAACCTTTTTGAATGCTAGCATTAAAGTCACTAGGGCAAGTTGAATATGGCTTTTCATTTAACCCCCTGTGGGCCGTTGCCTTTTAGCAACTTCTCATAAAAATATCAGCATCTTGCACTGATCACACAATCAATCGATTCCTTACCCAGTGTAAATTCCATGTACAATAAATTGCACCTTATTCATCACTGAATCCCTAGTGCCTACAAGTGTTAGCTCAGAATAGGCGTTTAATAAATATTTCTCAAATGTTTGCTGAGTTGTTAATTAGCAGTATAAAAGTTACTTGAGTGGGGAGCTATTGTATTGCAATAGGTAAAAAGATGATGCAAACCATTAACCCTGCTGATTTTTAAGGCCCTGCCAGATTTGGTTCTGAATTCTGGCAACTCAGAGTTTACGCGTCCAGAAAATTGAGTTCTGGGTCTATTGCCTGCCTCCCTACCCAGGCCATTCTTTGAACCTCCTCCTTACCTCCGCCACCCCACCAATTGCAACTAACTGTCTTTTTTTTTTTTTTAAACAAAGCACTCAGATGAGAGGCCTGATGGTACCTGCTCCTGTGCCTCTTGGGGCCAGGTACCCAAATCCAGTGGCTCAAACCCAATGAACCTGGAGAGGAGGAAGCCACAGATTTTCACAAAGAAGACTGGGCCTGCTGTCAATTGCCATTTCCTCGTGCTGGCCTCAGCATGGCCTCTGAGAGTACAATGTACACAAAATTATAATGTTATCACACAGGCTGGCGCCCACAGCGAAGACAGCCACTTAGGAAGGTGCGCACCAGGGGCAGGAAGGGACAAAGGCCATTCTGAGGCTAAAGTCACGTGTATTTGTATTTTTAGCAGAGGGGGGCTGAAATACAATTTCAGTGAAGATTGCATTATGGATTATTGCTTAAGAAAGCTTTGCCAAAGGACTGGGGGGAATCTTTCTTTTCCAAAGGGGACTTTTTTTTCCTCCACAGGGGTTGAGGGAAATGGGAGGAAAGAGAAGGCGGCTGCTCGTATTTTCTGAAACTGACTTGAGATGCAGTAGTGATAATGTATGACAGTTTTCCTAAGCCAGTGTGAGCCTGCACATTTGTCTGTGTGTCCATACGTATTTTATTTGAACAACTCAGATCTCGTTTGGTAGGCAGAGCAGATGCTGTTACTCCCATTTTACACAGTGGAGACTGAAACTCAAAGAAGATAAATGACTGGGCTCACATCATTAGCTAGTACCATTATAAAGTCCAAATTTCTTCACATAGCTTACAAATCCCTTGTTGTTCTGGTTCCTACTTCTCACTTCAGTCTCTTCTTGCAACATTATTTTGTTCTCAGTCTAAACTCCTTCCTCAGTCAATTTGCAGACTCTTAAGGTATCACCTTCTTTTTCTCCTCTATACTTCAGACATCCTGTTCCTCTCCTGTCCAGCCTACCCTCACCATTTATCTCTTCCCTCTCCTGCAGGTCTCACCTCATTCAGAAGAGGTTCCCTGACTTCTCACGACTGGTTTTCTGCCGTGTCATTATGATCCCATGCTCTCTGAGCACCTTTGTGAACTCTTTTGTTCTTTCTTACTATAGCATGTTTCTTTGGTGGAAAACTAATATCCTGAATGGTTCCATTAGTTCTGCAAGCCAGCGGGGGTAGAATGCATGGACGGAAAAAGTAAGGCGTTTAGCATACCATAAGAACCCAACTGAAGCCTGCCCAGGCTGGAAGGGCTAAGAGACAACAATATCACCATCTCAAATAAATATACAAACCTCTTTCCTGTCACCTGTGCAGGCTCTATCTAATTCCACTCTTCTACTAAAGATGCTACTTCACTTCGTTTCACTTGAGCCTCAGTCTTCTCATCCAGAGATGGGGAAGAGGGTGCAGATAAAGTAAGATAACAGTGGTAAAG
Source organism: Capra hircus (assembly GCF_001704415.2). Lineage (NCBI taxonomy): Eukaryota > Metazoa > Chordata > Mammalia > Artiodactyla > Bovidae > Capra > Capra hircus. Next base: position 32,912,235 of record NC_030810.1, on the reverse strand, counting down.
TATATTGTAAGGGATAACTGAACTGAACTAGGAGATCAGTCTGAGTCCTTCATTGGAAGGACTGATGTTGAAGCTGAAACTCCAGTACTTTGGCCACCTGATGTGAAAAACTGACTCATTGGAAAAGACCCTGATGCTGGGAGGGATTGGGGGCAGAAGGAGAAGGGGATGACAGAGGATGAGATGGCTGGATGGCATCACCAACTCGATGGACATGAGTTTGAGTGAACTCCGGGAGATGGTGATGGACAGGGAGGCCTGATGTGCTGCAATCCATAGGGTCACAAAGAGTCAGACATGACGAACTGAACTGAACTGAAGGGATAACTAGCACTAAATACATCTTTATTAAAATATAAGCAGAAATCTCCAAGATACTATTGATGAGTGAAAGTCATGTGTCTCATCTATAAAAAGTAATGATGAAACAAAAAGGAGCCTAGCACTTTTGACAAATTCTATTATCTAAATGTCAGGACATACTCCAGTCCTCATAAGGTAACAGACAAACAGAAAGCAAAATGTCAAGTTCTGAGACAAAAGAATATTCACTATCATGAGGTACTGTTTTCATGCTTAAGTTGAAGACTTTCAAAACCCACCAGAAGTATTGGTTTGGAAGAAGTCCTTCTGGGAATGTCTCATCCTGAAGTCATTCACTGAATAAATGCTCGCTGAATTCCAGTCTGTGCTGAGCACCTTTGGCTTTGCCATAAGCACTCATGGCTGCTGACTCTAGCCCCCAGATGCCGCTCTTGTATCTGCCATCATGGGTTTGTTTGTTCCGAGAACTTGGCCGGAAATGTTGGTGCCTGCTCTTAACTTACTGACAGTCAGCTACAAACCTGTCCTTCTGTACTCGGCTTTGTGATCCTGGGGCTGAGTCTACTTTGCCCACTGGCCCCCTTTTAGACTCTGTCAATAGGGGATGCTAGAGGGAGTCACCACAGCTGAATCGGGGGTACTAGAACTTGCTCCTTCTTATTTGCTCCCTGCACTTTGCAGGGTTAACCTAGAATAAGTGACTCACCTTTGGCAGTATTGACATTTGGACTTGGTAATTCTTTGTCAAGGGAAGGGGTGTTTCATGCATTGTAGGATGTTTAGCAGTGTTCCTATCCTCTATATACTAAATCCCAGTGGCAACCCCCCAATTGTGACAAGTTAGAGTGTCTTTGGATATTGCCAGATGTCCCTTAGAGCACAAAACTGACTCTGGTTTGGAACCACTGACCTAGAGTCTAGGTACTTCACCTCGGCAGCTGTAGTTCCTTCTTGTAGCAACAGCTGCATCCAGGCTGCACTTCTCCCAACACTTGCAGACCCAGCTTTGTCATAACCCAGAAGATGGCAGCACCAGCTGGCCAGTGCCTGTCCTCAGAGCCCTGGGCCAGCCCATGGAGCCCCTCTCCTGAGCTCAGAGTCACCAGCCCCAGCTAAGTAGTGCCTTCCTTGGAAACGAGTATTATGGCACCAGGTACCAGTGGGCTTTCCCCTCTAAAATTCTAAGTTTTCCCTTTGTTTCAGTTGTTTCTTGCGACTGCTTCTTTTATGATGCCTTCGAGTTCCTTTTAATCCCAGTTACTTAGTTAAGAATTTTGCAGCCATGTAATGCCTTTTCTTTTTATTATAGCCTCTGTGCCAACGTAATAGAGATGATTATTTTCTCAAACTGGACTCACAATGTTCTTTCTCCTTTCCACTCCTTTCTTTTCCCTCCCCCCCCCCCTTCCTTTTCCTTCTCTTCTTCTCCTTCCTCTTCTTCTTCTCTACTTGCTAAGTTGCTACTCCTTTTTAGAGCTCTGACAAACATTACCCTTTTCTGGAGCTTTCCAGGCAGAGTCACTGTCATCCCCCAGCGCTTGGTTCAGTGCATCTTAGCCTATGGTAGATCCTCGTCTGTGTACCTCCGTTTCTCCTACTAGATTGTAAACTCCCACGGGCAGGAAGCACAAACCGGTGTCTGTGCTCCTAGCATATGTTCAGGCTTGTTAAAGGAAGGGAGGGAGGGAGGAAAAGATGGAGGGGAGGAGGGAAGAATGAAGGAAGGAACACAGAAAGGAAAGAAGGGATGCAGGAAAGACGGCATGGCACAGGACTTTTGCCCGGTGCTGCGTCTTCCCCCTGCCTAGCAGTCTCAGTGAGGGTCCAGACGGAGTCCCCCACATCCTTTTCAGTGGTTGACCTGTTGCTTTGCAATGACACCATTGCAGCTCCTTCACTGAGCTGGGTTTCTCTGAGCTGGGTCTCTTTTGCTCAGTAGATATCAAATTCCTTGAGGATAGGGTTTGTTGAGCATAAACCTATTCTTCCCAGGTAGTTGAATGAATTCCTGAAGGAAATGAGGGAGGGTTTCAAGGGAAAGCCTTTGAAGGGTGGGAGAGATTTTAGGAGTGGAAACTTCATCCTTGGTAGTGCTGATGGGATGGGGATGACGTGAAGAAATGCAGAGAAGCTGTTTAGGGAATCTTGAACTATCCTAGTCTGGTAGACTATAGAGCATATAGAAAGGAAATTTGGGAGGTGGGGCTATGGAAGTTAGTAGGATATGGACTTTGGATACCTTGAGAACCAGGGTAAGCAATGTGTGCAGTGTTTGTTGGGTAGGTTCAGTGGCTTTGGTGTCAGGGACTGGCATCACAAGATTCTACTTTTGGGGAGAGCTCTCAGTGGCACCCCACTCCAGTACTCTTGCCTGGAAAATCCCATGGACAGAGGAGCCTGGTAGGCTGCAGGCCATGGGGTCGCTGAGAGTCAGACACGACTGAGCGACTTCACTTTCACTTTTCACTTTCATTCATTGGAGAAGGAAATGGCAACCCACTCCAGTGTTCCTGCCTGGAGAATCCCAGGGACGGGGGAGCCTGCTGGGCTGCCGTCTATGGGGTCGCCCAGAGTCGGACACGACTGCAGTGACTTAGCAGCAGCAGCTCAGAGTTCTAGAAGAGACACTGATGGTGGAAGCCATTCAGGAAGAGCTGAGTGCCCTAACACCCAATGAGAAGGGTTCACAACAGACAGCAGAGCTCCCACAACCACAATCCTGACAGCTCTATTCTGTAGAAAGTGGTTTCTTTTTTGTGGAACCAGGTGAATGAGTACTCCATGCTACCGACAACGGAGACCAAAAGGAGGTGAGACAAGGAAAGAATAGGAATTTATCAATTATCCTGGGTTGAATGGTTCAGCTTCAGGTTTTTGTTTCTTCTTTTGGTCTAATTATCACAGAGATCTTCAGGGTTTGATGTATTTTATAGGATATGAGAGAGAATAACAAAGTGGTATCTTGGCTTTTAAGCAGACTTGTGTGGCTGGGCAGCAGCGGTGTGAGATTCAGCTGGCTTCTGCCCCAGGAGGGAGGGCAAGTCCGTTATAATTCTTAAAAGAAAGAAAACAACGGCCTGGGTGTGACCTGCATATCATCATGTGCTAACTGCAGATAATGATATCAGCTTTTCTTTATGTTTCAGAGCTTTTAGAAAAATCAAGTAAGATGGAAGATGTGGAAAGAGTTTGTAAACCATTAAGTGCCTACAAAATCTATCCATTCGTCCAGCAAACATGTATTGTGATTGTCTGCTATGACACAGGGGGGTGGCGGGGTGGGGCAGGCACAAATAAGACCTGGTCTCTGTCTTTTGAATCTCTGGATAAACCAACGAGCTTTGGCAAAGATGCTTGCCATGCTGTAGGAGAAGTTCCCATAATTCACAAGGGATTGGTACTAATATTACATTTAAGAAGGTTAAGTGAAGTGAAGTCGCTCAGTCGTGTCCAACTCTTTGCGACCCCATGGACTGTAGCCTACCAGGCTTCTCCATCCATGGGATTTTCCAGGCAAGAATACTGGAGTGGGTTGCTATTTCCTTCTCCAGGGGATCTTCCTGACCCAGGAATCGAACCTGCTTTGTTGCTAAGGGCTGCCAAGTCAATGTTTTAGGTTTTTCTGGAAGAGTACTCAGAGATGCAATACCATTCTGTTAAAGAAACTAGGCTTTGGAGATAAAGGATAAACCTGCAAGTTTACCCTCTGCCATGTGACAACTGTGTGAATTTGGGCAGGTCACTTGTTTCTCACCTATATCATTGACATAACTTCCTATGTAACTCAGAAGGTCGCTAAGATCATCAAATCAGCAGGCAGATGTTCATGTGCTTTTAGAACCGCAGCATGCTGCACATATATTGTGAATCATTTGTTAAGAATAATAGGAGAAATTGGCAATATTGTCTCTCAGGGCTGTTATCATGAATGGAGGTTTAGTTAAGGAGAAGAGGATGGAAACTAACAAGAATAACAAGGAAACATCAGACACTGCAATAGGCATTAACATAACCCTATGCCATAAACCAGAGAAGGCAATGGCACCCCGCTCCAGTGCTCTTGCCTGGAAAATCCCATGGATGGAGGAGCCTGGTGGGCTGCAGTCCATGGGGTCGCTAAGAGTCAGACACGACTGAGCGACTTCACTTTCGCTTTTCACTTTCATGCATTGGAGAAGGCAATGGCAACCCACTCCAGTGTTCTTGCCTGGAGAATCCCAGGGACGGGGGAGCTTGGCGGGCTGCCGTCTATGGGGTCGCACAGAGTTGGATATGACTGAAGCAACTTAGCAGCATGCCATAAACATCATTCTCCCCATTTTACAGATGAGGAGACTGAGAGGCAGAGATCGTCATACATTTCCCATGGCATATGAGTAGTGCTCATAAGAGCCACAAGCTGCCAAGAGGAAGTCTCATACTTGATGTAGCAATTGACCACGTCATGTTTCAGACTCCCCTTCCCTTTCGCATTACGGAAGACTTTGGAAAACAGATTCACTATGACATTTCTCTCTTATGACGCACTGGTGGGCTGGAGCATCTCATTAGGCAAATACCTGCCCAAGAATCAGTACCTCACCTGCATGGACAGGATCCAGGGATAATCATCATCTGCCTTGGGAATGTGGGGTGAAGTTAGTCCCTCTGTGGGCTTGAGAGAATTTCCCTTCTCATGCGTACCTTCTTAAATGCATCACTGATTATCTTGGTGTTGACTAAGAATGATGCCTGCCATGTCAGTAAACAAAGAATGTTGCAGCCTGAGGGTGAGCCCTCAGGGAACTCAGGATGGAAACAGAATGCCCATCACCAGGCCAGTGTGATGCTCCCCAACACTGGCCCCACCCCGAATAACCGAGATGTATATCAAAGGATTCTTTACCAGCTGAGCTAGCAGGGAAGCCCAAGATTGAGAAAGGAGTATGTCAGGGCTGTCTGCTGTCACCCTGTTTGTTTAATCTATACACTGAGTACATCATGAGAAATGCCGGGCTGGATGAGTTACAAGCTGGAATCAAGATAGGCGGGAGAAACATCAACAACCTCAGATATGTGGATGATACCACTCTAATGGCAGAAAGTGAGGAGGGACTAAAGAGCCTCTTGATGAGGATGAAGGAGAAGAGTCAAAGACCTGGCTTAAATTAAATATTAATAAATATAATATCATGGCATCTGGCCCCACTACTTCATAGCAAATAGAGGGGGAAAAGGTGGAAGTAGTAACAGATTTTCTCTTCTTGGGCTCTAAAACCCCTGCAGATGGTGACTGCAGCCATGAAATCAGATGTTTGCTTCTTGGCAGGAAAGCAATGACACACTTAGACAGTGTGTTGAAAAGCAGAGACATTACGGACAAAGGTCCATGTAGTCAAGGCTATGGTCTTTCCAGTGGTCATGTACAGTTGTGAGAGCTGGACAGTTAAGAAGGCAGAGCACTGAAGAATTGATGCCTTCGAACTATGGTGCTGGAGAAGACTCTCGAGAGTCGCTTGGACAGCAAGGAGATCAAAGCAGTCAATCTTAAGGGAAATCAACCCTGAATACTCATTGGAAGGACTGATGCTGAAGCTGAAACTCCAGTATTTTGGTCATCTGATGCAAACATTTGGTCATCTGATGTGAACAACTGGGTCACTGGAAAAGTTCCTGATGCTGGGAAAGGTTGCGGACTAGAGAAGAGGGTGTCAGAGGATGAGATGGCTGGATGGCATCACAGATGCAGTGGACATGAACTTGGGCAAACTTCAGGGACTCTCCCTGCCTCTTCGGAGCAGTCCCTCAGAGTTATCTTAGATGCTGTGTCTCAGGTTAAAGTCCTCAGGTTAAAGTTTTGTCTACCAAATTAAATGTAACTCTTAGCTTTTAGGTTGTGTTTTTTCTTTTTTTTCCAGTCGACAATGGAAATGGGTAGGAAAGCGTTGATTTTACCCTATGTTCACCTAATGGATCTGACCTCCTTGCCCCTCCCCTAGCCCTTTCACACTTGGAGTCAGTTTTATGCTGGAATCAGCTCTGTTCCTGACCCGAATTCTCCTGCCTTTGTGTCCCCTGTTGTCTCTGCCAGGAATATTGTCCTGCTTCTCACACCCCTGATGAAGACCTGCTTGGTATTCAAACCCAGCTTTTAAGAAGCCCTTTCCCAGGACAGAGTTGATTGTTTCCTTTTTTTTCAACTGTTCTCTGACATACCTCCTTTTTACAGTTTATCCAGCTGTATTTAACTATAGGCTTGTCTGTCTTCCTGGCTAGAGTGAACTCTCTGGGGAAGGAATTGCAAATTGTTTTCATCTTTGTCCTCAGAGTCCAGGACATGCTTTTGGATTAGTAGGAGTTCAGGAGCCATTGGCTGAAGAAATGTACAGGTGAGGGGATGACTGCCACTGTCTGGCTAGGTGTGGGCAGGGCAACCAATTCTCTGATGACCTTGTGGGAAATTTTATTTTCTTCCATACAAATTATCAAGAGAATTGATACTTTTGGATTGACTTAGAAATGTTTAACAAAACCTGTGTTCTTCTTATTCAAGAGCCGGTAGTACCTACCCTGGACCCATCAGGTGCAGCAAAGCAGGCCTCCCACCCTAGTTCCCCTTTTTCCTTAACTTTACATATCTTTGAATTTTACCTGAAGGCAAATTCACTGCCTTGGAGAGTGTGAGTCTAGGAGGAAATCCCTTTGGGCAACTTGCCACATTTTATCTCTGTTCCTTTTCCTATTCTAGCCTGTCAGGGAGTTATTTTTGGTCAAGTACTGCTCTGAGGGGAGAAGCTTGGCTGTGAATAGAGGATGCAAAAGAGCTCTGAAGGTGCCTTGCTCAGACAAAGGGGACACTTCCTTAACTGCCCCATCCTTGACTTTTACCGTGACTTCTGGGTTTTGTAGGATCATAGTGGCTCTGGCTTCCCTGGTGGCTCAGAGGTTAAAGTGTCTGCCTCCAATGTGGGAGACCCAGGTTCGATCCCTGGGTTGGGAAGATCCCCTGGAGAAGGAAATGGCAATCCACTCCAGTATTCTTGCCTGGAGAATCCCATGGATGGAGAAGTCCATGGGGTCGCAAAGAGTCGGACACGACTGAGCGACTTCACCTTAGTGGCTCTGAATATAAGATCCGGGCCCTTAGAAGTATGGTGGATTGTTGTTCAGTCGCTAAGTCGTGTTCTATTCTTCGTGATCCCACGGACTGCTGCACACCAGGCCTCCCGGTCTGGGTGTTAGAAACTGAATGTTTGTGTCCCCCATCCAAGTTCATATGTTGAAGTCCTAACCTCCTTGCCCCCCAGGGTGATGATATTAGGTGGGGCCTTTGGGAGTCATCTAAGTCAAGATGGTCCCAGCCTCATGAATAGGATAAGTGCCCTTAGAAAAGAGGCTTTGGAGAGCCCTCTAGGCACTTCCACCAGGTGAGGACACACCAGAAGTCTGGGACCCTAAAGAGGCCCCCTACCTGGCCAGGCGTACACCCTGATCATGGAGGTCTAGCCTCCAGTACTGTGAGAAAGAAATGTGTGGTTTATAAGCTATCAGGTATTTGGTTATCACAGTCCAAAAGAACTAAGACAGGGATCATAGTAGAAAATCCACAGGCCTTGGAGCCAGGCATATCCGAGTTGGAATCTTGGCTCTGTAATTTGCCAGCTATTAGGCATGGGGAAATGTATTAGCCTCTCTGAAGTTCTCTTCCTTTATCTGTAAAACAGGGACACAACCACTTATTTTGCAGAGAGAACTAAGATTTAGAGATGATGCATTTTAAAATGTCTGATCTATAGGAAACCTTCAATGAATAGAAGGTATTTGATCATGGGCTCTCTCCCTTAATTTTTGAATAATTGTAAAAATTTTCCCTGAAGCGTATTTAATCTTCCTTTCTGGCTGAAAGCACCATCAGTGAGTAGTTGTCTTAGAACCACTATAAAAGGAATTGTCCCTATTTTTGTTATCCTTTACATTATCTACTTTAATTTCAAAATCAAAGTGTGGCATTTTAAGAGTAAATCCATATTTATCAGTAAAAGCTGAAAAACTAATAGTGGAGGTGGGGTCGGGAAGGGAGCAGAGAAGTAGGATTTGTGAAAACTCTTTGGTGCAAATAACCTCCTACCTGTAGCAGAATATGTATGCAGACATGCAGCTGTTAGTTGCAACACAGTGTTGTCAGCCTAAGGTTCCACAAGTGCTCTTTTGCCCTGGGGAACTGTTTGAGCTATGTTAGGTTGATGGTTCAGGGTCCAAGTATGACTCATAAAATTTGGGATCCGAAGCCCTGTATGAACCCAGTTTAGTATTCAGGAAATGTATCCATAGCAGCTACTGTCAGGGTAACTATCACCAAGGGTAGACAGTTGGTGCTTTCTTCCTGCTGTGTGTCTCTTCTAAACAGTCTTAAAACTAGCACCTGCCCCCATCACCACCCATTTGTAAGACAGAGGGAAGAAAGTCCATCTGCATAAATGGCAGTCCTCAGGTCCCCTCACTATAATTTTGTAATAATGAAGACCAACGTTCCTATTTGTGGAAGGGACATTTGAATCATTTGAATGACAAGAAGTAGCCATGTACAGAAGTGAGGTGGGGTGGCATTCCTGGCACCATGAGTCAAGGCAGCCTGTGGTCCCTTTGATGATCTGAAGGAACGTTTGGGTTTACGTGTCAAGCACAAGGGAGAAAAGTGCACGTGTACTAAGTCACTTCAGTCGTGTCCAACTCTTTGCGACGTCATGGACTGTAGCCCTCCAGGCTCCTCTGTCCATGGAATTCTCCAGGCAAGAATATTGGAGTGGCTTGCCATGCCCTTCTCCAGGGGATCCTTCCAACCCAGGGATCGAACCTGGGTCTCCTGCATTGCAGGCAGATTCTTTACAATCTGAGCCACCAGGCAAGCCCCAACCAGACAGGCAAGCCCCAACCAGACAGGCAAGTGGAGGTCAAATCATGAAGGACCTTGAAGAACATGATAAAGAGTTCAGAACTGATTCTAAGAGAGCAAGAAGTCCTTGGCAGGTTTAAGCAGGAAAATGGTACCATTTGATGTAGTTTGAAAAGATCACTCTGGCTGCCATGAATAGAGCATGGTCGGTCCTTGCTATCCTCAGCAAGTTGGCTCAAGGACCCTTGCAGGTACCAAAGTCCTCAGATGCTCAAGTTCCTTATATAAAATGGAATAATATTTGAATCTGACCTCTGCACATCCTTTTGTATACTTGAAATCATCTCTAGATTACTTAATACACCTAATACAATGCTAGTTTTTCAGTCACTAAGCCATGTCCAACTCCTTGAGACCCCATGGACTGCAGGATGCCAGGCTTCCCTGTCCTTCCCTATCTCCCGAAGTTTGCTGAAGTTCAGGTCCACTGAGTTGCTATCTAACCATCTCATCCTCTGCTACCCTCTTCTCCTCTTGCCCCCATCTTTCCTAGCATCAAGTCTTTTCCAATGAGTTGGCTCTGTATCAGGTAGCCAAAGTATTGGAGCTTCACCTTTAGCTGAATACAGTGCTAACACTATGTTAAAATTGTAAATGCAACGTAAATGCTATGTAAATAGTTGCTGGTATGCAGCAAATTCAAGTTTTGCTTTTTGGAACTTTCTGGACTGTTTTCAAATATTTTTGATCCGTGATTGGTTGAATATGCAGATGTGGAATCTGACCGTACTCTCTAGCAGTGAATGGGAAAAGGAAACCAAATAGGAAATGGGCAGTAGTCCTGGCAATAGGTATTTTTCAACTGGACTAAGGTGTGTGTGGCTAATGATGAGCGTGATAGGGTGGTTTCAGATGAGGTGAGACTGCACATTATGAGACTCACCCATAGTGGCAAGGCCATTTCATTGAGTGGATGGCTGTATGCTACTACCTTCCCTGGCTTCCTGAATGTTGAACACTCCTTGTCACTGTAAGCGAAAGTAACAGTGACATTCTTCATCACACTAGATTTTGCTTCTTGTCTCCAGGTTATAGTGGTTCTTAGTGAAAGATCAATGTGCTTCAGAGTGAGATAGATCTAGATTGGAATCCTTGCTGCAACACTTAATAGGTGGTTGACTTACTAGGTGGGTAACTTTTAGTTTTATTTTTCTTTTTTAAATTTTTGTTTTTTAGTTGAAGGATAATTGCTTTACAGGCTTTTGTTGTTTTCTGTCAAACCTCAACATGAATCAGCTGTAGGTATGCTGTGTCCCCTCCCTCTTGAACCTCCTTCCCATCTCCCTCCCCATCCCACCCCTCTAGGTTGATACAGAGCCCCTGTTTGCGTTCCCTGAGACATACAGCAAATTCCCATTGGCTATCTATTTTATATACGGTAACGTGAGTTTCCATGTTGCTCTCTCCATGCATCTCACCCTCTCCTCGGTGGGTAGCTTTTAAGTTAGTATTTCCAATCCTTAGTTCCTTGGCTGCAAAAAGAGGCTAATAATAATGCTTCTTGCAGTCTCATGCTGAAGCCTCAAATGAGATATTAATAGTATCTGTGACAATGTTTAGCACACAGTAGGTTTTCAATGCAAGTTATTTGGATAAGACTCTAAATCGTCTCCTTCAACTCTTTGCATTCCTGGGCAGGGATGGGAGGCCAGACATGTCTGCCCAAACTCCATCCCTGATGTCAGTGAAGCACACATCATCAGGAAAGAACACTGCATCAAAAGGCAGGAGGTAGCCTTGATTTTCTATTTCCCCTACTGAGTGACTTTGGATAAGCTGCGCTCCCTCCCTGGGTTGTAATCCCTCATTTATAAAATGAGAAAACTGGGCTGGATAATCTAATTATAGCAGATAGGGACTTGATTTCATTCGATGCCAATATTAAACTTTAATAGCAGCAACCATCAGTTATGGAACACACAATGGGGCCAGACAATGTGTTATATGTCATATATATGTTGTATGTTAGCACAGAATGGTCCTGTGAAGGAGGTACTTTTACTGTTCCCATTTTACAGATGGGAAACTGAGGCAGAGAAGTGGGAGCATCTCTAATAATAGCAGCCAGATTCTCTGCAGTTCTATGCACCAAAACCCTTTGGGAGTTTCACAAGTGCCAGGCATTAAGCAAGATACTGCAGCTGTAAGCCGAGACCTTGCCCTCCAAAAGCCTTCAGTCTGGAAGTCATGGAAGCCGAGAACAAGTCTTGCATAGTCCTACAGGAGAAGCCACTGTGAAGGGAAGGCGGTGGCATTCCTTGGCACGTGAAACTAGTTTGGGCTGGTTCTGTCCTGCAGTACAATGTGGCCTTTCTGAACTGAGCAAGTACAAAAGATTTCCATCTCCTGTCTGCGTTCTGCTGCTCCTCGCTGAGTGCCCACCCACTCACTGACACTTGCTTTGTTTCTGTTTATGTTCTTTTTCCAGTAGCTCTTGTTTCTCATTCTTCACAATGTTTCATTTTTTCTGTGTGTTAATTATAGAAGGAAAGTTCAACTGGACACAAGGTCTGTCTGCAGAAGAGGCAGGCTGGAATAGCCACAGGGACCTTTGTCTTGCTTGGGCTTATGCGTGAACACTGTGTGAAGAGATCACAGGGGCTGTCTTAAAACTGAGAACTGTGGACACTTAGGTCCTCGTTCAAACTCTGCTGCTTCCTGCTGGGTGACTCTGGGCTTATCGCACAATCTACCTGAGTCCAAATTTCTTTCCTCTAAGATGCTGCTAGATAGATATGAGATACCAATGGATAGTATCTAGACATTAGTATAATACTAGTATAAGATGCTAGGAGATAGTAGCAGATTCTAGTAGAATCAGAAGGCTTGGGTTACATCTTAGCTTTATCACTTACTAGCTGTGTGATCTAGTCACAACTTTAGTTTCTGTTTGTGTAAAATGAGGACACATGAGAAGACTGTTATGAACATGAAGTTACATAATCCACGTGAGGTTCTTGGCACAATGCCTGGTGTGTCGTAAGCTCTATATAAATCTTAGCTATTAGTACTGACCATGCTGGTTAACTGACTTAATGGATATAAGAGAGTTTCATAAATTGCAAAGCCCTGTACAAATGTTAGTTATTATTTTGGTGATGATTGTTAGTTAGAAATAAGAGAGAAAGGACTTTTGATAATCTTTACTTACCAAGTCAGTTTTTTTTTAATTTGGGTTTTATATTTATCTCCTTCAATAACATGCTATTAATATTATATGAACTCTTTCTAGGGCATTATTGTTCCAGAAATCTGGGGCATCAAAGGCCATCCTGTGCCTTTATAGACACAGAAATGGGAAATCAGCCAAAAGGCTGTGTAATTTCATTTTACCCTTTGCTTCTCTCATTGAACTTGGTAGTTCACGTCTAAATGAACTGAGCTTTGAATTCTTGCATCAGTAGCTCTAGCCAGTGTGATTAAAATGCACTGACCCTCCTTAAAGAAATAAAATGCAACTAAACGGAAGGAAGGAATTCATGAGAAAAAAACAGTTACAAATACTCTGGTGAGACATCATTCTATTTGTGTCGTTAAAATCTGGTTGTGTGAAAAAAAAATACATATGTAAGATCTGTTGGGGTAGAAAGGATCTGAGTCTTAGGACTGTTTGTTATCTTTTGTTTTGGAGCTGGGAGTCTTTCTTGAGAAAGGTAAGTAAAGTGAAACCCTTTACGATGATGATACTGGAGGAAAATAATAGCTTAGAGGACAGCTGTGTTATTTCAGGCTCTTATTCCAGGTAGTTTTTGTGTACCAGGGAACAGGATTTTGACCTGCTCTATATTGAATCCATACAATAATAAGCACTGTTATCACCTGCCTTCTCTGCCAGGGCTCCTAAACGCTGTAGGCACCACCTTCTCAGACTGTGAAACAGCTTCAGTGCAAACAGAGGTTTCCAGACTCTCCAACCAAATACCATCGTTAATGGTGAAGAACTCCTGACAATAAACATTCCAGGGATGTCTCAGACACAAAGCAGCTATCAACTGATTTGGAATGAACGCCCGCTGTTATCTGAAATGATCTTTTAAAACATTTTATGTTGGTCTAAGTGGGGTGGAGAGCTGGGGCGGTTGCATGTATGTGGCTCATCTCTGTTCTTGAATGAGTGCTCCTTCACGTCTTCTTTTCCATAATGGATTATAATTAGCAGTACATTAGGGGCTGTATCATTAAACAGTTCCATTCAACAAAACATTTATTGAGAGCCTACTCCTACTGTGTATGTATATGTGTGTTGGGGGGGAAACACTCTACCAGGTGCCACTATTAAAGCAGTGGTCCTCAAACTTCAGCATGCTTTAGAATCTCCTGGGAGCTTTGTTAAAGCTCAGATTGCTGGCCTCACCTCCAGAGTTTCTGACTCGATAGCTGGTTGCAGGTTATTGCAGAAAGGAGAAGGGCAAGAATTTGCATTTCCAGCAAGTTCCTAAATGATGCTGATGCTGCAGGTCCAAGGACCACTTTGAGAACCACTGTCCTAAGCAACTTATTGCACTTCTTCTGGTGAGAAGTGCAGATAATGGATTCATATAAGAATCAGACTGTGAGAGGTTAAGACAAAGGCATAAAGAAAAGGCAGAGAGAAAGGAGCAATTTCTGTGCTGTGGGACAATCAGGGAAGGTGGCAAGAGGCAGCAGTCTAAGAAGGAACTAGGCAGGTGTGAAAAGGTGCAGAAGAGATTTTCTCTGAAATATAGCAGGTTAGGGGTTCAGAAAAGATGCTATAAGGTTATCTGCTCTTTCTTTCCTTCCTTGACTCAGGGGAACATAAAGGTGCAAAGGGTTAGATTCAAAGAAATCTCTCCCCTTGTATTTAAAAGCTCCAATTTCTGCCCTCCTGTGGGCTAGGAATGAGACTGCAGTTTTAATGACAGTTCCCATCTCCCTTAGATCAACGATGAAGAAACTCCATTTCCTGCAGAAACAAAAACACCATCACTCAGTCCCCCAGGGAATGTCAACAGAATTAAAAATGGAATTAACAGTTCATCTGGAAACCATCTTTTTAAAAATCATATGCTTAGCTCACTGTTCCATGAAAACTGTTTCTGAAACACTAGCTTAATGTTCCTGGCATCGTACTCCTGTTTCATCCTCATATGAGTGAGGGACAAAGGGCAGCTGAGTGGCAGGGGGATAAATGAGATGTGCCGGGAGCGTGGCAGGAGAGATGAGGAAGGTGAGAGCATGATCCTTGCCTGGCTATGGATGAGCGCACTGTGCAAAGGGGGTGTCCATGGGCACCTCAACCAGAGAGGAAGCCTATAGAAGAGGCTTCTGAAGGACGGCAATGGTGTTGGCTTGCACAAGCTGTGTAAGGTTTAGACAGAGGGAAGAGCATGAACAAAGGGAAGCGGTTTCACCTGGATCCTTGTATCTTCCTATTTTCATGCTTTTAAGGATTTTCCCCTTCCTTTTCACTATTGTGATGTTGCTCAAGATGATGGAGGGAGACAAATGCTACAAACACCAGTTCGTTGTACACACGTTGACATCAGATCACAGTACTTCCTCTAGCAAGCTCTGTTGAATAAGACACTTCTCTTTGATGTCAATGCTGAAGATACAGTGTGACACCTGATTGCACTGCAGAACTCCTGGAAACACTGGAGAGTGTGGTCTCCTATTGAGTCAACATGTGGCATCTGGACCAGATAATGGGAATTGGCCTTAATAGCAAAAAGACTTGTGAAGTTAGAGGGATGAGGCTGCCCATTGTTAAAGGCTGAAAAAGGGACATTAAATTTGTGGATTTATGATAAAGAGTGATGGTGGTGAGAGGGTCTATCTTCCAAATGCCAAAAATATGCCATTACACAAGGGTCCCAGTTTAGGGGAACCCAGACACCCAATGATCCTTGAGAAACAGGAAGATATTAAAAAGAACTCCATTATAGGAATTCAGTTCAGTTCAGTCACTCAGTCATGTCCGACTCTTTGCAACCCCATGAATCACAGCACACCAGGCCTCCCTGTCCATCACCTACTCCTGGAGTTCACTCAGACTCACGTCCATTGAGTCAGTGATGCGCTCCAGCCATCTCATCCTCTGTCATCCCCTTCTCCTCCTGCCCCCAATTCCTCCCAGCATCAGAGTCTTTTCCAATGAGTCAACTCTTCACATGAGGTGGCCAAAGTGAATTAGAAGACCTTATTTAAAGATATAGTTTGCATTTATTGAGCATATATTTTACACTGATCACTTTATATATTAGCTCATTTAATTCCTGTAACAGCCCCATAAATTGGTGATATCATTATTTTATAGGTGTGCTTGAATACAATTGAATCATTTGTCCAAGGTCACATATCTAGTAAGTGATTTCAGTTCAGTTCAGTCACTCAGTCATGTCTGACTCTTTGCATCCTCATGGACTGCACCATGCCAGGCTTCCCTGTCCATCACCAACTCCTGGAGCTTGCACAAACTCGTGTGCATCAAGTTGGTGATGCCAACCATTTCATCCTCTGTCATCCCCCTCTCCTCTTGCCTTCAATGTTTCCCAGCATCAGGGTCTTTTCCAATGATCTGGTCAGGATAAAATCAAATTAAGCCTAATAGCAAAACTTAGGCTTTTCACAGGCTTATATCGTACACTTAATACAGTGTTTAGTACATGTCATGAATGACAGCACAAATAACATTTGTTACATTTTTTAATTTCATTGACAACATGTGGAGACATGATGAAATCCTGGTTTGGCAGAAGAATCAAGATGATGTGCAGAGTGGATGAATGGAGAGGCTTCCATGTTTTGGCCTTTCTCCCCAGAAAATAGAATGAAGTGGAGGCTGCCAGATATGCAGTTCTGGTTGTTACTGAGGTCTCACTAGGGGGAAAGCCAAAAATTACACACACTGTTGGTAGAGCTCAAAGGAAAGGAAATATTTTCCTAATAGAGAAGTTCTTACACAAGCACAAACAACCATCCCTTTATCCACCTATCCACCCATCCATCCATCCATCCACCCAATCACTTATCCATCCATCTACCTAGCCAGCCAGACAGCCATCTAGCTATCCATCCATCTAACAAGTCATTTATCCATTTGCTCATCTATCTGTTCAACCTGTTTAGCATCTTTGTATTCTTCTCTTCCTTTTTCTTTCTTGTCATTGCCACCGTGCTTACATTTTTATTCCTTCTTTTCTAGAGAAGTCTCTTAAACATTGTCCTCTTAAAGGATCTTCTTCCTTCATGCTTTCACAACCTCTAGATCAATAGCTTAAAAGCATGGATTTTATTGTATCACCTTCCTGCTCAAAAGCCTTTGGTTCAGTTCAGTTCAGTTGCTCAGTCGTGTCCGACTCTTTGCGACCCCATGAATCGCAGCACGCCAGACCTCCCTGTCCATCACCATCTCCTGGAGTTCACTCAGACTCACGTCCATTGAGTCAGTGATGCCATCCAGCCATCTCATCCTCTGTCGTTCCCTTCTTCTCCTGCCCCCAATCCCTCCAAGCATCAGAGTCTTTTCCAATGAGTCAACTCTTCGCATGAGGTGGCCAAAGTACTGGAGTTTCAGCTTCAGCATCATTCCTTCCAATGAACACCCAGGGCTGATCTCCTTCAGAGTGGACTGGTTGGATCTCCTTGCAGTCCAAGGGACTCTCAAGAGTCTTCTCCAACACCACAGTTCAAAAGCATCAATTCTTCGGTGCTCCACTTTCTTCACAGTCCAACTCTCACATCCATACATGACCACTGGAAAAACCACAGCCTTGACTAAACGGACCTTTGTTGGCAAAGTGATGTCTCTGCTTCTCAATATGCTATCTAGGTTGGTCATAACTCTCCTTCCAAGGAGAAAGCATCTTTTCATGGCTGCAATCACCATCTGCAGTGATTTTGGAGCCCAAAAAAATAAAGTCTGGCACTGTTTCCACTGTTTCTCCATCTATTTCCCATGAAGTGATGGGACCGGATGCCATGATCTTCGTTTCTGAATGTTGAGCTTGAAGCCAACTTTTTCACTCTCCTCTTTCACTTTCATCAAGAGACTTTTTAGTTCCTCTTCACTTTCTGGCATAAGGGTGGTGTCATCTGCATATCTGAGGTGATTGATATTTCTCCTGGCAATCTTGATTCCAGCTTGTGCTTCTTCCAGCCCAGCGTTTCTCATGATGTACTCTGCATAGAAGTTAAATAAGCAAGGTGACAATATACAGCCTTGACATATTCCTTTTCCTATTTGGAACCAGTCTGTTGTTCCATGTCTACTTCTAACTGTTGCTTCCTGACCTGCATACAGATTTTCCAAGAGGCAGGTCAGGTGGTCTGGTATTCCCATCTCTTTCAGAATTTTCCACAGTTTATTGTGATCCACACAGTCAAAAGGCTTTGGCATAGTCAATAAAGCAGGAATAGATGTTTTTCTGGAACTTTCTTGCTTTTTTGATGATCCAGTAGATACTGGCAATTTGATCTCTGGTTCCTCTGCCTTTTCTAAAACCAGCTTGAACCTCCGGAAATTCATGGTTCACGTATTGCTGAGGCCTGGCTTGGAGAGTTTTGAGCATTACTTTACTAGCCTTCAGTGGCTCCTTATTTTTCGAAGGATTAAGATCAAGTACAACAGGACTCCACCTACATCTTCCCAACTCATGGCTCTGTCACTACAGCCCACCTGGTTTTCCCTGAACTCATCTCCCTTGTTCCTATCCCTTTGCTCAAGCCGTTTCTCTTCCTGGAGCCACCCTTTTTGGCCCTGTCCAGAATACTACCTTTTTTTTTCTGATTAGAATTCTATTCTGTGAGTCTTTCTCTGAACCCCATAGCAAGGAGTTATTCCTTCTCCCCTTGAAGCACAAGCTTTTTGGAGACAGCTTAGTTTAGGATAAACTTTGAAGTCCAAGAATCCTGGGTTAAAATATTGGCTCTTTTATTTACTATCTATTTGATTATGGGAAAGGTACAGACTTCTCTGAGTTCAGTTTCTGCACCCATAATATGAAGGTGGAGGAAATATTAATATCAACCTTATAAACTTGTTGTGAGCATTAAATGAAAAGCATATAAAATGCATCATTGGTACTCAACAAGTATTTGTGAATGGATAAATATAATCAGTCAAAAATTATGCCAATATTCACTATTTTTAATGAAATTATAATATTGTTTTTACGAGGCAATATTTTTTCAGGCCCAGTCTAGGCTAGAGCTACAGGTCTTGATTCAATTTCCAAATGTCAGACCATCACGTTCCCATAATCCCTGGCTCAGATGCATGCATGTGCACTCTGCTGAAGCTCCAGAGGCATCCAGGCTGAAATATGATAGCAGGTCCAAGCCCTGGAGAACTTTCCTCTCACCTCATACATTCTTTATTTGTGACACTTTGATATGTAGCCTTCTATCATGGAGTAGAACTTTGGTCCAGATTCACTGTTATAGTAAAAACATGTTATTGGAACAGGCAGGAAGCCTGGAGTTCTTTGGGGTCTGGTTTGGGACCTGGTTTAGAATAGGTGCTTGCCCAATGTTGGCTAGAAGGAAGGATGGCTTGATGGGTAGATGGGTGGGAGCTGGATGGATGCAGGGTGGATAGATAGAGGACAGGTGGACGAGTATATATATATATATATATATATATATATATATATATATATACAGGAGTATATATATATATATATACATTATATATATATAATGGAAGGATGGATGGTTGGATGGGTAGAGGGTGGATGGAGGGTAGATGGATGGAAGTTGTAGAGATGCATGGGTGGATAGAGTACAGAGGGCTGGATGACCTTACTATATGACCCCAGGCAAGTTATTTAAGGTGTCTGAGAATTCTTTTTCTTATCTGCAAAACGATGGACTTAAGATGATCTATATGATAATTGTAAAATCATATTCTGAAATTGTGGCTCTGTGAAGTAGAACATAAATCAATATTTGTAGTTTTTAACTGATCTTAAAAAACAGATATTGATATACAAGCATGTAGTTTTATTGTTTTCTCAGAAATCAAAGCAGATAAAAACACGTAGTTCCTGATTCTTCGTTCTGTGTACCTCCCACCATTCTGTCCATTTTTTCCTGTGTTATCTCTCCAAACCCTCTTCGCCTCCTGAGTGTCACAATTCTTTATCCCATCCATAACTAGTAAGAAAGTGCATTTTAGTGGAAATAACTCAGACTTTAGAATCAGACAGATATTAAAATCAAAATCTGGATTCCCTATATATTTGTGATATTTGGCAAGTTAGTTACTTCTTAGACCTTTTTACCTGTCAATTGATGTCACCAAATGCCTCACAGTGAGGATTAAAGAGAACAGCTGTGTCAGGAAGGCAATAAGTCTCGATAACTCTGATAAGTGGAAGTCTCCTCCTTACCCTCTGCTCTGTGCAGAGAAGCTACCAGTTGCCTAGTAGATGTTCAGAAAGCACTTGTTGAATCAAATGGATTTGAATTCCTTCCAGCTTCTGGGTTTTACTTGCTTTGCAGCTAATGCTTTCAATCTATCACCAGTGGAGTAGAAAATGCAAATGTGAAACTTTGCAAATGCCTTCCACACATCATAAATCTGGGGTTTCAAGAGCATGGCTATGAATATTGAGGTCAGCTTCTTTTTTTTTTTTGCCATGGGTCCAAGATTAATGCAGTCCTGAGTGTTAGGAGGCCATCAGACACTTGACCTTTGTGTCCATTTGAGTGGTGGGTGTGGCGTATAGGGGAACGTATGAAAACACTGAGGTAGCACAGAAAAAGACCCCAGCCTCAGAATAAGTGGTGTTATCTAAGTCACTTCTGAAGTGCTAGGAGGTAAAATGGGTAGCCAGTGGTGAGGGCATCTCCCCACCAGAGTCTTCTCGAATAGGTTGCTCATATGCTAACCTCAGTTTCCACCGTCTAGAGCCTTGTTGCTAGGGAACCTTGGATTCCAGGTGACCTGCTCCTGAATTGATGATCTGAGAGCTGAATGCGGCTGTGTTTTCCTATGATATCAAATATGCAGGCTGCCTTGTTTTTCCTCCTCTTTTCCCACAGCAAGCACTTTGTGGAAGTGATCTGGGCATCTCAGACTGGTCTCTGGTGGCCCTGATGCTCCCACCATCTGGCCCTATGTTTTATACATGAGCAAACTGAGCCTCAGAGAATGGTCCAGGGTCACACAGGGGGTTGGTGGTAGAGCTGGGATTGCAACCCAGGGGTCCCTACTCCAAGTTACAACCTCCACACCCTCCAGCATTCGGCAGCTTATGATTGTCTTCCCCCAGGGTTAGGAAGTTAAATATACAGAAAGCCCCTCTTACCTGCCCAAGATACCTCTCCTAAATCCATTAAAACCATCCAATATTTCTATGGCAACATTATTCTGTTGGTTCAGCATTTTCCAAAATATGCTCATCTGATGCTCCATCCAGAAAAAGAGGTCTGTGGCCAAAAGGGATTGAGAAACCTTGCAAAAACATGTTCCCCTTTTTAGATTCACAGTGCTTGGTGGCTGGTACAGGGCCCTCCTCAGTAAGGAACCCTCTTTTAACTTTGTCATCGCATTGTTCCTTGAAATGATTTGACCACAGAACCTCACTTTTCCTACCCCTTCACCCTGTAACTCCTGTAAATACTTCACAGAACGAGGTTTATGAAATGCATTTTGGTAAACAGTGATTTAAGTCAAGAAACACCCCCATTGACACCTATAGTTTACTTTAGAGAAATCATAATGACTCCAGCACTTTACAGTTGCCAGATATCCTTCACACTCATTAACTTTTTGATTTACAACAGTCCTATCAGAAAGATAATGTCTTTTCCTTGACCAAAAAACCCAGAGACTTAGGTGATTGACGGAACTAAAGATAGGAGGGGAGACTGGAATATGGATTACAGCTAGCACAGTCTGTACCCTCCCCACCCCCAGTTCTTCCAGGTCTCTACTCTGCATTAAGCCAGTTTCTACCTGGTACTGTCTCCTGTGCAGAGAAGCTACCAGTTGCCAAGTAGATGTTCAGAAAGCACTTGTTGAATCAAAAAGGCTGGTAGACAGTCATTTCCCATCATTTGACAGTGAAGGCAAATGAGGCAGAGAGGGGAAGTAATGTGCCCAAGTTCACACAGCTAGAAGCAGAACACCAGGGTAAAGAGAAAGCAGTTGAAGATGAGAGCCTTATGTGAATTGGGGATGGAGAATTAAACCTTGAAAGAAATGCAGAGCTTGAAAAAGGGAGAAACTGGAAGGACCTAAACTTTGATGCTGGAAGGGCTTGGACGACAGAGGATGAGATGGCTGGATGGCATCACTGACTCAATGGATGTGAATCTGAGTGAACTCTGGGAGTTGGTGATGGACAGGGAGGCCTGGTGTGCTGTGATTCATGGGGTCGCAAAGAGTCGGACACGACTGAGCAAATGAACTGAACTGAACTGAACTGAAGACTGAAATTGGTAATGTTGCTTATTACCATCCCTGTGAAGAATGATTGCATTTGCTGAAGACATCCAAGCCATCTATTCTTCCGCAATACCTGGCTGCCAAGTGTGGATAGATCAAAGTATGATACTTGGAAACTTGATGAAATGACCTCCACTTACTTGAAGGTACCTGAATTTTCCACCAACTTTATCTATTCAGAAAATACTTGATAGCCTTGAATGAGGATAAAAGATCTCTGGGTGACCAAAACTGATCTATCAACTAATTTCTCAGTTACTAAATAAATGAAACAGCAAAAGAAAAAATGTATGAACACGTACTCTACACAAGCCCTAATAACCCACTAGAGACAGAAGTAAGACAGTGTGCCCATTCTCTGCAAGCATAGAGCCAAGGATGGGAGACAGACATGTAGGCAAATAGGAAAAGATCCTGTGACAGAGGTTATGAAAGAAAATTAAGAGTGCATCCAAATCAGACAGGTCAGACTGACATTGGGAAGGGAGTCTCTGAGCCTCTGTTTTGTTCTTATTGAAGTGTAGCTGATGTACAACAATATGTTAATTTCAGGTGTACACTAATGTTAATGTCAGGTATACTACATAGCTATTCAACATTTAAACACATTGTAAAGTGATCACCATGGTAAGCCTAATAACCATCTGTCCCCATTTAGGTTATTACAGTATTATCAACTGTATTCTTTATGCTGTATATTATATCCCCATGACTTATTTGCTTTATAACTGAGAGGTTGTACCTTTGAATCCCCTTTATCTATTTTGCCCAACACTCCACCTCTCTCCTCTGGCAACCAACAGTTTGTTCTCTGTATCTATGAGTCTGTCTCTGTTTTGTTTTCTTTATCATTTTGTTTTAAAGATTCCACACATCAGTAGAATCATACCTTATTTGTCTTTCTCTGTGTGACTTATTTCACGTAACACAATGCCCTCTAGGTCCATCTGTGTTGTAAATGGTAAGGTTTTGTTCTTTTTTTAACGGCTGAGTAATATTCCGTTGTTTACGTACACCGCATCTTCTTTATCCTTTCATCTATTGATGGGCACTTCGGTTGATTCCATGTCTTATATTGCAAGTAAAGCGGCAGTGAATATGTTGTTTCAAATTTATGTTTTTATTTTCATCATGTAAATATTCAGAAGTGAAATTGGTGGATTATATGGCAGCTCTATTTTATTTATTTTATTTTTTTACAAAGCTCAGCACTGTTTTTCATAGTGGCTGCACCAATTTATATCCCTGCCAACAGTGCACGAAGGTTTCCTTTTGCTCTGTCTCCTTGCCAACACTTGTTATTCGTTGTCTTTTGATAATAGTCACTCTGACAGATGTGAGTTGGTATCTCATTGTAGTTTTCATTTGCATTTGCATTTCCCTGATGATTAGTGATATTGAGCATTTTTTCATATATCTACTGGCTGTGTTATGTCTTCTGTGGAAAATGATTATTCATATTTTCTGTTAGTTTTTTAATTGGATTGTTTCTTTTTGAAATTGTATCCTATGAATTTTTTATATATTTTGAATTTAACCCCTTATGATACATTTTTTCTGTTGCTTGCTTTTTTTCTGTTGTTTCTTTTTTTCTGTGCAGCTTTTCATCTTAGTTTGATGTAATAATTTGCATTTATTTTTGCATTTGTTGCCTTTACCTAAGAAGGCAGATCCAAAAAATACCAAGATATATACAAGAGATTTTACTGCCCACATTTTTATTTAGGAGTTTGATGGGTTTAGGTCTTACACAAAAGTCTTTAATCTTCTTTGAGTTTATTTTTGAACATGGTATAAGAAAATGGTTCAGGTTCATCCTTTTGCATGCAGCTGCCCAGTTTTTCCAACACCACATATGGAAGAAGCTGTCTTTCCCCCACTGTATATTCTTTATCATAGGTTAGTTGACTGTAGAAGTATGGGTTTATTTCTTTACTCTTTATTCTGTTCTATTGATCTTTGTGTGTGTGTGTGTGTGTGTGTGTGTGTGTGTGCGCGCATGTGTGCACGCATGTGCCAGCATCATACTGTTTTGATTGCTAGAACTTTGTAGTATAGTTTGAAATTGGAGAGCCTGATACTTCTAGCTTCGTTCTTCTTTCTCAAGATTGCTTTATAGGTCCATACCAAATTTAGGATTATTTTTTCTGATTCTGTGACAAATGGCACTGGTATTATGATAGCTGTTTTGTGACTAGCTGTTTTTCTCTTGCTGCTTTTAAGATTCTCTTTATCTCTTTGACATTTTAACTATAATTTGTCTTGGTGTGGGTTTCTTTGGGTTCATCTTGGTTGGACTCTGCTTCCTGAATTTGGATATCTGTTTCCTTCAGCAGTTTAGGGAAATTTTCAGCCATTATTCTGTTTTTTCTTTCAAATTGATTTTCTGCCCCTTTGTCTCTCTTCTTATGTGGAACAAATAATGTGAATGTTAGTATGTTTGATGTTGTTCCAGAAATCTTCTAAATTCTCCTCTTTTAAAAAATTGTTATTATTGTTGTTATTATTAGGTGATTTCCACTACTCTCTCTTCTAGATCACTGATCCATTCTTCTACATCCTCTAATTTGCTCTCAACTCCCTCTAGTGTATTTTTTCATTAGTCATGATATTCTTCAGCTCTCTTTGGTTCTTTTTCATCTTTTGTCTTTTTGAAGTTCTCACTGTATTCCTCCATTATTCTTTCAAGTTCAGTTAGTATCTTTATGACCATTATTTTGAACTTTTTCTGATAGATTGCTTATCTCTGTTTCATTCAGTTCTGTTTCTGAGGTTTTGTGTATTTTTTCATCTGGAATATATTCCTTTGTCTCCTTATTTTGTCTAGCTCTCTGTTTTTACATATTAAGTAGATTAGCTATGCTTGGAAGGAGTGGTTTCATGTGGAAGGTATTCTGGGGGCCCAATAGCATGGTCTCCGCTGGTCACCAGAGCCAGGTGTTCCAGGAGGACCCCCTTGTGCGGGGTGGGTGTGCCCTCTCATTGCGGCTGGTTCACAACTGCTGCAGGCATGCTGGTGCGGCCATGACTGTTGCAGGCTTTCTGGTAGATGGGACCAGCCACCCAGGAGACATTTAGGGGGAATGCCAGTCCTGGCAGAGGCTGCTTGCCAGGTAAGGTGGACAGGGAATATATTTTTATTTTTTCAAGCCAAACTGTATCCAGCTTTAAAAAAAATACTTTTCATAAACAATCATGGTATTTCAGGCAGGATATGGGCAGGCAGTCATTAACTGTATACAACTTCAAACTCCCTTTTTCAAATGGACTACCAAAATCAGAAAGCCACTACGAAACCCAGCGAAATCTTCATGTGATGCTCTGAACAGGGAAAGTTTAGACTGAGGGTTGACATTTCATATTTTGCATGTTGTTTAACAACTTTTCACAAGCCGACCCTGACTTTCAGGAAATGGAAATGGAAATGGTAGAAATATCACTCTGAGGAGCCATAGTCTAAAAAAATGAACTGCTCCTCTTTTGAAGGATACCATCTCAATGGTGATACTGGAAAGTCCAGACTGCCTGACATACTGGTCATCAATTTTGGGGGGTCAGGTTCCACAGGTCTCTGGGTTTAGGGGAGTAATTTCTATGCTGAGGTGGAGAAGGAGAAGAGGACATAAAAACTAAATTTTAGTTTGTCCACATCAAAAGGTGTTTTTGCCAAGGCGGCTAATGTGTGTCAACATCAAGGAATCCCTCCTTCCTGGGAACCAAAGGAAGTCTGTCAAAACTAGATGGGAAAGGTGTTTTTCTCCCACGTCAATTCAGCTTCTGAGACATTCTGTTAAAGACATGTGCCTTCCCCCACCAAAAAAAACCAGCAATGAAGTATTCTGTGTGCTAACAACATAGCTTAAAAAAAAGTAAAACAAAATTATGCATTTTTATAAACCTTGATAAAAAATAGTATTTCAAACTGTACAGTCACCAGAAGCACACAATTATCAGAAATGCACACCCTTCACTTAGCATCTCCAGCACCTTCAGCTTTCTGTGCCTGGTCTGTTTTGCATCTTTATTTTCTGCAGGGTTATTCCCACCCTTGCTAGCACCAGCTTCCCCCTTTTTCCCTTTGGGTGCCTTCTTTGCAGGGGCCTTTTTAGTCCTGGGCTCTGAATTTGGAGGAGCAGGTTTAGCAGATAACCTTGCAGATCTTCTCTGTGGTTCGTCCTTCACCTCGGCCTCATCTCCTTTAGCATCCCCTTCAGCCTTTCTCTTGGGTATGGTGGCTCCAGCAGTGGAACGTAGGTGCTGGACACAGGGATGCTGTGGCATGCGGTTTTAGTCAGCCCAGGGGTCTCTCTCGCCTCTTCACACTGCTCTGGCAGGGGACGTCTTTAAAGGGGCTCTGGTATTAGCTGAGGCTGCCTGCTAGATGTGTAATGGAAGAGGGCTATTTCGGAGACTGGTGCCTGAAAATCTTTTAGTGTAATTTTGAGAGGTGAATAGGAGTTTGCCAGGAGACAAAGAGAGTAAGTGAAGGAAATGTAACCTTTGCAGAAAACCACAGAGACCAAATAGCAAAGTGTTAAGCAGGAGTGCAAGGAGAAGGAAATGGCAACCCACTCCAGGGTTCTTGCCTGGAGAATCCCAGGGACGGGGGAGCCTGGTGGGCTGCCGTCTATGAGATCGCACAGAGTTGGACATGACTGAAGCGACTTAGCAGCATCAGCAGCAGCAGCAGGAGAAGGAAATGGCAACCCACTCCAGTGTTCTTCCCTGCAGAATCCCAGGGACGGCAGAGCCTGGTGGGCTGCCGTCTATGGGGTCGCACAGAGTCGGACATGACTGAAGCGACTTAGCAGCACCAGCAGCAAGCAGGGGTGCAAGGTGCAGAGTAGGGAAAAAGGAAGTATTGAGACTAAAACGTAGTCATGCACCTAGACCAGAGAGAGGCTTGTAGCAGCTTAGATGCCCAGAAGTCGGAGATGGAAGAAAAGGACAAAGACACATTTAATTTTTAAGAAATAATATCAGATACTGGTCTGTCAGTTTGTGTATAAGCAGAAAACAGGGATATACCCAAGAGAGTACAAGCTCATAGGAATGTACAGAAGAAAGCCTAGTATATATCTCACATTTTTATTCATTCATCTGTTTGTGGACATGTAGGACTTTTCCGCATCTTAGCTACAGTGAATAATACTGAGTAAACATTGGAGTACAGATATCCCTTCCATATCCTGTTTGCAGACAGCCACACACAAAAGAATGAAACCAGATCCGTATCTTACACCATACAAAAAATTGACCCCAAATGAATAGACTTGAATGTAAAACCTGAAATCAGAAAACTCCTGGGAGAAAACATAAGGGTTAAGCTCCTTGACATCAGACTTGGCAATGACTTTTTGGATTTGACACCAAAAGCAAAAGCGACAAAAGCAAAAATAGATGATCCACTTTTAAGACCCACGTTTTGAAAGAGATGGGCTCTTTCCAAATGAGTAGCCATGGAACTGCTGTGTTTAGCTTTCTCAGTGTTCTGAAAGGCTTGCGGATTCAAGCTGAGCCTCAAAGGGTTTCTTTTTCCCCTCGCCTGCAGGGAGTCCTGGGGGACTGGCTTTTCCGGAGGCTCGGAAAGATCAAGGGCCTGGTGTGTTCCCTTCTTCATCTCTAGTCGCCTCGATAGGAACCTTGGCCCTGGTCTAGTGAAGGGGGGCAGCAGGGCATTCATGCCAGGAGGGTCCTTTGAGGCTCTTTCCTTCTGCAGAGCATGTTCTGATGGAAGAGCCCAGACTGACCACATTCCAGGACCAAATTGGTGTGATGCTTACAAGCACTTTTTCATAGAGAGATAGAATAGATAGAAGGGGGTCTTAATAGTCAAGCCCAGTGTTTCATCAGCAGCCCCCCTTCCCTTCCTCTGGCTTCTTCATGGTGATGGCCTGTCCCCTTCCCTTGGAGCCTGCAATAGAGATTTTTAGATCATTTACTGGCCTCCCCCACAGCTTAGATCAATAGTATCGTAATCCAGCCTCACTTCTCTGCATTTCTTCACCTCTGAGTGTTCCCATCTGTATAATGAGTTGAGTATCCCAGATCCATGAACCTAATGAATTTCAGCAGGAGAGAATGTACTTAAAGTCCTATTGAAAAGTTTAAAATGATAGGAATTCCCTAGAGGCTCAATGGTTAGGACTCTGTGCTTCCACTACAGGGTCTGATCCCTGGTCCAGGGAGCTAAGATCCCATAAGCCATGTGGCAGAGCCAAAAAAAAAAAAGGTAAAAAATGATATCTAAATAGTATTTTATTTCTAGCATTATCATTTACACTCTGCTCATAGATATTTCTTAAAAGAATGAAAGGAGCTTTCATAAACTAGAAACTGAATTGAGCCCAGGATAAAATGTGTTGAATTTTAAACAGACCTAATCAAAATTCATGTTTTTAAGATTGTACTAATTAAAAATCAGACAAACAAATAAGCAAAATCCATTCAACACGGTGAACCCATGCCTCATAGTCCTGAACCTTTGTGCTGTTTGTTTCAAGACCACTGGATTTTCCCCTCAATGTACCTTAACTGCTTTAGCATTTGATTCAACACAAGTCCCAAATAAAACACTTCAGTGTATACTATTTATAATTTCCATCTTTTGTTACCTCATAGGTGCATAAGAAATATGAGAAAACCAGATCTTAAATTTCCTTAAATTCAAATAAGGTAACATCATGTCATGGGGAGTGTTAGTCACTCAGTCATGTCCAACTCTTTGTGAACCCATGAACTGTAGCTCACCAGGGTCCTCTGTCCTTGGAATTCTCCAGGCAAGAATACTGGAGTGGGTGGTCACTCCCTTCTCCAGAGAATATAATAATTATATAAATATAGTAACAATATAAATATAATAGTAATAGTAATAATAGTAAAAATAACCATGACAGATTAGATCTATAACCATATCTGTTACTGTTATATAATCTGCCTTATACAATTGTGATGACCATGTTCTTTCTAAATGCTTAGTATGTGCTGGGTTTATTGCTCATTACTTTATGTGAATGAGTTCACTTAACCTTCAGAGTGTTCTCTGTGATGAAGGTGCCATTGTGCTCCTATTTTATAGAAAGGAAAAATAAGGCTCAGAGAGGCAAAGACACTTGCCTAAGCACACACTGTGGCAGGTGGCATCTGACTCCATGGTACACAGTCTTAAACTACTATGCTAGATTACTTCCTTGTTTAAAATATGGGGAGACACCAAAGAGAATCTTGTGTCAAATGTTTAATCATTTATCTGATGGTTCTTAATGTCTAGCTTATTACCTGTAACTGATCAAAAGCATGCAAGTTCCGAAGAACAGATATCCCGATGTTATGCAGGTAGACGTGTGTCTTTGCAAAGCATAGTCAAGAAAATACAGGCAGCACATCCTCTCCTGAACACAGCTCACTGAATCATGGAAACGTAGCCCTGTAGTTGATGTGGATAATGCTGACTTGACTTCTTAACCCCTATTTAAGGAAGCAGGGATGAGAATAAGATATGATAGAAAGAACGTTATTTTTTTAAAGGTAACTTTTTAAAGCACTGGTCTTAAATCTACAATCGCTCATATCTGTATGAATTCATGAGTTTGGATAAATAAGGTCTTGTGTGGTTTATATATAGAAATCTAAGATGATATATATAATCCATAGCATAGCAACCATTTTATTCCCTATTGCTGTTTATGTGCCTCCCGAAGCTTATTGCTACAGGGCTACAAGATGATGCTACATAAACATACACAGACAGATATATATGTATTTGCGTGTGTATATATATACATACACACACATACCCACACATCTATATATATATGTAACTTCACAGTAACTGAGATACTGAGATGACAAGTTACTCTGAAAACCTAGATGTTTACACTGCTTATTTTAAAATAGTCTGTGGCATTTCTACTATTCACATGATACCCATGACATTGTCACTCAGCAAAGTTGTATGTGTGTGTTTGCATAAGACATAGTAGAATGGAAAGAGAAGGAATTTGGCACACTTGAGTGCTGACTCTGGCCCTGCCCCTTCCTAGCTGGGTCACCTTGAGCAGCTAGTGTGAGCCTGCTAAACTCCTGTGAACCTGGATAATCATTGTTTTGAAGGGGCTACTTATCCTGCATGATGACCTCCATTTTCATAGACAAAAAGCTTCCATGCCACCTTCAGGAAAGGAAAGGTAGGAGCAAAAAACTCCCGCTCTTTCTGTGCTCACTCCTTTGTGTTCCCCAGAGGACCGGGAGTGACTTACCTGCTTGCTGAGTGTGAGTGAAGGGCTGTCCCAGAGGTCCAGCCTTGTCTGGAAGTTCACTTTGGCATCTGCTTATGTAAAGGACACATGTGTTCCTTACCTGCCTTCTTGTAGAAGGTACCTTGCAAGGGAGTTAGGGAAGGGGGATAGTTACAGGAAGCTTGATTCTGGTCACACACTAGTGTTTTCTCTAATCTAGCTGCATCAGCAGTAAATCTGAGCATTTGATCTCTCTCTGTCTGACTTTTGTATAGATCCTTCAGCTGGTTCTGGGCGTGGAACTCTGCCAGGGAGTGGTCATTACCTTCTAGCACTTCATAGGACTGAGGCCATGGTTAAAGCAAGAGAAAGGGTATTAAGAATATAGCATGGTGTTTCACACATGGTAGTTGTTTGGTGGCCATCAGATTTCCCTCCAATATCTGACTGTAAACCAAACACGACCCAGACTGTATCTTCCAAGTGGTCTTCTCCCTCCCCTCCCCTAGTGCTTAATTAGCACATGGTTTCAGATGTGAGCTGAGTAAGACTTTTAAGAGCCAGAAGAGTCTTGACCAATCTGTGAGTTAAAAACTTTCATCTTCCAGATGGGAAATTTGGGAACCAGGGATGCTATGTGTCTTACCTGAGACCACCTGGCTAATAAGGGCCCACCTGTTCTCTAAGCCAATCTTGTCATTGGGCTCTCCGTGATTTCATAGAACAAAGGGAAACTGTGTCTTCTATAAAGGATAAATTGCAAGGCGGCCTAAAACCCGAGAGCTTTGTCAGGGTAAAGCGTTTCCATTTTGCTGAAGAACAAGAGAGCTCCCGAAATACTTTTCTTTTCACCTACTTTGCTATTATTCATCTCCTTCCTACCCCCGCCCCCATCACCAATTGCTTCTGCTTGGAAAAGTCTATTATAATTTATCATTCTATCTGTGGCTCTTATTTTAAAGACTATCTCAGGTGGAGCAGGAACTTAAGAAAATATTCCCCAGGAAGATTCTAAGAGACATTTTGTACAGACTGTACTTGCACTTTACTTCTCCAAATGTCTTGAACTTGGGAAAATACAACTGAGAACAATAGGGGAATGACAGGCACTTTCCCTTTCTTATAGAGTCCTTTCTCCATCCGTGGGCCTACTGATGTCATAGGCTCTTGGGTTTTTTTTGCTGCTTCATGTGGCCTGCAGGATCTTAGTTCCCTGATTAGGGATTGAACCCATCCCTCTGCAGTGGAAGCATAGTCCTCTAGAGAGAGATAATGACCATTATTGACTGTGTATATTTATTTCTCCAGGGACTGAAGTGTGTTAGAAGTTCCTGGTCTGATTCCCCTTCA
Organism: Capra hircus; assembly: GCF_001704415.2. Taxonomy (NCBI): domain Eukaryota; kingdom Metazoa; phylum Chordata; class Mammalia; order Artiodactyla; family Bovidae; genus Capra; species Capra hircus. The sequence goes on along the minus strand of NC_030810.1, from coordinate 32,880,977 downwards.
GAATATCTCAGAAAAATAGGAGAAAGGCAGAGCTTCCTCATCTTATTTTGTATATAGGAAAGCAGAAGGAAGAGAAATCAAGAGATTCCTAGATATTCTCACTTCTGCCCTTCATTGCACTGTCTTTTTTCCTGGAATGTTACTTTCCCCAGAAAACTACTCAGTCCGCAAAGCCAGTTCCTTGATGAAACTCAGTTCCTCTTTGGTGCCCTCACTGAAGTTTCTGTGGATGATACTTGAGCAGTTTTGCTGCCTTTATCTTTCAGAAATACATTCCTTTTAATACTGTCACAAAAATCTTTTCATCCCCATTTTATAGATAAGGATACAAAGCTCAGAGAGGCTATATGACTTATTCTAAATCACACAGCCAGTATGTGATGGGATCAGTTCTTGAGCACAGGATGTCAGACTCCAAAGCCCATTCTCTCTGCTATGGTCTGAGGCTGCCTTTTTAATAACAAAGGATCCAGAAGTGAGAATGCATTTTACCCTTGTGCTCAGTTGCCAAGTCGTGTCTGACTCTTTGTGACCCAGTGGACCATAGCCCACCAGGTTTCTGTGTCCATGGGACTTTCCAGACAAGAATACTGGAGTGGGTTGCCATTTCCACCCTTAGCTGATTCCTAATACCAATAACTAACTCCCATTGATAGAATACTTTATGATTTACACTGCATTTTTCCATATGCATCATCTCATTAGATCCATCTAACAAAGCTGCAAGGTGGTGATTTCACAACAATTTTAGTTTATGGCTTTACAATTGAGGAATGGAGGCCCAGAGAAGGGATTTGCCAAAAGCCATCCTGCTATTTTCTAACAGTTAGCAGTTTGCAGGAAATTAAACCCACATCTCCTAACTTCAAATCCCTTTGCCATATTGCAGCAATTAATTCAGGTTCTTAGTTGGCTCAACATGCAGTAAAGGCAGAATCTCCAAATAAATAAATGGTGGATTGTCCTTAGGAGACTAAGACGTTCTCTTTGGTTCCACATATCATCAAGACTTTTCCTCTTTGGGCAATGGTGTGGCCCAGTGGATGGTACCATCTACTGGTGGTATGTCCCTGCCAAGTGAATGAATCCCAGCCCTCAGAATGTGATCAAGGACAGTGATTAGTCTTCCATATATTTATCCTATCATTACACAATTTGATGTTACAGAGTAGCACGTCTCAAAGCTTTTATTTTTCTTCAAACACACACAAGACACACACCTGTGGGAGACCTCAAGGATATGGATCATTCCTTGTGTTCTAACTGTAACTTGACCCTTTTCTACTCAAGAGAGTAAGGAAAGGAGTGACAAGGACATTGTTAGGAGAAAAAACTATTTATCTTTCATTTATTCTGAATACTAATTTTTCTTTTTTTTTTTCCTTTTACTAAGTTTTGTATCTTAGAGGAAGCTTCCGACACATCTCACAACTCACTGGGACGTACCTGTGTAGTGTGCTCCAGTAGTAAGTGTAGACAGTTAACTGTAGCAGGAGTCTGTCCTCAAGGACCTCACAGTTGGGTGGGCAGGCAGACCTGGGCCACTGACTAGCATTCAAGACAGGTATTAAGAATCTTTGTACTAGCGGCACAAAAGAGTAGGAAGAACTGGATTATGGAAAACAAACACACTTTGATAGAAAACTGAATTTTTTTCCCTTCATTTTTTAATTGAAGTATAATTGATGTACAATTTTGTATGAGTTTCAAGTATACAGCAAGGTGAATCAGTGATGCTGCTGCTGAGTCACTTCAGTCATGTCCGACTCTGTGCAACCCCGTAGACGGTAGCCCACCAGGCTCCCCCGTCCCTGGGATTCTCCAGGCAAGAACACTGGAGTGGGTTGCCATTTCCTTCTCCAATGCATGAAAGTAAAAAGTGAAAGTGAAGTCGCTCAGTCGTGTCCGACTCTTAGTGACCCCATGGACTGCAGCCTACCAGGCTCCTCCGTCCATATATATATATATAAATATAAATATGTATATATTATACGTGCGTGTGTACTAAATTGCTTCAGCCATGTCCAACTCTGTGCAACCCTATGGACTGTAGCCTACCAGGATCCTCTGTTCCTGGGATTCTCCAGGCAAGAATACTGGAGTAGTTTGCCATTGCCTCCTCCAGGAGTTTCCTGACCCAGGGATTGAACCCGTGTCTCTTGTGTCTCCTGTATTGACAGGCAGATTCTTTACCACTGAGTCACCAGGGAAGTCCCCCAAACCTGAATGTTTGAATTGAATCTTTGGAAATGAGTTGTGTTTTCACAGGTAGTAGGGGAAATTGAGAAAGAAGATGGAAACATCGTGAATATCATGATACCTTCTGCTGGGTGGGCCTGAAGAAATGCTAAGTAGGCCTGTTGTAATCTGAATGGACATTTAGAAAAAAGGAAGTAGGAAATGAGATCTGAAAAGTAGCTAGTACTTGAACATCACGCTCTTGTGTTTGGACGTGGTCCTGTACACAATGGGGCACCATTAAAGATTTTGGAGCAGGGGCCTGGCGTGATCCAGCTCATGTTTTTGGAAGATGAGTCTGGCAGCTCTGATTCTATGGCATTGATGATCATAACCTGACGAAGAACCTGCAGTTCCAAGTCGGGGATGAGAAGTGCTGGTTGATGAGCTGAAAAAAAAAAAAAAAAAATCAAAGATCCCATTTTCCTACTTGTGTCAAGTCAAATAAATGGAGCCAGATAAACGTAGAAAAAAATCGAGATAGTAGCAAAATTGCCTGGAAGCAGAATGTTTTTCAAAGTCCCTAATGAGGTGTCAGTGAACCTAACGAGATGAAACTCCCTACCCTACACCTAGTTTTTCACGCTGTCCTTTTCATCCACTCATAATTAAGTTGTGAAATTGGAATTATGTCCTATCATTAAAGACGGAGGCCAACTCTGCCTGTCTCTTGTTTCTTCGAAGACGGGAACTCTGAAGAGCATTCTCTTCCTTGGCTTCTTCCCCCAATGATGCTTCCCCTGATGTGGCTGCAGGTGATGACACTGCCATTTTAGATTTCGATTAAAAAGGGCCACGTGGCTCCTCTTCATTGATTTCAGTATCGAATTCCATCATTCTTAGTTAGGAATTATTAAGCAGCTGAAGTTGAAAGGAAAATGTCAGTCTTTTTAGTGTTGTTGGCTTATTAGTGGAAGGGAAGAGAGGCATGCCCCATGGGCCAGACATTGTGTGGGGCTTTTTGGATATATAGGGCCCCTCTGATTCTTTCAGGGTGCAACCATGAGAGGGAAGCCTTATTTCCCATTTATACAGATGTGGAAACTGAGGGTCACAGGAATTGCAGGCCCTTTATAATAAGATCCACCAGGCTTATTCTGAACCTGGGCCTTTCCTTCTCCACTGAGATAAAGATGATGACTAAACGTGGAGGCAAAGAGGGTTCCTGTAGAGGAGGCTTCAGTCCATCAGCCACCATTCTGTGCCTTCCAGCATCCCATTCATTTTGCTAGTACACTCTGTGGTGCTTTCCTTATTCCTACAAGAACTCTTTGTAGGATATTCTTTGCTCCTTTTTCTGAATGAGCGAATAATCATGACTCAGCAGGTCTAAGTGATTTATCCCAAATCACTCAGTTAGGAAGCACAGACTCCACCTCACTACACTGCCTTCAAGTTGAGATCTCTACAGGATAAAATGCCTCCTCTCAAAGGATGAAGCCAGGAAGGGATGTTTCTGGTACCGGGGCCAGCTCACAGTATGAGAGAGGTATATGTAAAGAAGGCCCATTTTTATGAAACCCTGGCATTCTGGAATATAGGGGTAGGTCCAAGAGAAAGACGCGGGGAAGAGATCAGAGGCTGGCTCTGTACAAGGGGGCAGGAGCTTTGGGCAGCATCAGCCTGGAGCAGAAGAGCTCCTAGAATGACACACTCACTAAAGAAATAAGAGCATCTTGTCCTTTTCCTTGCAGGACTATTTCAGTAAACTTACTGAGCAGACTCATAAAGCAATGACTGGAAACGTGGCTACCCCAGGATGAACACAGCTGCAGATGCTCCCTTGTCCCATAGTTGGGTCTGTCTGCTCAGACACAGTGGGGCTTCAGCCCCACCTCTGCTCCAGCTTTTCTGGAGAACCAGTACTTCCTCTCTGACAGCAACACTAGTGCAGACTGAGGTTTCCAGGTCAGGCCTGGTTTTCTCTGCTCTGTTCATCACAGCTAACCTAGTATAAAAATGCAAATACAGGTCTATGATCTCTAATTTGGGACCTTAGGGGCCAGTTGTACATCAGAAATTTAGAATATTTCAGATCTGAAAAAGGCCACGTGATATGTATATTACATATTATACAACACCTCTGCCAAGCTTGGGGCAGCACCCACCATCAAACACATTAATATTTCTGCAGTAAAATGTGTAATAAATAAATGTAGCATGAATAGACGCTGTAAGTAGTGTCCCATCAGTACAGGTCAGTTTGTAGTCTCAGATGAATTTCAGATCAGCTTAGATATGCTGCCAAAATGAGTTGCCTATAGATGCAAAAATTCTCAACAAAATATTAGCAAACTGAATATAACAACACATGAAAAAGATCACTGAACCACGATCAAGTTGTATCTATTTCAGGGTCATAGTATGGTTCAACATACACAAATCAATCAGTGTGATATACTGTATCAACAAAAGGAAAGACAAAAACTGCATCATCATCTCAATAGGTGCAGAAAAAGCACTTGATAAAATTCAAAATGATTTATACACACATAGACACACACACATGCACACACAAAATCGGGTTTTCAGAGCTTTTTGGGTTTTGTAATTCAGATAAGAGATGCAGGTAAATATTTGTTCAATGCCTATTACTGCAAAAATAGTAGCTCACACGGATCGAGCACCTGTTACATGCTCAGCACTGGACTGAACCGTTTATAGACATTTACTGCACAAGAGCTCCAGAGCTGATGATGAATATAGTGTTACTATCTGTGTACAGCAGTGTAGAGCTGTCCTGTGAAATCAATAGCCACTAGTCACGTACAGCTATTTCCATTTAAATTAATTAAATTAATTTAAACTAATTTAAATCAAATGAAATTAAAAATTCAGTTCCTTGGTTGTACTATCAAGAGCTCGATAGCCACATGTGGCTAATGGCTACATATTGGAGTAGCTGCATACACCTGGTGCCTAAACCATCCTGGGCAGCACAGAATATTTCCTTCACAATGGAAAGTTCTATTGGATAACCTTGGCCTACATGTCATATAGGATGGTGGTTATGAGCATGGATTCTGGAGCTGTACTGCTCAGCACCATCATTCCCTAGTTACATGGCTTTGTCCAAACTGCTTTACCTCTTGGCATCTCAGTATTCACATCTGTAAAATGGGCATGAAGATCTTATCCGCTTCATTTGCTGTGAGGTATAAATGCATTCATATATGTAAAAAACTAGAACAGTGCCTGGCTTGAAGTTATCTCCTAATAGTTCTGCCTATTATGATTATTATTAAACCTGAGGAAGTCAAGGCATAGAAAGATGTTGTAAACTCTATCCTCAAGTCCTGGCTCTTAAGTTGCATATTCTATAGCCTCTCCAGGCAACGTGTCCCATTCATCTCTTGTCCTCTATTGCTGAATGAATGATTGTGTAAATAAATGAGAGAGTCTGGGAGTGGTGACCTGGATGCCCAGAGCAAGGAATAGCTGGGTGATAGCCTGGTCTTTAGGGTCAGGCTCAGATGAAGAGACCAACAGTGAACCATGGTTATCCTTTATTGATTCATCAGACCAAGACTCAGTTCATATCTTTTATTTCCACTTTGTACCATTTTCCTGTGTCTAATCTTAATTTTTAAAAATCAGCTATAACTAGGCTATTGTAAGGCATCGAACCTGCTGTCAGGACTATATATTTGAGATAATATGTTGAAGCTTCATTGATTCTGTTTGACAGTGGTCGAAATAGAAATAGAGTGGGGCTGCTGCCTGGAAGTTACCCAGAGAGGCCCTGGATCACGCTCTTGAGAGGCCTGATATGAAAAGAGGTGTTTTGTTTGCTGCAGGAACCCCAAGTATGGAGTTAAATGGGATGCAGGTTGGTTTCAGTCCTGAACTAAACCTGGGGACCTTCTCATATTGCTTTAGCTTTTTGAACCTCAGTTTCATCATTTGCAACAAGGGGTAATTATTGTGATTCTGTCTCCTTCACATATTGTCATGAAGATCAAATGCAAAATAGATTAAAACACTTTGTTACTTATAAAGTACTGAGCACACTCAAGTTATATACTAGTACATGCAACACTTTTCTTCTGGTAGAAAGGTAAGCCTCTGAGCTTAGGCAGAGACAAACATAGATATTTAGTGTGCATTAGTAACTGGCATTGTTTATTAAGTCTTAGTCATCATTTTTCAGTCAATTAAGTTTAGTCACTAAGTCATGTCTGACTCTGCGACCCCATGAACCACAGCATGGAGAAGGCAATGGCAACCCGCTCCAGTACTCTTGTCTGGAGAATCCCACGGATGGAGGAGCCTGGTAGGCTGCAGTCCATGGAGTCGATAAGACTCGGGCATGGCTGAGTGACTTCACTTTCACTTTTCACTTTCATGCATTGGAGAAGGAAGTGGCAACCCCCTCCAGTATTCTTGCCTGGAGAATCCCAGGGACGAGGGAGCCTGGTGGGCTGCAAGCTATGGGGTCGCGCAGAGTTGGACACAACTGAAGAGACTTAGCAGCAGCAGCAGCAGCAGAACCGCAGCATACCAGGCCTCCCTGTCCATCACCAATTCCTGGAGTTCACCCAAACCCATGTCCATTGAGTTAGTGATGCCATCCAACCATCTCATCCTCTGTCATCCCCTTCTCCTCCTGCCCTCAATGTTTCCCAGCATCAGGGTCTTTTCAAATGAGTCAACTCTTTGCATAAGGTGGCCAAAGTATTGGAGTTTCAGCTTCAACATCAGTCCTTCCAATGAACACCCAGGACTGATCTCTTTTAGGATGGATTAGTTGGATCTCCTTGCAGTCCAAGGGACTGTCAAGAGTCTTCTCCAACACCACAGTTCAAAAGCATAAATTCTTTGGTGCTCAGCTTTCTTTATAGTCCAACTTTCACACCAATACATGACCACTGGGAAAACCATAGCCTTGACTAGATGGACCTTTGTGGACAAAGCAATGTCTCTGCTTTTTAATATGCTGTCAAGGTTGGTCATAATGTTCCTTCCAAGGAGCAAGCATCTTTTAATTTCATGGCTGCAATCACCATCTGCAGTGATTTTGGAGCCCAAAAAATAAAGTCTGACACTGTTTCCCCATCTATTTGCCATGAAGTGATGGGACCAGATGCCATGATTTTAGTTTTCTGAATGGTGAGCTTTAAGCGAACTTTTTCACTCTCCTCTTTCACTTTCATCAAGAAGCTCTTCAATTCTTCTTCACTTTCTGCCATAAAGGTGGTATCATCTGCATATTTGAGATTATTGATATTTCTCCTGGCAATCTTGATTCCAGCTTATGTTTCTTCCAGTCCAGCGTTTCTCATGATGTACTCTGCATAGAAGTTAAATAAACAGAGTGACAATATACAGCCTTGATGTACTCCTTTTCCTGTTTGGAACTAGTCTGTTGTTCTATGTCCAGTTCTGACTATTGCTTCCTGACCTGCATACAAGTTTCTCAAGAGGCAGGTCAGGTGGTCTGGTATTCCCATCTCTTTCAGAATTTTCCACAGTTGATTGTGATCCACACAGTCAAAGGCTTTGGCATAGTCAATAAAGCAGAAAGCGATGTTTTTCTGGAACTCTCTTGCTTTTTCCATGATCCAGCGGATGTTGGCAATTTGATCTCTGGTTCTTCTGCCTTTTCTAAAACCAGCTTGAACTTCAGGGAGTTCACGGTTACGTATTGCTGAAGCCTGGCTTGGAGAATTTTGAGCATTACTTTACTAGTATGTGAGATGAGTGCAATTGTGCGGTAGTTTGAGCATTCTTTTGCATTTCCTTTCTTTGGGATTGGAATGAAAATTGACCTTTTCCAGTCCTGTGGCCACTGCTGAGTTTCCCAATTTTGCTAGGATATTGAGTGCAGCACTTTCACAGCATCATCTTTCAGGATTTGAAACAGCTCAGCTGGAATTCCATCACCTCCACTAGCTTTGTTCGTAGTGATGCTTTCTAAGGCCCACTTGACTTCACTTTCCAAGATGTCTGGCTCTAGATTAGTGATCACATCATCATGACTATCTGGGTCATGAAGATCTTTTTTGTACAGTTCTTCTGTGTATTCTTGGCACCTCTTCTTAATATCTTCTGCTTCTGTTAGGTCCATACTATTTCTGTCCTTTATCGAGCCCATCTTTGCATGAAATGTTCCCTTGGTATCTCTAATTTTCTTGAAGAGATCTCTAGTCTTTCCCATTCTGTTCTTTTCCTCTATTGCTTTGCATTGATTGCTGAAGAAGGCTTTCTTATCTCTTCTTGCTATTCTTTGGAACTCTGCATTCAGATGCATATATCTTTCCTTTTCTCCTTTGCTTTTCGCCTCTCTTCTTTTCACAGCTATTTGTAAGACCTCCCCAGACAGCCATTTTGCTTTTTTGCATTTCTTTTCCATGGGGATGGTCTTGATCCCTGTCTCATGTACAATGTCACGAACCTCCATAGTTCATAGTTCATCAGGCACTCTATTTATCAGATCTAGACCCTTAAATCTATTTCTCACTTCCACTGTATAATCATAAGGGATTTGATTTAGGTCATACCTGAATGGTCTAGCGGTTTTCCCTACTTTCTTCAATTTGAGTCTGAATTTGGCAATAAGGAGTTCATGATCTGAGCCACAGTCAGCTCCCGGTCTTGTTTTTGTTGACTGTATAGAGCATCTCCATCTTTGGCTGCAAAGAATATAATCAATCTGATTTCGGTGTTGACCATTTGGTGATGTCCATGTGTAGAGTCTTCTCTTGTGTTGTTGGAAGAGGGTGAATTGAAAGGTGAGTGAAGCATATTTGAGAAGTAAAGGATTATGCTAGTGTTGGCACTGGTCTTTTAGGGTCCGCTGTTTAAAGCACTATCCTTTAAGTGGTCTTTTGTCTTCTTTATAAGTTCTGAACTTTATATTTTGGATTTAACATTAGTAAGAACTGTCATCTTATAAGATTCTGATTTTCTTTTAACCATGAGTTATACCTTCATCAGCCCCATCGCCACTCATCTACCAACCACCAGGAAGTTTGTAGTTATTTTAATGCTTATTTATAGTCAGTTGGACTTCCCTTGTGGCTCAGACAGTAAAGAATCAGCATGCATGCAGGAGACCAGAGTTCGATCCCTGGGTTGGGAAGATGCCCTGGTAAAGGCTAGTCACTTACTCTGCAGTTTTAGAATTAAATAATTTAATTACAGAGTGAGAGAACAAGAGGAAACAGTAGACACTGAAGTCTAGCTTTTTAAATTTTATAGATATAGTAATTGAAACTCTAGAGAGAGCAAGGAGGATGCATGGAGACTGAGGGTCAATCATTGGCAGAGTAAGACTAGAATTGCTGTCTCTGACTCACAACCCATTCATCAGGCAAGTTCTAATCAAGAGTTGTGTGGTTAGCTTGAAGCAGATCTAAGGATTTAGATGAGTCTAATGTATATTGGGAGAGCATGGTGTAGCCATCTCCCTGTAGGAAAGACCTTGTTAATGGGACCTGAAATACACGAAGCCTGTGGGTGCTGAATTAGTTAAGATGTGTATGTGTAGCAGCAAGTTATGCCCCCCAAATAGCTGTCTAAATAAACAGAATTTAATATTCCTCACCTGGGAAGAAGTCTCCATATAGGCAGTTGTTAGCATTACTGCAGTTGTTTGATGATGCCTTTAGATTTAGTTCTTTCTATATATTGTTCATAAGATGGCTGCCTTCGCGCCAGGCATCATATCACTATCCAAGAAGGAAGAGGAAGGGAAAGACTAAAGGTAAAACTTTCCCAGGATGCTTTGAGCAGATTGCCACCTCCACTTAATTGTGTAGAACTGTGTCACCTGGCCACATCTCACTTCAAGGGAGGTTGGGAAACTGAGTATTTACCTTTCTAGCCTCTATCACTGGGATAATATTTTAAAAAACTAACCATCAGTGGGGCGCAGCCATAGACCAATGCAATGGATGCCTAACATGAGCAACTAGAACAGTTGTAACAATACATAGACATTAGCTTTGCTTATTATACATGGTGACCAGGCAGAAGAGTGTTAAGAACAGATGTTTAAGTCTCAGCAGTGTTTGATGCTGTGCAGTGTTCTACATCAGGGTCAACAAAGGGTCAATCGTAAATATTTTAGGTTTTATGATCTCTCTTGCAGTTACTCAACTCTGCCATCATTGTTTGCGAACAGCCATAGACAGTACATAAACGAACAGTCATGGCTGCATTCCAATAAAACTTTACAGAAATAGGCAAGAAGCCATATTTGGCCTGTGGGCTGAAGTGTGATGGTCCCTGTTCTGCATCCATTTCCACATTAGGGATGTCCTGGCAATGAGACTGGAATAGCAGAAGTTGGTTACCTGTAGCTGTCTCTCTCTGAGTGGTATTCAAATGGGCATTGCATTCTGGACTAGGTAATCCTGCCTCCTTCCCTACTGGATAGAAGCCATTTCTTTCTCCTTCAGGCTCTACATCCCTCTGCCATATACCTACTCTGAATGGTGACATGGAAATTCAATCTATGTCTTTGACTTTAAAGGGGGGCACCTTTTAGTATTACTCAAATATTTTTATATTGAGTGGTCATCATACTTGGGAGATTCAATAAAATCATGATTATGAAAGTGCTTTGTCAACTCAAATGCAGCGTATGAATATTACTACTTAGAACAGCCTTCTTATCTGCAGATGCTCCCCATGCTTCAAGGACCTTCTATACTTTCCAGAGTATTCACATTTCCTGGCATCACATCTGCCCCAATTTGAGAGCAGCTTATCTTTCCTTCAGCAGCATAGTCTGCCTTGGGAGTATATTAATTACCACGATAGAGTCATTGAAGTGAGCTCTTCGTCTACAAGAACCTCTCCCCCCTCAAGGGACTCCAGTACACAAACACATACCCACACTCATACACTCTGATTAGATGAAAGTTTTTGCCGTCCCTGCCTTAGCCTTCAATGATAGATGCTTTATGATGGCCCGGTGAATGATGCAGAGGAAAAACTGGAACTTTTAAGGATCAGATGCCTGAAAAAGGCAAATTATGCAGTTTGGATGCCAGTCACACTGTAGCCCATCATGTGGAGGAGTTTAGAAGGCGTGTCATCCCTCTGGGTATGAAGAATCACAGGACTGCCCAAACCAGAATCCTTAGCATCATTGCTAACACATCCCTTTCCCGTGTGCCTTCCAACCAATCAAGAGCTTGGTCCTTTCTGGCCAGAGTCCTACTTGCCTCCTTTTGTCCTTGCTGAGTCTTCCTTGTTTGTTCTTTTTTAAATTTTTTTTAAAAAAATTTGTACAAGTTTTATAGGTTATTTTCAATGTACAGGTATTATAAAATATTGGCTATATTCCCAGTGTTGAACAGTATGTCCTTGAGCCTATCTTAAATGAATCCTTTGTTCTTCCTACTCTCCCACCCCTATATTGCACCCCCTCCCCATAACCACTAGTTTGTTCTCTACAACTTCTTTGTTCATTCGTCACTCTTAATCCAGGCATCACTTCTTTCAGAAAGCATTTTCTGACTTCTTACACTTGTTTTGGTCACCCCTCCTTTGTACTAGGAAGCATCTACTATAGCTCTCATCCTACAATGCTGTAATTGCATGTTTGTCTGTTTCCTTCACTGGGCTATGGGTCTGTGAGTTCAAAGAACATGTCATGCCTGACTTATCCTTTATGTCCGGCATGGTGGCTGGTATTTCACTGGAAATCAGTCACCCTTTATCCATTCCTTCTCTAGCAGGTAAGAGTGTATCTCAGAGCAATGGCTTCTCCTTATTTTTAAGGGCTTCGGTAAGGAGGAATTTACAGATTTTCAGAGGCCCTCCTTCTCTCTTTAGGGCATGAGATTTAGATCACACCATCTGGAATCACAGCAGACTTCAGGAACATGTGTGTGATGCTCCCTGTATCTGATTGACGGGAATCTTTGGAAAACTCATTCATTCCATTCATTTATTCATTTGGCAAATTATTGTTGCCAGTCTACTTTGGGCTGAACTCTGCATTAAGAAGTGTGGATTCCATAAACAGTGACATGGAAACGAACCTGTCACCCATAAGCCACATTTGCCAGACACTCTTGCTAGGAACACATCAAAGGTTCTGTTTCATCTTCATCCATGAAGTACCTACTGCCATCTCTATTTTACAGAATAGAAAATAGTCACAGAAAGTTTTATGATCATACAGCTGGGACTTCAAAGAGTATAAAACATCACTTCTGTTATCAAGGAACTCGTCGTCTACTGGAGAAACATTCTTTGATTCATTTTCAATCATTCATTCACTCATTCATTCAGAAAGTATTTATTGAGTGCCTGGTTTATGCTCAGCACCATTACAGATTCTTCAGATACAGCCGTGAACAAGGCTGACTAGAGTCTTGCTCAGAAGGAATCATTACTTCTTTAAAGAGGAAGCCATCAATAAATAAGTCAACATGTGTGGGAAACTCAAGAACACGTGAAGGAGTGACTGAGGAATATGGGGGCATTCCAGTTAAAGAGAGAAGGTCAGCCTCCCTAAGGAGACGGTGCTTGACCTGAGACCTTCAAGAGGATACCTGATGTGAGAATCCAAGGAAGCATGTGCCAGAGGAAACAGTAGGTGCCAAGGCACTGTGCCTGCCGGATATGGAGAAAGGGTGCAAGTGGCCTGAGGGGGTCAGGGGTAGGGTGGGCCAAATTTGTATGTGACCTGGTGGGCCATTTTAAGGCCTTTGGACTTATACCAAGAGCCGTGGGACTTTGCTGCAGTGTTTTAAGCCAGCAGGACCCAGTCTAACTTCCTAAAGATCTCTGACTGCTTTGCAGAGAAAAGATTATAGTTTCAAGAGGGGAAATGTGGAAGTAGTTAGGAGGGATGGCCAAGGGAGGAAGAAAAGAGAGAGGGAGAGAGAATGAATGAATGGATGAGTGGTGGGTGCTGGAATAGGGGAAGCCACAGTTGAGAAATGAAGAGAAGTGGACAGCTCGAGAGAGAGGCGAATAGGTACCAGAGAAAGAGAGCTTAGTGAAATAAGAGCAGACACGGAGGCGATGAACAGGGTTTTCTGGGGCACACAAGAAAGCACAGATCCTCTGACCCAGGGTCTCCCAAATTGTGTGCCAAGAAAACACCATGTCCTGCGGGCTGTTAAAACTTGTCCTTGGAAAAAAGATCAAATTCTTTCAAGTTAAAAGAAAATGTCTGGACAGTGCTGCCTCCTGTGTTGCAGACTGTAGGTGATCAAAAACACTAGCACAGTCAAGGCCCTTGGAAGCTCATTAGTAATGAAGTCAGCTTAACTTTAATGTGGCTTTTCTCAAGTCCCTTTGATCCTACCACTCCTTTTACACAGCACTTCTTGTGCTTGGCCAGCATTCTACCCAGAGTGTCTGATGGGACTGGATGATCTGGAACAGCGTTCTTAGTTTACTCATGGCAAGCTGGTGGCCAAGAGAGGGCAGGTGACTTGCCCAAGATCACGCAACTGACTAGAGCCAAAGCAAAGCCTGGCAGAAGTCATATCTTCTCTGACTTAAGACACACTCTGCTTCTACCCCAGGGTACCATCTACATCTGCAGAGAAGACTTGTGATGCTGTACTGATAGAATCCTGACTACAAATAACACGCATCCTTGCTGGCTGCATGAACAAAGCACTCTGCCCTACACTCCACCCTCCCAGAAGGGCCCTAATTCAGAAATAGTGAAGCGCCATTCCCTGGCCAAGGTGTCAGGCTTATAAATTCTTACCATAATGAACAACAGAGAGTTGTAAAAACGTGCACACAGAGAGAAATGCAACAGTCTTGGTGGCCTGAGGGGTCGAGTCCTATTGAAATATGTTTGCAAACTCCACTCCTCAGCAACAACCTGAATAACAATGGGCTATAAAGAGGTGATAATTAACATTGAATCTGGATTCAGCAAAAATAAACAATTTTGTATTTTAGGGGGTAGAGATGCAACTTGATTGTAATTCTAGATGAGCTCCTGGAAGATCTGTCTGTTGTTAGAGAGAGAAATGGGTGCCACTGTGCTTTTGGCTGCAGGGCAAAGAAAGGGTGTTTCTGCATCAGATTTTCATCCAGATTTTGCCATCTCCTATCTGGGCAATTGTATATGAGTTGCTTAACTTCTCTTACCTATGAAATGGAGATAATATGTCCTTGTAGGACTAATGAAAAAAGTAACTGAATCATGTTTGTGAGGTACCTTGCATGCCTGCCTCACCAGATGCTTGGTAAATGAGAGCTATTCAAATCATGTGTGGGGTTTCCTCCTCTTTGAAACGCCAGGTCATTCTGATGGCAGTTGTCCTGAATGGCCTTGATACTAGCTATTTATGCACTTAAATTGCTAAGGATACTTTTGATCTTCAAAAGGATAGAATCTCACTTTGACCAAACATGGACCAAAGAGAAAGTGTTGAGTTTTAATATTTGTCGCTGACAATATTAGGTTACCTTATGTCATAGTGGTAAGAAGGGTGTATGTTGACTTCAGGAACAACTAGCGACTGAGGCTCAAATAAAGCCGCACTTCTCCCCGTCTCTCAACCGCCTTCATTCCCTGAGATCAGCTTCCTGAGTGTGGAGGGAAATTGCTGTCAAGGTCCTTGAGGACTCCATTTAAAATTTAAATATCCCAGGGAGAGTCCCTGCTTGGCCTAGAATGAGTCAGGTGGTTACCCTAGGACCAATCAACTATGGGCAGGGTAAATGAGCCTATGGAAACATACAATACCAGCATCTACTTGTATCACAGAGTGAAAGAGAAGGATTACATGGGCGAGAACTTCAGGAATGGGAGCTGATGGGGAGAACCAAAAATCAGCAAAACCTCCCCTTTGAAACTAAGCTCATTGTGGAAAATCTAATGGATAGCTGCCTTTTTTTTTTTTTTTTTGGCTTGTTCAGCTTCTCTTTTACCTTCTGCAGTCAACCATACCCTCTTTGGCACTGGAGAACTCCCCCACCTCTTCCCATGTGCTTTGCCTGGGAGTGTAATCTGTCCTTTCTCAAGTCTACTCAGCCATCAGCCTTTCCATAGGCTCATGGTTTTAGTCCAGGTGCTTACCATGCAAATTAGGCCAACCAGACTCTAGTTTTTTCCCTTAGTGTTGGTTCTTGGGAAGAATGACTCACGGATTAGAGCAGAATCATTCTGTTCACAGTCTTAGAAAGCCTGCCTGTGAGCTCTCCCTACTTTGATCCCTAAAGCTTCATAACTCTCTACCTTCATGAAGTCCGATTGTTTAGTTCTCTGATCCATTTTAAAGCTACCCTCAGTGATCTTTTAGGAAATTCAACTGCTCATCAAAGTGAGCTGGCGTTGATTTCTGTTACTTGCAACTGAAGATCCTTAATAGATGCAGGCAGAGGCTGAACATTATTCGTGCTAATATCCTCCATGTTCCTACTGGTTTCACTGCTACACAAGTGCTCAGAAAACACGTGGTAGACTTGTTGACGGTGGAAAACTGCTTCTTTTATTTCTCTGCATATCTTCCTTCAAACATAATTGTAGATCAAACACCTGATGGAAAACAGTTAAAAGAGAGGCTAGGCTACTTGGGTTGAAGCCTGTTCCATTTGGGACACCTTTCTCTAGAGTAGTATCTCTGCTTCAAAGTGCCTGTCAGTTTCACTCTCAGCTAAATGTTTTATGTACTTGTCCCTGGGGTATTTCATGCTATTTGGAGAATTTATATGTCATTAAGCACAAGGCTGTCCAGGTTAATTGAAATTGTTATTTTTGGAATTGGAAATTATTATTTTTTCATTAATTGTAGCCATTCCCCAGAATAAAATTGTTACAGTCTTTGGGATTCACAGCAGTGGCTCTGAAGACTCAGCACACAGCAAGAACATAGGCTCTCAATGCAGAGTTTTGGACACCAGCCCTGAAGATTTGGATTCCTTATGGCACCAGTGGGTCCTAGGAATCTACATTTGTAAGATAAGGGAAGAACTATGAGAACATTATTGATTTGTTTTCATTCTTAAATGCAGTACTTTATTTAGAGAACTTAGCTTAGTGCCTGACTTTATCATAAGGACTTGATAAGTAAAAATATTATTATTGTTAGTTTTGTTTGTGATACAGTATCCAGTGAGTAAATCTAGTACTTTTGTTGGATTTAAGCAGATGTTGAAGTCAACAACCAACCCTAAGGGTGATATCCCTCAATTCAGTCTACTTTCTGCTTCTATTATATTAGTTTGGTCTTCCTAGGTGGTGCAAGTGGTAAAGCACCCACCTGCCAATGCAGGAGACGCAAGAGACACGTGTTCGATCCTTGGGTTGGGAAGATTCCCCTGGAGTAGGAAGTGGCCATACACTCCAGTATTCTTGCCTGAACAATTCCACGGACGGAGGAGCCTGGCAGGCTACAGTCCACGGTGTTGCAAAGAGTTGAACATGACGGTGCATACACACTCCAGTTATAGGTGCGCACGCACACACACGCGCATGTTGATGCGTATGTGTATCACCATCACTATCATCCCACACCTGTTGCGTTATCACAGCACTTCCCATGGCAGATTTCCTTGATTTCAGTCTGCTTGTTTGAATGTATTCTCAAAAAAACAGTAAGAGTTATTCTACTAAAAATCAAATCTGGTTGCATTCCTTTCTACTGACAGTCCCTCCATGATGCCCATCGCTTACAGAATGAAGTCTAAACTTCTCACCTGCAATCTTCACAGATCGATTCAGGAGTTCCTCTCTAACTGCAACTTCCTGTTGCATCTCTCGCTCTCTGTAGTCAGCCACCCTAAACAAACTGTGGGTCCCCCAACGTCTCACACTCACTCTTCTTGCAGGCTTTGCTCATTTGGTTCCCTCTGCCTGAAACACACTGGTTTCCCTTTGGCCTGGCCAAAGGTCCTTTAGGTTTTCTTTCGGCTGATCCTCTTCTTTTAAACCCTCCCTGCTCCGCAAAGGTTGGGTTGGATTCCTTTTTACGCGCTGTTACTGGATCCTCTGTATCTACTGTCGTCGCACTTATCACACAGTTTTGAGGTTATCTGGGTCCTTTTTTCTGTCCCCCACTAGATACTGAGCTGCAGAAGGCAGGGACTGTGTCTTTAACACCTTTTAGTCTTCAAGTCCCAGCAGGATGAATAGCACATAGTGGATTCAGGTGCTCAGTAAATGCTTAGGAAAGAAGAAAGGAAGGAAATTTATTTCAACTGGACCATAGAGAGTGCTGGAAGACACAAAGAGCAGGATCCAGTTCTATAGAGAAAGAACTTACGAGAGGTTCACGGAGTCATGGTTTCAGCAAGATGCCTTAGGTCACAGCAGGTCCTCTCTCCTAGAAGACACTCTTGGTATAAAAGAAGGAGCACTGAGTTCAAGCAGTAAAGCCACAGTTTCAGTGTTGGCCCGTCACTCAAAGCTCCACAGTTAAGTCACTTCATTTTTTCTGCATCCTCAGTGTCCTAAACTTTAAAATGGAGCTAATAACAACAGTAGTATCAACAACTACAGTAGCTAACAACAACCAGAGTAGCTACTCCAAATAGTTGTTTTGAGATGAAACAATAAACTATTTATTTAAAGTACTTTGCACACTGTGAAGCTGTGGTCTTCTCTGCTAGGCTGTGAGCTGCTTGAGGGCAGGGGCTTTGATGAGACACATATCTGTGCCCCAGGGTCAGACACATGGAAAGTACTAGATTCAGTTCAGTTCAGTTCAGTTCAGTCGCTCAGTCGTGTCCGACTCTTTGCGACCCCATGAATCGCAGCACGCCAGGCCTCCCTGTCCATCACCAACTCCTGGAGTTCACCCAGACTCACATCATCGAGTCTGTGATGCCATCCAGCCATCTCATCCTCTGTCGTCCCCTTCTCCTCCTGCCCCCAATCCCTCCCAGCATCAGAGTCTTTTCCAATGAGTCAACTCTTCGCATGAGGTGGCCAAACTACTGGAGTTTCAGCTTTAGCATCATTCCTTCCAAAGAAATCCCAGGACTGATCTCCTTCAGAATAGACTGGTTGGATCTCCTTGCAGTCCAAGGGACTCTCAAGAGTCTTCTCCAACACCACAGTTCAAAAGCTTCAATTCTTTGTTGCTCAGCCTTCTTTTCAGTCCAACTCTCACATCCATACATGACCACAGGAAAAACCATAGCCTTAACTAGACGGACCTTAGTCAGCAAAGTAATGTCTCTGCTTTTGAATATGCTATCAAGCTTGGTCATAACTTTTCTTCCAAGGAGTAAGCATCTTTTAATTTCATGGCTGCAGTCACCATCTGCAGTGATTTTGGAGCCCAAAAAAAAAAGTCTGACACTGTTTCCACTGACTCTATTTCCCATGAAGTGATGGGACTGGATGCCATGATCTTCGTTTTCTGAATGCTGAGCTTGAAGCCAACTTTTTCACTCTCCTCTTTCACTTTCATCAAGAGGCTTTTTAGTTCCTTTTCACTTTCTGCCATAAGGGTGGTGTCATCTGCATATCTGAGTGATTGATATTTCTCCCAGCAATCTTGATTCCAGCTTGTGTTTCTTCCAGTCCAGCGTTTCTCATGATGTACTCTGCATATAAGTTAAATAAGCAGGGTGACAATATACAGCCTTGACGTACTCCTTTTCCTATTTGGAACCAGTCTGTTGTTCCGTGTCCAGTTCTAACTGTTGCTTCCTGATCTGCATACAGATTTCTCAAGAGGCAGGTCAGGTGGTCTGGTATTCCCATCTCTTGCAGAAATTTCCACAGTTTATTATCATGGAAAAAGGTACTAGATTAAGTTTTGTTAAACAGATAAACAAAAGGATCACTCACTGACTGACTGAATGAATGGATAGGAAAGTCCAACTGCTAGGTTGCTTAAGCAACCTAAGCAGGAAATGTGACACAAAGGCTCAGAATAACCTTGCTGGGATGAATTGCATATCTGTTGCTTTTTCCCTCCTCCACAGAAACTTCCTTGAGGTAGGGGCTGTTCCCTAACTCTCCCTGCAACTTCTGACCTAATGCCTTGCACACTGGAGTCAGTGCTTAAAAAAACAGTTTGGAGCTTAACGTGAATTTTTTGACCACATTACAATTTTCTGATAGTTTGAGGCAGATGTATAACAACATCCCCATTTTATAGATGAAGAAACTGAGGGTCAGAGATGTTTACAGGAACTGTCCAAGTTTGCATGACTGGCAAGGGACCAATCCAGGACTAGAATCCAAGTCTCATTCTTAATCCAGTGCTTTTTTTTTTTCCACCAGAGAGTTTGTCTTCTTGTCTCTTGGCAGTGTTTTCGGAAAGAAACGATGCATGCACACGCCCAGCAAGCGCTTGGTGGGCCCTAAAGCAATGACAGCCCTATGTTAATGGGCAGGAAAGAACCCCAGCAAAGAAGAGTCTTCTGATGGGTGTTGATGAATGTTTACAGATGACATCTTTGCTTTGAACGGAAGGAGACCTAGTTTGTAAAATGCATTCAATTACTGCTAAGCCTAAGGGGCATTTAGAAATGACCATTGCTAATCACCTAGTCTATGACATTGAGACCCTGCTCTCCGCAGCAGCCATCTTTTCCAGGGCTTGATCTCATGCGGGAGTGCCAAAGCACGAAATTTATGAAGTCCTCTGAGTTTTTGTGGTCACAAATCACAAGACTTTATCAAACAAAAAGAGAAGCTTGCCTAGGAGGTTGAGAACAGACTTTCCAGACATAGCGATGGGAATACAAACAGGCCAATTCAATTTCTTTTGGGGTCATGGTTTGTAGCTTTATTGAACGTGCGACATTCTCTTTTGAAAGTCCATGGGATGTTTTCACTTCAGAGAATAATTTCCACATCTTGTTCGACACCAAGAAATGGGTAATTATTATATCACTTGGCGGTTATTTATCACAGTTTGAATGGAAATAAATTGCTTCAAAGTGAAATCACGCTACGTGGTTACCCGTCTGCCCTATTACTCCTTCATTTAATTTTCTTTATTTTAATGTGCATACCAATGTTTGTGACCTGTCTCGTCTGTCTCCCTCATAATTCCCTTCAACAAATTTAAATTTGTTAAGAGAAATTAAATAGTGGGTTAAAGGAAGGCTTGGGATTTGGGAAACAGGGGTTTAGCTGAGAGCGGTAATTTATTTCTGAATTGGCTCTCTCACTTTCCATGGAATAGGAGCCTACTGGAAATCAAAAATGGATAAAGCACATGGATATATTTCTTCCATAGACCAGCTAGTTAGGGCTGGTGATGATGCCTATTTTCTGAGTGCTATCTACATTGCCCACTCTGGCAATATTCCCAGTGATTTCATTTCAACTAATAAAATCCACACAATAACATTACCTTTCTTTCATTTTAAAAGCATAAAATCAATCTTTTCCAAGCTTCCTTGTTTCTGCCCTCATCATTTAAACCCTGAAAATCTAAACGATAGGGCTTGTTCACTTTAATTTGGCAAATGTATATTGAGGGCCCACTGTGTGCTCACTATTGGTCCTTTCTCTGAGGGATGACAGTCTGGTGAGGGAGACCTCTATACTGTTTCCCTTTCTGTGCCTGGCTCACTGATGTTCGAATGTGATGAGGTAGACACTGTTCTCTTGGCGATCACTGGAGGCTTCTTAGGAAGAGGTTTGCAGCATTGGGAGTATATCTAGATAAGACTTCTTGAAGCAGAAGCTGATCTTTCTTTCAAAGGGTCTGAAGATGAGACCTGTCAGATCTGGGGAGAGGGAGGGGATTTGTTGTTGCTCTCAAGTGGGAGTATAAGTGAGAGGGAGAGGGAGCCGAGATGTGAGCCCCAGCATGAAAATACACAGCCAAGTCACTGGGACTCCATGTGACGATGAGTGGGGCCATTGAGGAAATGGACCAAGGGGCTGGTTCAAGGAAGACCAGGGGCAGAGGTGTAGGTTGGGAAGCCTGAATCAGGACCCCCAACTGGGGTTTGGTGAATGAGGCACTAGCCCCCAGGACAAAGTTTAAGAAAGCGCCAAGAACTCAAGTCATCAGGAAAAATCATATTTGAGTGCTGTATTTGAAAAACAAAAAATCACAACAAATGTCAGAAGTTCCATAATGAGCACATTATCAAAAGTTGAAATGGTGACAAGATCAGTAGCAGGGGTGTTGTAGAGCTATACCGGAGCCTGGGGCAAAGGAAAAACATGCAGCATACTGAGCCTGTCTTTAAATATGTCAATAGTTTGACATTTATTTAAATTATTTTGTAATTGATTTTATTGGAGCACAGCCACACCCATCCACAGATATGCTCTCTGTGGCTACCTTTGAGTCACAATATAGTTTGTGTAGTTGCAACAGAAACTGCATGGCTCACAAACCCTAGAATATCCAGAAAGGTCTGCCACTTCCTAGACTAGCTGATCACTGGGCTCCCTTCTGGTTCTGATATTTGCAGACTGTATTTTCAGTTGATTCAGTTAGTCACTTTTGATGCAAGATAGGCCCTAGCCTTTGAGAATATTTTTTATGCTTTGTAGACATTACATTTTGTATTATGTTAAAGAACCTTTGACAGACAGCTTACAGTGTATCACACAAGGTCTTGGGTAATAGCTTGGTGTATTCATCCCGTCTCCCTTTTCTTCTCATTAGATTACAAGCTGCTTGAAGATCCATGAGGGCATAAAATCAGTGTTTCCAAAATTTGCCAGATTGATTACCAGTGGTTCTCAGTCCCTCTAGGAGGCACTGGAAAGGTGCTTTTAATGGTGTTTACAGTGGCTTCAAGTTGCTACTAGAGTAGAGTGGTTAGGGGTGGGATGCTGAACACCCCATAATATGCAGAATGTTTCATCCCAGCAAGAAAAATTGTCCCTCCCCAGATGGCAGTAGAGCCTCTGAAAAACCCTCTGTTCCTGCAGGTAAGCCTTGTCCTTTGCCTCCATCTATTGTCAATTTTCTAATTTTTTCCTGCTGTTAAGCTAAAAACCTGTTTTTTGTGTAATGTTTTACCACTTTAATGGAAATGCTGGTTTCAGGGAATATGAAAATGACTGATTGAAAGGCTTTGAATGATGCTTACCAGGCTTTTCAGTTATTTCTTATGGAGTTCTATGTATTCTAATTCATTAAATTCATTAAGGGAAAAAAATGTCTTTGGGAATATGCACAGCTTGCTATTTACTATTATTATGCACAAAGCATAGATTTTTCTTGTTCCAGTGAGTGGGGGCGGGGGGGACCTCATTTTGGTAAATTGACATCTCCTGTTTTTCTGGAAAAGTCCTCTTAAAGAATGTCCTTCTCTAAGATTTTGTTTTAAAAATAGGATTTGAACATCTCTGGATTAGAAAATATGGAGCAAGAAGATGGCATTTTATCAATAGTTCTAGGGCTTTGGGAAAGGCAACAGTCTGATTCCTGTTGTCCCTATGCTGGCAGACAGTATCACTCTGAAGTCACCTCTGCTGTAGAGAGTCAAGTGCTTTCTGAGGTCCAGCTTGATCACACTGTCTTCTTCCTCCTTCTTTATATTCTGCTTCCTCTCTCTTTCCTCTCTTCATCAAATCATCCTTTCCTTGGTCCCATTCAGTGGCGCATTCTGTGTACCACTGTGGGAGGCAGACAGAGTTGTGGGTAAAAATAAAGACCGAGAGCTGGGTTTGATTGTAGCTCCACAATCAATTAGCTGTGTAGCTTTGGAGAAGTGATTTAACCTTCCTGTGCCTCAATATCCTCACCCCTAAATTGGGAATCAATACATGAAAAGCACTCAGAAAAACATCTGTCAGCCAGTAGTTGGAGAAGGCAATGGCACCCCACTCCAGTACTCTTGCCTGGAAAATCCCATGGGTGGAGGAGCCTGGTAGGCTGCAGTCCATGGGGTCGCTAAGAGTCAGACACAACTGAGCGACTTCACTTTCTCTTTTCACCTTCATGCATTGGAGAAGGAAATGGCAACCCACTCCAGTATTCTTGCCTGGAGAATCCCAGGGACGGGGGAGCCTGGTGGGCTGCCGTCTATGGGGTTGCACAGAGTTGGACATGACTGAAGCGACTTAGCAGCCAGTAGGTAGGGAGCAAGTATCTTTGGAGGGACCTTTGGTAGGAATGATGCAGATGTAAGTCAGAGCTGGTATGAGACTCAGGGGTCAGTGGCCCAGATGTCCGGAGCACAGAGAAGTCAGTTTTCAGCCGCTGTGTAGTGGACAGCTGAGGGATGACGCGTTAGACTTCCAGCTCCCCCTTTGAATGGCCTTTGTGTTTACTCTTCTGTTTGGGGTTCTGTAGGGAAGAAAATGTTTCTATAATTTTAAAAAATGTTTAGTTCATTGATTTCCTTATATCCACTGTATTTACAAATAAAGAAAATAAATTGCACGAAAGGGAAGTGATTTGCCTTTAGCTTTCTGTCAAGTTACTGAAAGGCTGAGATTAGAAACCAATCAATTAACAAGTATTTGTTAACACTTTGTGTGTGCCAGTTACCATCCTGGGCCTTAATTTCACAAAACGTTGTGTAGGATCTTCCCTGGTCCCTCATACCGAGCATCCGCCTTATCCACTATGTAGCCAGCCCCACTGTAAGCTCCTCCCCTGTCACGCCCATAGGGTTCTCACTCTCTGGTTTGATCCTTGCATCTCACTTCATCCTGGATGCCTCTCCCCCTGCCTCTTCTTGTGCACCTGTTGCAGGGAAAAGCAAATTCTGACTCCATGTTGAAACAGTTTCTTTGACTTGCTTTTCATTGCTTTTGTTACTATAGTCATACGTAATTCCCTGCCGCAGAGAATCCTGCCCCTCTACCTAACTGTTCAACTAAAGTGCCCTTGTCCAGAACCCTGTCCACCTGTAGATGGCAGATAGGAAGAAATTAAAATACCCCCTGCCTGAGGTTTGCCATTCTAGGAGATACTTGCAAGATTGATGGGCTTTTTACTTTACTTTTTAGTTTACTTTTTACTCCTACTATCTCTGATCTATGAGAGAACCTGGCATCCAGACCCCATAAGATGGTTGAGGCATTATTCTGCCATCACCTCGGTCAGGCAGCTTTCCGGAATAAAGTTATATTCCTTGCCTCTACAACTCACCTCTTGGATTTATTGGCCTGTCATGCATCAACCAGAATGAGCTTGGACTTGGTAACACACCTGCTTTGTGCCAGGCATATTCTAGATATGTGGGATATAGCAGTGAACCGAACAATAAGAAATCCCTGCCTTCACAAGAGCTTATATCCTCATGAGTAGTGACTTTCAGGAATCAAAACTTGCTGCAAGTTCTCTCTCCATCAGTTTCCTCATATGTGAAATGGATAGCGTAATAGTTCCTACCCCCATAAAGTTGTGTAGAAGCTTAAACTAGTTATTTGCAAAGCTAACAAAGCAGAGATAAATAAATAATGAATTGGTAAAATATACAGTATGATAGATAGTTATGCTGGCGAGGTGTAACACAGTTTGGTGGTTCCTCAAAAAGCTTAGAATAACCATTTGGTCCAGCAATTTCAATTCTAGATAATATACCCAAAAGAACTGAAAGCTGGACTGACAGGTAAAGAACATACTTGTTCATAGCAGCATTCTTCACAACAGCCAAAAGATTGAAACAAGGCAAATGTCCATTAAAAGATGAATGGTTAAAGAAAATGTGGTTTATATTTACACGCTCGAGTATTTTTCAACCTTAACAAGGGGTGAGATTCTGACATGTGCTGCAGTGTGGTTGAACCTTGAAGATGTTATGCTAAGTAAAATAAGCCACACACCAAAGGACAAATATTGTATGATTCACTTGTATGAGAGAGCTAGAATAGGCAGGTTCTTAGAGACAAATAGAGTGGTTGTTGTCAGGGTGAGGCGGATGCGGGGTTAGGGAGTGAGTGCGGAGTTACTATCTAATGGGTACAGACTTTCTGTTTGAATTGATAGAAAAGTTCTGGAAATGGATACTGGCAATGGTTTCTCAACATTGTAATATATTCAAAGCCACTGAATTGTATACTTAACAGAGGTTAACATGGTAAATTTCGCGTGAAGTGTATTTTACCACAATAAAAGAGTGCTACATAGGAAAATAAAGCTTGAAAGAAAAGTAGTATTGGGGTGAGGTTAATTTTAGAAGGGAGGAGTTGCTGAGTCTTTAAGCGAAGACTGGAAGAAGCAAGCCATGTGACTGTCTGAGGGGAGCATGTCCCCAGGTGAGGGACCCGTGCCCTGCTGCCTCCCCCAGCCCCGCCCCCACCACCATGCAAGGGCAGTGTCATGAGACTAACCAGCATGGGTGGGTGAGATCCCTAGTGTGAATCCTAGTCACATGCTTATTTTCTGCCTGACTTTATTCAACAATCTTAGGTTGTTTGTGTGCCTCAAGATTCTGGGTTTTATCATGGGGATGATACCAACCTCAGCCAGTGAAATAGTACAGACGAGATCCTTCAGCAGTAAGCCTAGTACTGGCTGGTATTTAGCAGCCACGTGAGCCCAGCCATCCCTCAGTTGATGGCAGCATCTGCCCTGACATGTTTGCTGGTGCCTGTGCTATATGGATTGTTAAGTAAGTTGCTATCACCCCTGCCTGGCACATTTTGATTCAGGCAGTGTTAAAATGCTAAAAAGCATTTACAGTAGTCTTTGCCACATTGATGGTAATCAATAAATGTTAGTTTTCTTCATGCAGTCCATTGGTCATTCTTTCATTTATCAGAAATAAATAAGACACAGTCGCTGTTCTCAAGATGCTCATTATTTTACTGTCTGGAAATCGAGTAAAATCATCCCAGGGGATCCGGGTAGAGAGGAGATGTGGCCTAGAGTGCACAGGAAGGCCTGTCAGAGGATGGGACTCGAGCTGAGCCTCCCAGCCTGGCTGGGATTGGGCAAGTGATCGAGGGAGGGACAAAGCACAGGTACAATGGTGGGACGATGCTCCTTGATCAGAAAGGGTGAGCACAGCTCGCCTGTGGTCCAGCATTGCTCAGGTGGAATTTTATCAGCCTTAGAAATGTTGTTCTGGCACATCACAAAATACCTGTTTCTGAGGCCCTGATAGGACCAGTGTTGGGTCTCTTCCAATTGCCCCTCTGTAGACTCTTTCCTTCCTTTCCCACCTGCTCTTTGCCTTGGAGGGCTGTCCTGTATGGACCACATCAACCTACTTCCCTACCCACCATATTAATTTTCTAGGGATGCCTTAGCAAAGCACTAGAGATTGGATGCCTTCAGTAACAGAAATTTATTTTCTCACAATTCTGGAGACCAGAAGTCCAAGATCAAGGTGTTGGCAGTACTGGTTTCTTCTGAGGCCCTTCTGTCCCTGGCTTGTAGATGGCCATCTTTTCCATGTCTTCATGTGGTCTTCTCTCTGTATATGTCTGTATCCAAATGTCCTGTTTTTATAAAGATACTAGTCCATGGGGTCCTAGGAATCAGACACCACTGAGCGACTTCACTTTCACCTTTCACTTTCATGCATTGGAGAAGGAAATGGCAACCCACTCCAGTGTTCTTGCCTGGAGAATCCCAGGGACGGGGGAGCCTGGTGGGCTGCCGTCTATCGGGTCGCAAGAGTCAGACACGACTGAAGCGACTTAGCAGCAGCAGCAGCAGCAGCAGCAGCAGCAGCAGCAGCAGAGGCAGCAGTCATATTGGATTAGGGTGCACCCTATTCATCTTATTTTAATTTAATTGCCTCTTTAAAGACTCAATATCCATATATAGACATATTATGAAATACTAGAGGTAAGACTTCCACGTGTGAATTTTTAGGGAACCCAGTTCAGCCGGTAACACCCTTTGACCTTTGGTTGAGTTTGGCCAGTGAGGAGCATCAGCAGGAAGTTAGGGGTGGAGGTGAGTTGGGGTATTTATTCTCCTAGGTGTTGCCCTGTACTGTCCCGAAAGACAAACCTCCCAGATCCCATTTGGCAGACCTTTCCTCACAGCCCCCCTCTCTCACTCCAGGGAAGGTGACCACTCTATCCCCTGCTCCTTCAGAACAAGGATGATGATAGGGCTGGATTTACTATCCCCATGATTCCCTTTACCCACCCTACACCTGTATAAGCAGGCCTTTTATTAAACTCTCCTCCAGTTGCTCACTTTGAGTGTATCATCTCATCATTTCCAACTGAGGCTCTGACTGGCAGGGGGGAGGGGGTGGGGGTGATGGGGGGAGCACAGGGAGGAGGAATTTCATGCTATTGTTTATGATGAACTTGGCTAACAAAGGAGATAGCCCTATGAAGTCCTGTGGACCTTGATTTTTCACTGGCTTCTGGGCCATCCTCGACTGCTTGCTCTGCCCGCTTAAACTAGAGGCAGCAGGGAGCAGTGGAAGGGGCAGATGAGTTTGAGTGGCAGGGGTCTACTGAAAGGAGTGTCTTTTACCCCCGTGGTATGGTGGTGGGCAGGGCACTTCATCTGTCTGACCCTTTCATTTCCAGAACTGTAGACTATAATGAAAGCCTCAAACATTTTGCTGTGAGGGATTGATTATATTACATTAAATGAGAGAGCAAATGTCCAATAAATGTTTCATCTTCCATCCTTAATATGATTTCAATTTGGAAACACCTGTGGGAATCCTAACTGAGCAGAGACAGCGAGGAGAGAGAGTCAGAGTCAGGTGTGGGGGACCCTATGGGTCACTTAGAGGGCACTGGCTTTCCACTCTCCTCTGTTCCCCACCCTGTTCCCCCATATGTACAATAGAGACAGTGGTAGCTTCCTGCTCCCCTCCCACTAGGGCCAGTGGGGTGCAAACATGGCTTCCCTCTGGCCTCATCTGTTGCCTCTCTCCAGCCCCTCTGAACACCACACTGGCTTCTTATAGTTTCTTACATTCTTCACGCTCTTCTTTGCCTTGAGGCCTCTACCTTCATCTTCCTTCTGCTTGTTGCTGCTGCTGCTAAGTTGCTCCAGTCGTGTCCGACTCTGTGCGACCCCATAGACAGCAGCCCGCCAGGCTCCCCCGTCCCTGGGATTCTCCAGGCAAGAACACTGGAGTGGGTTGCCATTTCCTTCTCCAATGCATGAAAGTGAAAAGCGAAAGTGAAGTCGCTCAGTCATATCCGACTTAGCGACCCCATAGACGGCAGCCCACCAGGCTCCTCCGCCCATGGGATTTTCCAGGCTAGAGTACTGGAGTGGGGTGTCATTGCCTTCTCCCTCCTTCTGCTTAGGAGACCCATATCTCTCTCAACCTGATGATCTCCTGATTATCCTGGGGAACTCAATGCTAATAGTTTTTTCCCAGGGAAATCTCTGAGATACTCCTCATCTTCTCCACAAGAATCAACTCCCCAGTATGTGTTCTCAGAACTCCAGGAACATCTCCTTCATATCATTATTAGTAAAACTGATGTTTTATCTCTGTGTCTCCCATCATGGAGAAGCTCCATGTGGGCAGGGGTTGTCTTTCTTCTGACAGCTGTGGTAACTGATGAGAGCAGACTGTCTGGGTGTCTGTTCAGCTCCATCATTTGACAAACATGTAGGTGTGTTATTCTCTGTGACTCAGTTTCCTCATTTGTAAAATGGGCATATGAATAGTGTCGATCTCACAGGGTCATTGTGAATATGAAATGTGTTTGTAAATGTAAAGTGTTCATTACAGAGCCTGCCACATAAATGTTAGCAATTGCTGCTGAATTCTCAGCTGGTCACACCCAGATACCTGTAGAATGAAAAGAGGTTAACAGGGAATTTGGGGACAAGACTAAGGTGGGACCTGCCCTCTCCCTTTGGGGTGGTCTCAGTGGTTTGACAAATAGCCTCAGATTTGTAGGACAAGGGAGGCTCCTTGGCAACAATATTATGGAAGGGGATATGCCCTTGACCATCCCATAAACAATGGGGTCTCAGTGGTGAGTAGACTAGCCTGTTCCTCCTACTAGAATTTCAGGTAGATGTCAGGAGACTAGGCCATTAACTTGGTTGTTAATGCAGCCCTGGACTTCTCCATGTCTGGTACAAGGTAGCCTTGAAGAGAAGGTAAAAGAGATATTTGGGGGATTTGCCTTCAAGATGTTGGTAGCTTGGGGAATGTTTGGAGACCACAGATTCTTTTTTTGTTTGTTTATTTTGATTGTGCCTTCACGTAGGGACTAGAAATCAGGAGTCCTAGTTACTGGGTGTGTATCCTGGCAGAAGTTGCTCAACCATCTTAATTTGTGGTTTCCTAGTTCATTAAGTAGGGACAATAACACAGTATCACTGTCTTATTGATTACTTTTATCCAGGGTCAAGTGACCTCATTAACAGATAACGTAAATAAATGTGTAAGCGTGCATGTGCTTGCACATGTGTGCGCACACACACACGTGCATATCCTCACCACAATAGCTATCACAAAGCCCGTGCATTAAAACTCATCTTCATTGTTTAGAGAAATCTCAAAGACTGCCATATTATGATCAATTTACACCTTCTTTACAAGCAATTATAATAATCCTTGTGATCTGTTTTCTTGGTTTGAAACAAATTAGAAATTGATAGGCATGATGGACCAAAAGGATGCAATATGAAAGGGATGATACTGTTGTAAACAGGGACCCAGTCACATCCCAGAAGTGATGTTAATTTTTAAATCCCAGTAGTTTGGGATCATAATCATTAAAGGCAAATACTCTTCAAAATCTCTTTGATGATATCATTTTTTTTTTAAAGCAATAGCATTTTAAAACCTAAAGCACCCAAATGATGCTCTACCCCTAGGTCCTTACTTTCTGGTGAGAAATTTAAGGTTATAAAAACGCAAAACTAGCCTGCAGCTGAGTCAGGGTAAGAGCTGCCAATCCCCTTGTCTTCTCACCGTACTACTGTGCTCCTCCTGTCATTGGCCCACACATGTACATTAAATGCCCAGGTGTCTCCTGGACACAGAGCCTCTGACCTCCAGGGACTTAGACACTGTCAGGAATGTTTGTTTGCATGAATGTAACTGCTAAATTATTAATAGTTTTTAAAGGCATTTTTAGGTAAAATAATTGGTCCCTTCAGGCTCAACTTCTACTTTGTATATGCTGAGGACACGGAGACTGTCAGGATATTTTCCCTGTGACCAGATTCACAGCAATAAGTGTTATGGGTGGGATATTTTAAAATATCAATCGGGAATATTTTGACAAGTACTTACCATGTACCCAGCACTACTATGGGAATTTAGAGTGACAGGGAAAAGCAAAAGGACTGCTATGATTCCAGCTTTCCAGGAAAGTATAATAACACCAAGAAAATCATGGGAAGGGACCTCCATGCAAGCTCACTGCTTAGAGATACAGAGCCTAGACTTGGAAATCTGCCCTGGCTAGAAACTTGCTGGCTTTCCTGTGACCTATGGACTCATCTCTAACATATGTGCCTTATCTGCAAAATGTGGATAATAGGAATAATGCCTACCACTTAAGAGGGTTGTGAGCATTAAGGAATGTAATGTACTTAGTACCCTTCCTGGGACACAGTAAACAATAAATGTTAGCTTCAGAGTTTCTAGTTGTACAGGGACTGAATATACATAGAGTATATACAATCACACATCAGACATCTATTGAGTGCCTTCTGTATGCTACTGTCCTGAGACAATTTGATGAGCAGGAGGGGGCAGACTCTAGCCCTGGGGCCAATCCTACTCAGGGCCTGATTCTATAAATAAAGTTCTCCTGGCAGAGTTGAACAGTTGTAACAAAGTCTGTGTGGCTCCCAAAGCCTGAAATAATTACCACATAGTTCTGTATAGAAAAAAAAATGTGCCAAGCTTTAGTCTAGAGACTTGCTACTCTTGGTATGATTCTTGGACCAGCTGCAGGAAGTGAATGTTATCCAATGCAAGTCTACGTGCCTGACTATACACAGTGAGGCCAAACAAACTGAAACGTTGGACTTTGGAGCATAGAAAGGTTTATTGCAGGGTCATGCAAAGAGACAGGTGGATTGTGCCCCCAAATAACCTCAACTCCCCAAAGATTCAGCAAAGCCTTTTTAAAGGCAAGGTGAGGGAGGGGCTCGGTTGGCTATTGCAAATTTCTTGGTTTTAGAATTATTTGTTCTTGCAGTTGTCCATGTAGGTCAGGTCACAATATTCCTGTAAACCTCCAAAAAGACAAATGTTATTCTCTGAATGGAAAAGTATTACACCCTTAAAGGTCAGAGACTTGAGAATAGGCTATCCTGTATATTTCAGGCTACAGGCAACATTCTTAACTCAAAGCAAAAGCAATAGCATACAAAGGTTAAAGTAAAAGAAACATATCTACTATGGAGTCAGATTTGTTCTTCCCTATACCAATAGGAATGCAGAATCTCGGGTCCCACCCTAGACCTTCTGAATCAGAATCTGCATTTTAAAGCAATCACAGAGTTCTTTGAATGCACAGTCAAGTCAACAAGCACTGCTCTAGGGGAAGTCAAAGACACTTAAATGACTTACCTGGTGAGTAAGCCGTGAAGTGCAATAGGAATGGTGAGGCACAGTGGGAAAGCATCATGACAAAGACAGGTATAAAGACAGCTTAATAACTGTGGTGGCTCAGAGGTTAAAGTGTCTGCCTGCAATGCAGGAGACCTGGGTTCAATCCCTGGGTCTGGAAGATTCCCTGGAGAAGGAAATGGCAACCCACTCTAGTATTCTTGCCTGGAGAATCCCATGAACGGAGGAGCCTGGCACGCTACAGTTCATGGGGTTCCAAAGAGCCTGACATGACTGAGTGACTACACATATAATACCTTATTTAGTTCTAATGATGGTTAAAAAGAAGATACTACTTTTAACCTCAGTTGAAAAAACCCAGACTTAGATTAGAGGATTTTAAGCCAGGCTTTCAGTTAGCGAATGGCTGAGCTGGAGTTTGAATTCTGGCCTCCCACAGTGCTAAACATTTGCTCCTCATCATGTTGCTCTGTTTTCTAAAAGCAACACAAAAGAGAGCGTAAGGAGGGATTTCACAGAGAAATCTTAAGGAGTTGGCTTAGTGCCTACATCCGTCAGTGTCCAATCCGGAAAACAAAATCCATTCAAAGAATGTAAAACAGAGGATATTTAATTCAGAGATTTGGTTACACAGCGATGGAGGAGCTGGAAAGCCATCCAGAGACTGGGAGGAATTCTGTGATTAGCCATAGCAGCAGGAAGCAGCTGCCACCCCCGCCCCCCAACCCACACACCTTAGGCTTGGAGGGACACAGCGACTGGATGATGTCACTGGAGCCAGGCAGCCAAAGTCACCAGGGGACACTTGAACCCTGGTGGGCCTCTCCAGCAGGGGGTCTGGCCACAGCGACCTGGTGCTGCTCAAGGCAGAGCCCATGAGGAATAAGGAGCTTCTCTCCACTTGCTAGTAGACAGCTAAGGTAGGAGCCTAGAAAAATGTGGCCTACAGGGATCAGGATTCTACAGTAGAGAACAGAGCTAGCAAAGGACAAAAAACGGATGCAAGAGCAAAAGGCCCAGGGGAGGGCCTGCTGGGACCTGGCCATCTCCTCCCCGTGCCAGCAGAAGTCCCCAGGGCTGGCAGAAAGCCCCTCCAGAGTCTCAGGCAGTCTCTCAGAACTCTTCTCACATCCCATATTGCTGTTCTTGGGCTTTGTCCCTTGTTTTCTTTTCTTTTATCCCCTTGGATGCACCCTTTAGTTAAACGTCATGTTCCCAAATCCTCTTCTGTCCCCAGCTTTCCTCATAACACACTCTGCTGCCTTGGGTCAATTTCACCATACCCGCATGCCCAGTAAACTAGATTCAGTGCTTTGCGCCCCTATTTGTCTAGAACCTGGAACAGAAACTCTTTAATGGGGTCCTGAATGATGATGAGTAGGGTTCTTCAGGGTGATCTGGTGTTCCCAGTGCTATGAGATAGCAGGAAATGGGAGGCAGATAAGGCTCAAGCCCGTGGGACTTCCCTGGTGGAAGTGGTTAAGAATCCACGCTTTCAATGCAGGGAGCACAGGCTTGATCCCTGGTAGGGGAACTAAGATTCTACATGCCAACAAAACAAGACAAAAACCAACAGAGAGTGTAGAACAGTGCTTGCCAGGGACTGGGGTAAGGGGGTAATGGAGAGTTATTGCTTAATAGTTGCAGTTTCTATATGGGGTTTTCATTTGGAAACAGTGGTGATGATTGCCCAACAGTGTGAATGTAATGCCACCAAATTGTACGCTTAAATATGGTTATTGTTGCTGTTGTTCAGTCGCTCGGTCATGTCTGACTTTTCGTGACCCTGTGGACTGCAGCACGCCAGGTTTCCTTGTCCTTCACCATCTTCCGGAGCTTGCGCAAATTCATGTGCATTGAGTCGGTGATGCCATCCAACCATCTCATCCTCTGTCATCCCCTTCTGCTCCTGCCTTCAGTCTTTCCCAGCATCAGGGTCTTTTTGCTAATGAGTTAGCTTTCGCATCAGGTGGCCAAAGTATTGGAGCTTCAGCTTTAGCATCAGTCCTTCCAATGAATATTCAGGGTTGATTTCCTTTATTATTGACTGGTTGGATCTCCTTGCAGTCCAAGGGACTCTCAAGAGTCTTTTCCAGCACCACAGTTCAAAGGCACCAGTTCTTCAGTGCTCAGTGTTTTTATTGTCTAGCTCTCACATCCATACATGACTACTAGCAAAATCATAGCTTTGACTATACAGACCTTTGTTGCCAAGTAACATCTCTGCTTTTTAATACACTGTCTAGGTTTGTCATTGCTTTTCTTTCAAGAGGCAAGCATCTTTTACTTTCATGACTGCAGTCCACAGTGATTCTGGAGCCTAAGAAAATAAAGTCTGTCACTGTTTCCATTTTCCCCCCATCTATTTGCCATGAAGTGATGAGGCCAGATACCATAATCTTACTTTAGTAAACATGGTTAAAATGACATTAAAAACAATAATAATAAGCTTAAGGTTTAGGGGAGAGTTTGTATGATACCCTAAAGTGGTGGTAGGGAGCCACTGAAATATTGCAGTAGAATGAGATATAATTGTATTCGTGTTATGCAAACTTCACTCTGGCTGTAAAATGGTTGTTGGGTTAGAAAAAAATCAATTTGAGAGTAGAGAGCCCACTTAGAAACTTGTTACAAGAATTTGGGGTAAGGGATAAAGGCACAACATTGGCTGAGCTATGGAACTTTGGGGTGGAAGAGGATGGGATATTTGAGAGGGTTTACAGCGGGCGGAGCTGGCTATGCCCCCAATTCTCTCCCCTTCCCTGCTAGTTCCCTGCTGATGGAGACCTGCTTTTGCTTGGCTGCTGACTCTTCATTTAGCCATTGCCCTAACAAGGGACCCTCCCCAGATCATGAAGTAACTCATGATGGCCTGTCTCCTTCCTATACTGGGGTCTGGGCTAATAAGGATGTATGATACAATTCTGGCTAATGAACGGAACTGGAATTTTTCTGGAGACTTGGGTCAGGGAGCAGAAGGTGCTTCAGGGAAGCAGTTTCTTACTCCTGATTAAAAGGAGAAATTCATCTGTTTAGTCTCTAGTTGTAACTGAGGAAAGACCCCAGCATAGGCATCCTGCTGTCCATCCTAGGTCTAGGAGGTGGTAAGCTGAAGGAGTCAAGCCAGCCCCCTGGGGACCTAAGAACTTACCCTGAAAGTTCAACTGAATCTCGTAATTACCCAACTCCAGAATCGTCTGTGCCATATGACAATAAGCCACTTAAAGTTTTTTTCAGTCCTTTTTGAGAAACAACTTGCAGTCAAAAGCATCTTAACAGATATGGCAAAAATTAGCAACCCATGGGACTTGGTGGGTTTTTTTGGCTGTGGGTGTAAGGGAAGAGACTAGAGTGTGAGAGGAGTCCTTATTTTTGAGCTTGGCTCATTAGGTAGAAGATAGTACTAGTTATTAATACTGAGATGAAAAGCCTAGGAGTTGGCTTTATCAGAATGGTATAAGAACATTCATCTTTTGAAAAAGCAAAAGTGGGTTGGTTTATAGGATATGTATGGAGGATCACGGTGAGCTGAGCGTGGAAAGGACAATGGTGTCCATATGTCTTGGTCTATACTGATGCGACATGGGTGGATGCCTAGGACAGAAGTTACCATCTCTGTGACCCTGGGCATGCTGCTTAACTTTTCTGAGTTTACATTTTTTAATCAATAAAATGGGCTTCCCTGATGGCTCAGGTAGTAAAGAATCTGCCTGCAATACACAAGACCCGGATTTGATAACTGGGTTGGGAAGATCCCTGGAGAAGGAAATGGCAACCGACTCTAGTATTCTTGCCCGGGAAATCCAAAGGACAGAGGAACCTGGTGGATTACAGTCCATGGGGTCACAGAGTAGGACACGACTAACACTTTCACTTTCAATCAATGAAATAGGCTAACACTGCCTAACTCATAGGGTAATCATTGTAAGGATGAAATGTCATATATATATAACCACACATAATAGTTATTATTTCACGGGACACACAAGGGGAGGTCTGGGTGGCTGCACTGGATTTCACTGACAGGAGAGCTGTGTCATGGTTAGAAGAGCGTGGCAGGTGACAGAAAGCTCAAGCCAACAGTCTCTACTGGGGTCTAGACCTGCAGCTGGCACACATCCCATAGGCCCTGAGCCTGTTGTTAGAAAGAAAGCTTATTCCAAAGTGGAAATATATAAAATAAACAGACCTGCTTTATTAGAAGAAGCAGGGAAAGGGGGGCTCAGAACAATTTGCCCTCCTGTGCTTACCTCAGTAACTCCTCAAAGAGATCCCCAGGAGTCTGTGGATCCCCGTGGGAAGCAGGTTGGAAGTTGTTGGTCTAGACAACAATGGCTGTGGAGGGGGTGTGAGAGTGCGAGATATTCACGGGGAGTGCCTTTGAGGGAGCATAGGGTAATAAATATGTGTAACACTGAATCAACTCATTCAACTGAAAATTCCCTTACCTAGAGAACTCCTGCTCATCCTTCAGAATATAGTGCAAATGCTGCCTCCTCCAGGAAGGCTTCCTTGATCAGCACTCAGATATCTTTTCTCTGTGAACCCTCTGCCAGAGAAATCACTTTCTTCCCAGCTCAGATGGAAGTCCCCCACGTCACCCCACCTCTGACTCTGAGCTGGGCTATGTCTGTTTTATCTCTGTAGCCCCTATAGTGCATAGCTAAGTACTTTGCAGTTGTCTGAACTGTTTCTCTAAATGAGTAGTGGGAGGAATAATTGAGGTGCCAGCCTAAGGATTTGGAGGTAGGAATTGGGGGGCCTATGGGCTAAGGGTAATACAGGATGCCCACCCTAAGAAGGTTGTGGTTTGGGTTCAGGATGAGACAGAGATGAGGATAGAATAGAGCCCAGATTCTGAAGGCTAAGTTTAACCTTCAAGGTACAGGAGCCTAGATGTAAACAAATGGGAAGAGGGGCCAGATAGGAAGTGCTGTGTGCTGTGCTTAGTCACTCAGTCATGTCCAACTCTGCAACCCGGAGGACTGTAGCCACCAGGCTCCTCTGTCCGTGGGGTTTCTCCAGGCAAGAATAGTGGAGTGGGCTGCCATGCCCTCCTCCAGGGGATCTTTCCAACCCAGGGATCGAATCCAGGTCTCCTGCATTGCAGGCAGATTCTTTACCCTCTGAACCAAGATGCAAAGAGTTAAGTAAGATGTCCCAGATCCTGCAGGAAGTAGGACCAAATGTGGCCTTGAAGTCGGGTCTCTGACTAAAGCATGGGACCCTCTTGCTCCCTCTCATCTTTCCCTTCCCTTTCCCTCCGAGGGCCTGCACAGGAATGGGCATGCCTTTCCAAAAAGACTTGTTGATGGAGTGATTGGATGAAACCTTGTCATCTTGATTCCTTTTCTGAATTTCAGCCTCTTGTTTCAGTGATGTTTTTCTGACCCCGCTTGGCATTTCAACCATGCAACATCAGTGGGCTGCGTGTTGTTACACATTAACACAGCACCTCCTCTCCTCCCTGCCTCCCCACACTGCTTCTCGGTGTCCAAGATCAAAGAGAAATAATGTTCAAACTGCAGATGAAGAAACAAGGCTGGCTGCCTTTGATGTCAGGCAGCAGTGCTGTAATCTGTGCCCCCGACTTGCTTTTACTGCTGA
The DNA here is from genome assembly GCF_001704415.2 of Capra hircus. NCBI lineage: Eukaryota > Metazoa > Chordata > Mammalia > Artiodactyla > Bovidae > Capra > Capra hircus. Next base: position 32,843,828 of record NC_030810.1, on the reverse strand, counting down.
TGCAATTTGCAGCTGCGGTGTGGAGTCTAGGTAATTGTTTCTCCAAACCAAGCGCCACTACTATTTTTTATTTAAGTGTAAATTTTCATTTGGCTAAATAAAGAGTTCCTGTCTGCCCCCAGCGGATGGTGGCCCTGAAACACAACAGGGCTGGGGGTTTTCAGGAAAACAGAGCCCAGGTAATCAAGAAGGCCTAACAAGAGGCCATTATGTAGAGTGTACCCTTCTTTAACTTTCCTTTTTATTGGAATAGTGTAATTTCAGTTTCATAAATACTAAGAGGTTTACCGCTGGGCACTGGGGCTATCCATCTGATTCACCTTGGAAATTAAGGCTGCTCCCTTCCCTGCCATGTTTCTCTTTGTCTCTAATATCCCTTTAGCTGCCTTTAGGAACCAAGCCAGGATGTAAAGAATTCAGACCATTTTACTTTTTACAAGGTCAAATTGCTCATGATTCCTAATAGAGAACATTGAAAATCTTTTTATCGAGGGGCAATTTTTCTTCTAATATATCTCTCCTTCCAGAAACAGTTGCAGTCAAAGGCATTAACTTAAAACCTTAATCTTTGTTCATGATAATAATAGTAGTGATAGTAGCAGTAACAATAGTGGCAGAAAAATACCAGGTACTTGTAAACACTGAACAGTCCCAGTGCTAGGCGCTGCGTGCACAGTATCTCATGGAACCCTTATGATAACCCTGCTAGGCAGCTATTTTAGCTCTGTTTTGCAGAAGAGGATGCTAAGATGCTTCCCTCTTAGCACAGTAAGACAGAGGCAAATGATTGGAGCCATCATTTGTCTATATGCTTTGGGACTGTGTTTTCCCTAAAGTATGAAATAAATTTTCACCAAGTCCATAAGCTACAATCAAATCAGAAGCAACGACGTGTATTAGGTAGCAGAGCAAGGGGCCCGTGCCCCATTTTACTGAGCTGTGGCTTATAAAGCGATTACTGCCAAGTTATCAGGATTCTGATCTCTCTGCCTGGAATGTCCTCCCCTCTGTGCTTCGGGTTCCATTGCTGGGGCACTTCCCCATCTCATAAATAGTCCCTTCCACGCTGCGCCATGGCTACTTTTGCTAACCTCTCTCATGGCACTGCCACATTGTACTGTAACCTTGGTGATTGGCTCTTCCACCAGAGTGAGCTTCTTGAGGGCGGAGATCATGTCTTATTCGATGTTGTATCCAAGTACTGACACTGTGCATGCCACATGGATGGGACTCAAGAAACATTCATTGAATAAATGAAGTGAGTAAATGAACAAATAGGTGAGCAATCTATTGTCTCACTTTTGAAATAGTTAATATTATTTTCCATTATTTCTGGTTGAGTGTACTTTAGAATCAGACTTAATCTCTAGAGTAGATATGTCTGGCTTTCCTATTTGCTCTACTGTGCTGGTGTCAAGAGGACACTCAGTATTTCTCCCTGATAGCTGTTTCCTAAATGGTTCTGTTAAAGAAGATATGAAGAGTGCCTCCAAAGGACTTCCTTCATTAATCAGAAGATGTGTTTTTATAGGTGGACAAATGCCTACATTAGGCTTTCCTGGTGGCTCAGAGGTTAAAGCATCTGCCTGCAATGCGGGAGACCTGGGTTCGACCCCTGGGTCGGGAAGATCCCCTGGAGAAGGAAATGGCAACCCACTCCAGTGTTCTTGCCTGGAGAATCCCATGGATGGAGGAGCCTGGTGGGCTACAGTCCATGGGGTCACAGAGTTGGACATGACTGATGCTAGGAGGGATTGGGGGCAGCAGGAGAAGGGGACGACAGAGGATGAGATGGCTGGATGGCATCACTGACTCGATGGACGTGAGTCTGAGTGAAGTCTGGGAGTTGGTGATGAACAGGGAGGCCTGGCGTGCTGCGATTCATGGGGTCGTAAAGAGTCGGACGCGACTGAGCGACTGAACTGAACTGAACTGAGCGACTTCACTTTCACTTTCACTTTCACACACCTGCATCATAGCCCACAGCAGATGCTGGGTGAATGCAGATCCTTCTCTGTTACTTGGATTCCTCTCAGCAAAACATCATTCTTCAATGTCTCATTTTTTTACTGTCTTTCAAAATACTCTCTCTAAAATTATTAAAGCAGAGTTGTTGTTCAGACAAGACCTTAATCTTCTAAGGTTAGGGACTATTGCTCTAAAACAGGAACCTCTGCTTGGCGAGAGATTTGGAATCCTCTATTTTCATCTGTGCGTTCTCTGTTTTAAACTCTGGTTCAAGTGTGGGAAGAACCTAGCTTTCTCCCTAGATCGCCTTAGCATAGTAATGCCAGGCTGACATTTACAAAAGGAGCTTTGCACAATTGGAGAACAATAGAGGAAATGGTTGATAGAAGCAGAGTAAGAAGACGTGTTTGCCTTCCCCAGCAGAATGTGACCTCTAAGAAGACAGGAACCATACTTAATTCCCGTTTACCTGAAAGTCATCTGCAATACAGTGGGTGTTGGATAAGTACGTGAACAAATAAATACATGAAAGTAGAAAGGAATGAATAAATCAAACAGTGAAGAGCTTGCCTAGGCCTTAATATCACTTAGATTTTATCACTTAGGTCGTGTGTGCTTAGTTGCTCAGCCATGTCCAACTCTCTGTGACCCTATGGACTGTAGCCTGCCAGGCTCCTCTGTCCATGGAATTTTTGAGGCAAGAATACTTGAGTGGGTTGCCATATCCTCTGGGGGATCCTCCCAACCCCAGGGATCGAACCTGGGTCTCCTGCGTCTCCTATATTCCAGGTGGATTCTTTACCTGCTGAGCCACTGGAGAATCCCAGATGCTATCACCTAGGCCTTGACAGATTTGTGAAAATTTCTCTTTCTTTCTTCCTTTCTCTTTTGCTCCATTTTTTCTTCTCAGCTTCCTGTTTCCAAGTGGCAAATGCCCTTCTGCTTCCTGGCAGAGCAAATTTCCTGTCCTGCCCTGGGTTGAAATCCTACTCTCTGTCCACCTACCCTCAAACTCCTCCCCCTCAGTTCTAGTTTCCTGTCTGGGGATCATGTTTAATTCACAGCTATTGACTCAGCCAATGTTATCGGCATTCACTGAGCCCCAGTATCAGGTCAAGCTTCTCCAATCTGAGATCCTTCCATTTTTGGAGGCTTCTTGAGGAAGCCTGTATTTGTCAGTATGACCTAACAGACATAGAATGAGAATTGATATGTGGGCAATAACAGGATGGTAATCTTTTATTTTTGATGATTAATTGATTTATAGTAAGTTTTCCTTCTTAAAATGCTACTCTGTTAAGTGTTAAATGCCTCTAAACTGTCAAACCTAGAGAGTCATAAGGCTCGGAACATAGCTCTTGAGTCCCCATTACAGATCTGGGGATACACTCATAGCTATGACATCTGATACCTTCTACCTACTAATCACCTTACATATGTTATGATATTCAGGTCTCACTTAAAACACACCATGCAGGTTTAATCACGTTTCCACACAGTTGTTCCCATAGTATATTTGAGGAACCTGGGTCTTGGAAGTTACACGTTTTGTGTAAGGCCCAGGGCCAGGAGGTGAGTGAGTAGAATTGGAACCAGTGAGTCTGATTCCAAAGCTCCTGCTCTTTGCACCCTAAGGGAAGTAAGTGAAGTCGCTCAGTTGTGTCCGAGTCTTTGCGACCCCATGGACTGTAGCCTACTAGGCTCCTCTGTCCATGGGATTTTCCAGGCAATAGTACTGGAGGGGATTGCCATTTCCTTCTCCAGCGGATCTTCCTGACCCAGGGATCGAACCCGGGTCTCCCGCATTGTAGACAGACACTTTACCGTCTGAGCCACCAGGGAAGTCCCTTTGCAGCCTAATGTACAGGCTTTCCACAAAGACCGCACAGTGTATAATGGTGCTGTCTGGGGGGAAGTACCAGATGCCAGGGGTCACTGAAGCAGAGGCAGAAGAGTGAATGGAAGACATCTTACTGGGCTTGGAGGAGTGAATTGGGCTTTGCTGGCCAGAGATCAAAGGGGAGGGAATGCCGAGTAGAAGGAACAGTGGGGGCGAGAGCACAGAGGTATGGCAATACATGCAGGCCGTAATCAGGAATGCTGAGCAGTCCTATGGGGCAAGAAATGCGGCGAGGCAGTGGGGGTAGGGGTGGGGGCCAGTGGCCCAAGCTGGGACTGGAGAAGTAGGATAGAGCCTTAGAAGCTCAGAACTTTAATCTGTGGTTAATGAGACTACAGAAAAGACTTCTAAACATCAGATCAAGTGACTGGACAATTCCTTCTCCCCAGGGCCTGATCCTAGTAGCAGAGCTGTGCACATAGTGACAGATGGACAAGAGAAAGGGTATGAGTTGGGCAAACCTTTAAGGGATCCTTTAAATCACTCCCATCACGTCTATATGTTGGAGATGTCAAACCAAGAAATATTCTTTAGACATCTATGTGTATGTGTGTATACATATACATGTTCACATGTCGTGACAAGCTTCAATTAGCGGTGTTGAGCTGAAACTTTTCCAGGCAGTGGCATCACCAAGGGAGGCTGGCCCACCGTATGCAGCAGCTCTGCTAATGAATTCCTTTTCCAGGCCCCCTGTTTGAAATGAATCATAATGAGAGTGATGATTCTGCCCCATGCAGGGCAGACTTGGGAAACAGTGCCTTATCATCGTCTAATTAAAAACATTTAAATACTTTAGTGGAATATGTACTAACACCCCAATATGAAAAGTGGGAGGAGGATTGGAGCCTTTAGGAGAAAATAATTTTATTTTGCTTGGAGATTTTTAGCACTTTTAAAGGGAGACTGATTATATTTAACATATGAGGTTTTATATAGCATTTCAAACTAAGAGAAAGTAAAATATCAAGTGACTTCAAGCCACTGGATCACTTGCCTACCCAGAGAGCAGCACCTTCATGGTGTTTTTCTTATTTTTTGAGAAGAAACATTCAACCCAGACAGAGGCTTCTAGAGCAGATCACCTAGGAGAGACAGCTATAGTCCCAATTGTCCTGTCCCATTGCTCTTGGGTAACAGGCAATTTCCTAAGCCAGCATTCTCTATAAAAGAGGATTCATTTTCTTCCTCACAATCAAATAACATTATTTCATTTCACTAGCCCTCATTAAATGCTTAATATAAAATCCCTTGTATTCTACCCATCTGCTTTCTAAGGCAATCTCATCATCATGTAACAAAATGCACCCATGCTATTAACCCACTTGTGAGATGCTGGTCTGGGTAGGCATGCAATTTTTGGGACATATTTTACCTGACATAGTCATTATTTATTCTACAGTTCCTGTGATAATCGCATGTTTATGCAACTTAAATATTACATATATATTTTCTCTCTCTCTCTTTCTCAGAGATAAGTATTTATTTTTCCATTTTACAGAGAAAGGAACTTAAGCTCAGGAAAGTAGGACAGACTAGCCCAGGGACCCACTGACCAACCAGTAACTAATGAGACTCAGGCTTGAACCCATGAGAAGCAAAAGATAGGCTTTTCCACTGTAATATGCTACCACCAGCATCAGGTGGAGGTCTGCTTCCAGTTCCCTGTTTGTGTTTTGGGATTGGAACTACCCAGCTCTTACTGCAGCTAGAAGTACAGCATTCCTTTACCCCTGGATGTGTTTCATCAGTGAGTCACCTTTTAAAACAGGATTGACTGTGAATACCCCTGGCCACTCTCCTTCCCTCCCGATAGCAAAAAGGAAAGCAGAGACACACAAAGGAGTTGGTGGTACCCAGTGATGTTACAGGCAAAGCAGACGCGAAGGAGGAGGAAAGCCCTGAGCTTCATATAAACCTCTCTACTCCAATTCTAAAACAGAGAGTCAGCAAAAGTAATGACAATGATAATAACTGCTCACCTATTCTGTAATATTTACTGAAGTTCATCTTATGTCAGGAATATCTCATCTGATCCTCTCAACAATCCTATGAGGTACAATTATTCTCATTTTACAGATGAGGACATCAAGGCTTAAAAACTCAAGATTTTTAAAAAGCTATTTAAAGGCTTTACACATATAGAGTTTTAAAAATTGTAACATTTTTTATTAAAGTATAATTGACGTATGTTAGTTTCAGGGGTATAACATAGTGATTCAACATTTATATATATGTGTATATATACACATAAATATAATGTATACACATATATAAATATACCCACACATATATAATATATACACACATATATATAAATGTTGAACACTGTGTGATATCCTTGAAACCAATATATTAGTGTGTATATATATATATATATATATATATATATATATATGCACAATGAACTGATCTCCTTGAAAGGTCTAGTAACCAGACTGAAGTAAAATGTGTAGTGTTTCAGTAGTGATTTGGAGGCCGTGCCTATGACCCCAGGATGTCTCTGACCTCATTTTTTCCCCACTCCCCTTTCTCTGACCATAGTGAACTTTTTGCTCTTCCCAGGGCAGAGTGAGCCTTTGCAGACCCTGTTATTACTGTACCCTCCACCCTGGACAGTTCTGTTTGAACATATTTTCACCATTTACTTCTCACTGCATTCTGGTCTTCTTTCAAATGTCACCACCTCAGGAAGGCTTCCCTGATCACCACCAACTACTTCTTTAATGTTGCTCAATTTTTCTTCTTCACAGTCATTATCCTACCTGTCATTGTAGACTGTTCATTGACCTCTCTCTCTAGGACGTAAACATCATAACCAAAGATTTTGTCTGTTTTATTTACTGATGCTTCCCAAAAGCCTAGAACAATGCCTACCCAATAGTGAACATTCACATATCTGAGGAATGAATGATTTGTTAAATGTACAACTAATCGTTATCCTAGGTTGATTTCGCTGTGAGAACTTCTGCATAACTAAAGTCACAAAATACAGACTTCAGTTTGCTACGTGGACTCAGCCATCCTTTCTGTTATTTAGCATTTCCTGAGCTCCCTTGTACCCTCTTGACTCTAGGCTTTGTGAGGCATAGACAGAGTAGGTGGAAGGGAAAGGTCAATAAAAAGATGAAAATGCCGTGATGTGGTTGGAGGGAGTGGCACAGGGTGATGGGGACTCCTGCCCAAGGAGGAAAATATGGCCTCTGTGCCCAAAGTCTTCTACTGAGTCGGTGAAATCTGTTTGTCCTTAAGCATGAGCCTGCTTATTCCGTGATTAGGAGAATCAGAAAAAAGAAGTGATCATATGAGAGTTGTTGTTGTCGTTTCCCACCAGAAATATCCCTCACCTGGAGGCTGGAAGAGAAATAAAATGTGGAAAAAAAAAAAAAAAAGAAGTGTATGCCTCTACTCTGGGAGCTGAGGAGAACTAGGCAGGGTCTTGTGCTGTTTTACTGACATCTAAGAATGCCACTTATCAATAATCACAACTTCAAGCTCTCTTGAAGTGGGTTCATTTTCTCCTCTAAACCACTTGACTGGTTTTTGCCAGCGAGGAGTAAATTTCAAACCCCTTAGCAGCCCATCTTCCCACAGCCTACAGACTAGCCACGATAATAGCCATAATCTCTGCTCCTTCAAGCTGTCAGCTGATGGGCGTCCATGCTCCTCACTCGGGCTTACCAAGGCCTGGAGAACTGGCCCCTGCCTGTCACTCTCTTATGGCCTGTCCTTTCTGCACAGACTTCTGGACCCAGCAGACCCCTCAGTGAGCTGTGCTGTGTTGTTTATCCTCTTCAGTTATCTATCTGGGCTCCTCCTTCTGCCTGGAATGCCCCTCTTCCTTTGCTTACCTCCCCCATTTCACCCTCATCATCCTTTAAGGATTTAGCTCAAGTGACACCTCCTCCAGGAAGCTTTCCCTGACTGCTTCCCACCCCACCCCTTCTCCTGCACATATCCCTTCTTCCAGATTCCCCTCAGAGTACCTTTAACTTAGCCATCTTGACGCTCTAATTTGTGTCTATACTCACATCACCTCCCTCACCAGACAGGAAGCTCTTTGAGGATAGGATTTTTATTGTTGTCATTTTTTAGTTACTTTTAAAATAATTTAAACTTTTCTATTGTGGTATAGCTGATTAAGGATATTGTGATAGTTTCAGGTGAACAGTGAAGACTCAGCCATTCATATACTTGTATCCATTCTCCCCAAAATTCCCCTTTTAAAAAGTCACTGTTTATATAACCTTCCTTGAGGAACAGGTATTTCATACTGAATTATGCCAAAATCCCATGGATGGAGGAGCCTGGTAGGCTGCAGTCCATGGGGTCGCTAAGAGTCAGACATGACTGAGTGACTTCACTTTCACTTTTCACTTTCATGCATTGGAGAAGGAAATGGGAACCCACTCTAGTGTTCTTGCCTGGAGAATCCCAGGGACGGGGGAGCCTGGTAGGCTGCCGTCTATGGGGTTGCACAGAGTCGAACACAACTGAAGCGGCTTAGCAGCAGCAGCAGCAGGCTGGTTAAAGACTTAGAGATGACCCTTTACTTACTTCCCTACTTGATTGCTAAGGAATGGTTTGGGGGTATAACTCAGAGAGCTTAAAGGATAAATGGATTAACTGCAGGCCAGGCTGGATTTGGTATAAACATTCCACATCAGAATGAAAAAGCAGAGAAAAGAAACTGACAGCATGGTGTGCCTGAGAGGCTGGAGACCTGGACCCTGGTCTCGGCCCAGCCGCTATCTCGCTGTGTGACTGTGCGCACAGCCCTTCATGGGTATGCCCACGGACAAGTTACAGCCCTTCTCTGGGGTTCTCTTTTCTTCTCTGAAAGAAATGTGCATGTCGGCCGAAATCTTCACGTAGGCTGGGACCCTCATGATCTAAAAGTCCTACTATTCTGTGATGCTTCTCATGGATTACACTTTTTTCATGAGCTCAAAGTTAGCATTACCATTTCAGTGTCGTATGGTAGTGAAAGGTATGCTCCTTTATTGCATCCTGAACTATTAGACCAGGAAATGCAGGCTTCTGACCTCAGCAGATAAATTTAGAGGTTCCTATCAGTCACATTTCTCAGAAGAAAGTGAATTTAAATGGGGGAGGGAGGAAGAGATAGGGAATTATTTATTCACTGGTTTTTAAGGCTCAAAAATGTAGAATTTATTCTTTATACTGCATTTCTCTACATAATGTCTCATTTGCTACCTGTTTTCTCAGCTAATTTTACCAGCATCCCTCTCAGGTTGCCAGCGTGGGGAACGAGGTAGCCATTAATGCCATTCACCAGGAGGTTCTAGTTCCCCACTCCTCTGAGAGCGTATAGCAGGAGAATGATTCCTGGCCTACAGTGCTTGGGGGAATCATACAACCAGTTCTGTCCAGAGGACGTTGAGCTTCCAGAAATAATGTTTGTCAAACTCAAGCTGAGCATTTAAGTAAAAATATGAGGCCTTCATGGGTTTTCTGTTTCCTCTGCCAGGATGGCCATTAATATTCCAGTCAGTGACTGTTCCATTAGCCTAGGTCCTGGAATGAGGCTAACACAGAGAGAAGTCTCCAAATGAACTGGGAAGGATATATAAGCAAAATAATCTTTGCTGTTTTAAGTCACTGACAAGTCAGTGCTATTTGTTACTGCACCCCAACTTAGCATATCTTGACGGACACAGGCATTAGCCGCATTTTTCACATGGAGAAACTGAAATTCAGTGAAGAATTAATAAAATAATATCAGACTTTCTCAGTGTCATCAAAACCTCATAAATGCTCAAGCCTGGGATCTGAGCTCGGGTCTTCTGACTCTACATTGTTTCTATTTTCCCTATACTAAACTACAACTTTAATTAGCATTAGGTATTAGGCTTGGGTTCATTTACGCTCACCCTGTGACATGGAACAGCAGACTGGTTCCAGATTGGGAAAGGAGTACATCAAGGCTGTATATTGTCACCCTGCTTATTTAACTTATATGCAGAGTACATCATGTGAAGTGCCAGGCTGGATGAAGCACAAGCTGGAATCAAGATTGCCAGGAGAAATATCAATAACCGCAGATATGCAGATGACACCACCCTTATGGCAGAAAGTGAAGAACTAAAGAGCCTCTTGATGAAAGTGAAAGAGGACAGTCAAAAAGTTGGCTTAAAACTCAACATTCAGAAAACTAAGATCATGGCATCTGGTTTCATCACTTCATGACAAATAGATGGGGAAATAATGGAAACAGTGAGACACTTTATTTTTGGGCTCCAAAATCACTGCAGATGGTGATTGCAGCCATGAAATCAAAAGATACTTACTCCTTGGAAGAAAAACTATGACCAATCTAGATAGCATATTAAAAAACAGAGACATTACTTTGCCAACAAAGGTCCATCTAGTCAAAGCTTTGGTTTTCCATTAGTCATGTATGGATGTGAGAGTTAAACTATAAAGAAAACTGAGCACCGAAGAATTGATGCTTTCGAATTGTGGTGTTGGAGAAGACTCTTGAGAGTCCCTTGGACTGCAAGGAGATCCAACCAGTCCATTCTAAAGGAAATCAATCTTGAATGTTCATTGGAGGGACTGATGCTGAAGCTGAAATTCCAATACTTTGGTCACCTGATGTGAAGAATTGACTCTTTGGAAAAGACCCTGACGCTGGGAAAGATTGAAGGTGGGAGGGGAAGGGGAGAGCTTGGATGGCATCACCGACTTGATGGACATGAGTTTGAGTAAGCTCCAGGAGCTGGTGATGGACAGGGAAGCCTGGTGTGCTGCAGTCCATGGGGTTGCAAAGAGTTGGACACAACTGAGCGACTGAATTGACTGACTGTGAGTCCTGGTTTTATCAGTCTTTGGAGGATAAAATAGGAGAGGGTCAAGATAACAGGTTTTAGAGTTAAGCAAATATGAGCTTGAGTCCTTGTTCTGCCAATTATTAGCTAGTCCTTGGCATGTTGTTAGAATGTGGTCTAATAGGTCTTCTGGCTCAGTGAAGACTGAAGCAGGTGGGAATGCTTAATAGTAGGGAATACTTTTTGCTAATGGTGCAATATCAAGCGTCGGTGGCAGAAGGGTAGATATTTTGGTGTGGGGTCTTCCTCCCAGCATCCTTAAATCAGAGGGGCTGAGTGACTTGCCTGAGATCATACAGCAGAGCCTCAGTCCCAATCTAGACCTCTGTTATTCCCCTCAATTTGTCTCACTGCCTCTGAGAGGAAACTAGCTCTGCTAAAACTCTACATCTGTGAGGAAAGAGAGGCATAGCCTGATTGTGATGATTAACTTCAGCACGAAGAGCCTTCTCATTCTGTTTGTGTTTGTCTTGGAGCTTCAAGTTGATTTATTCTTTGAATATATCTCTCCTTTCTCTTACTCCAGCTTAGCATTGAGAACAGCAGGCATTGCCTTGGCAAGGTTACAGGATAAACTTGCTGCTTTTAGGACATCTGCATCAAGCAAAATCTTTATTTTTTCTCCCTTGGGCATAATCTTGGAAAACCACATCTGTTAGTCCTGGTGCTTACCTGGCTAGGCTTATGTTTTCTTTCTTGGATGGAGAAATATTCTGTCAAGATATGAGGAAGAGTTTTCACACCCTCTGAAGCCACAGCCCCTTTGTGTATTTAAAAATAGAACCCCTCAGAATATTGATTGAGTCATAAAGTTTTATTAGAAAGATAAGAGCACCACCTGTGTCCCAGAGTCCTTCAGTTCTGGGATGCCAAAGTCACTGGAGATGCTTTTGGGGTCTCTTCTGATTAAGTCACTGAAGTGTGGGCAGATTTTGGTGGTTTCAGTGCATAGCAGAAAGACCCTACACTTCCCAGATACCTGCCTCAGAACACATTCCCCTCTCCTCTTTCTGTTCCCTGAGCAACATTTACATACGGCTGCCTCCATCTCAACCTCTCAGTGAAATTTCCAGTACCTGGGGAAGAGAAACAAAGACCAGGGTCAAAGTTTCAAACTCAGTTCTGCTTCATTCATTCATTCATGTTAGAACGATTATGGAGCACCTACAATGTGCCAGGCACTGTACTAGACATTGAGCAAACCCCAGTAATCCAATCCCTGACTTCACTGTTTTACGCCGTAGAGATTTGAAAAATGACAAAGCAATTACAATATGGTGTGATTAACTCATTAGTAATTAACACATAATTTGTTTAACAATACTGAACACTATTCTATGCCAAGCACTGTTTTAATGCTGGGAATAGAGGGTAAGCAAAACAGACAGACGTCTCTGCCTTCATGAAGCTTACCTTTAGATAATGTAGGCAGACAGTAAAGTGTGCAGTGCAGTGGTAAGGATGAGCATCACGAGGGAAAATATGGTGCAGCCAAGTGGGGAGAGTGTGATGAGGGTGCTGTTCTAGCCCGCGTGATCTGGGAAGGGTTCTCCAAGGAGATGCTGATAGAGGGCGCCCAGCAACGGTACAGAGCCGTAACACCAGAAGCAATGTGTCCCATGGGGCGTGGGGCAGGTTATCTAATCTGTGTCCACTTGTGACTGGTTGAGTTGAGTGACTTTTCTGAGCTTTTTGTCTCTTCCTACCTTTAATGTTCTGCCCGCTCCCCTCCTCAGATGGTGGAAATAAAAAGAGAAGCTGTTCTTGAAGGAGCCTCCTTGCCCTCCCTACTTGGACCTGTGAATTACTCTCTGCAGCCATTTCTGCAGAAGGCCCAGACTCATACAAATTAGCTCAGTGACCTTGGAGAATTTACTTACTATACCTATCAGTGCCCATAGCTATAAAATGGGGTGTATATATATATATATAGTTGCAGGAAGGGTTTCCCCAGCCTCCCAGCTTCAGTGGTGCTGATGGAAAGCTACAGCCTCTGCTCTGAATCCTGCCACCAAAAAGCAGGTCTCCCAAATTCCCTGAGCTTGATTCCCTCATCTGTACAGTGGGGATAATGAACAGAACTTGCGCTTTCCAGTTATTGTCAGGACCAAGTGAGCTTACCCATTTCATGCCCTCTAACAGGACTTGCCCTGCACAAAGGGCTTTGACCCTGGGTTCACCGAAATAATGTCAGTGTCATTTTATTTATTGATACTAAAGTAACAGTGATGCATGTGGCCGCTTCACGTATGACTGGCATGTCATCAATCTGCAGTGAACATCATTGCCCTACCCTTCTCTTTCTCTGCTTTTCCACCCTCCCTCCAGTGATGCTACACCCTTCACCTCGGTTCTGTTTGATCCAGGGCTGAGGTTGCAGAGAGCTGGCATCTAAGTTTAGGCACAAGGAAAAGAACAAAGTAGAGAAACCTTAATTTCCTTTTTCTTGGAAACTTTCATCTCACATCAATAGAACCCCGGGCTCTGTTCTAACCATTCTACATGTAAATGAACGGATTTTGTTGCAGGAAGGGGGACCCCTTCCAGAGCCCAAGAGTGGGCTCCTGTCTAATATTTGGATGAACTGTCTGAGATGACACATGTGCTGACAAAGAAGAAGGCTGTTGGGAGGGGGGCACTGAGGCAGAGAGCAGCAGGGTGAGGGAACCCAGAAGCACTGCTCTGCCCTGTGGCTTGCTGTCTGCGGTTTTATGGCGATAAGGTTAATTTCACGTTGCCTCTGGGCAGTCACTCTGACTCAGGGTCCTTCCCGCTGGTGCACACATCACTTCAGCCAAGATGCATTCCAGTGAGGATTCTGGGAGAGTGGCAGGATATATGGGCTAGAGCCTCCTCTCCCTTGTTGACCTTTCCTGAATTCTTCCTCATGGTGGTAGCTTGTCAGTTCCACCTTTCTTACCAGGACCTCCTGTTGTAAGATAACTCATGCAAGTGGTTACAATGGTGCCTGGGTGGTTTCAGTCAGTGGTTATCCTAACAGCTCCTCCCAGGAGACTGGGGAAACCCTTCCTGCAACTATATATATGTATAAATATATATATCCCATTTTATAGCTATGGGCACTGATAGGTATAGTAAGTAAATTCTCCAAGGTCGCTGAGCTAACTTGTAAGGAACTCTTTAGCTCAAGCCCCCTAAACAAGAAAGAATTTAGGGACTCGGTGCAGTAGTTCTTGGAGGAATTAAGAAATCGGTGGAAGGCTTCCGAGTATTGTCTCTCTAAAGCCTGAAAGTAGCAGAGGAGGTGCAGAGGGAGCCTGAAGCCTGACTGGGAGGCACTCCTTGCTGAAAGGCTTGTGGCAGGGGGATTTCTCCTGTCCCCTGCGTTCTGCTTGCCTTGCCTTCTCTGATCCTTCTCTCTCCTTCCTTGGGGCAGGCAGGCTTGTCCACAGACAGTTGTAAATTGCTGATCTTTGTCAAAGGCACTGAGGAAAGACAAAGCGAATCATTAAAGAGAAGAAAAATAAAGCCGCCTGTCTTTGAACTCTCAGACTCTGGAGCAGCACAGTGCTTGGAGCTCAGCGCTGTTTGTTTCAGAACTCTGGGACTGATCGTTGCCAGCTCCCTACACCCTGCCTTCTGAGAACTGAGGCACCCCCCAGGCACTGAGAGACAGAGTGTGGATTCCCAGGCAGAGAAGCAGCACGAGGGGGACTTGGTCCCCAACCTTTGGAAACTGCTGATCTTTCCTTTATCTTTTTTTTTCTTCTGGAAAAGTACCTGGCTTTGAGGAATAGTGGGCATACTTAGTCAATTAGACTGCTGGCACACCCATTGATCTTTGGGGAGTTAAGGTCAGAAGAACAATTACTCAGTCTGTAATCCTTATCTACCTTTCTCTCCTCTGGACCTGTTGGAATTACATACAATTGTCAATGCAAGCTTTGTTCTCCTGACACGTCTCTCCCTCCTGCTATTTCTCTCTTCCTACCCATTGCTTTCTCTGTCTTCTTCAGTCTCATTATTTTCCCGACATCCCCTTTTTCTTTCTCTTTGCTTCTCATCTAGGGAGTAATGAGAGCCCATTTGGTCAACTTCAAGGCCATTCCCTGACTTGCTGCAGATCATGTGTCTACTGGGGTAACTGCATGGTGCAGATGAATGCTTGAGGAATCAGACAGATGGGAATTTAAATCCTGGTTTTTTGGCTTATTTGCTTTGTGACCATGGACAAATCATTTATCTTTAAGCATCTCTTTTTGGAATATGGACTGTATCCTCATATAAGTGTGCTCATGATTGGCCCATGACAAGTGATTCAGACTGTGATCTTCATCATCAGGATTAACCATTATTATTCCCTATAGAGAAGGGATGTGGGTAATGTGGGTAACCTGTCCCAGCTCCAGCAGATCTCAGCAACAATCATTGTCCCTTAAGGCTCTGACTTCTCAGGAATATGGAATATTATGGAATAATAACCAATATGGAATATTAGGAACTGGCTTCCCTGGTGGCTCAGACAGTCTGCAATGTGGGAGACCTGGATTCAATCCCTGGGTCAGGAAGATCCCCTGGAGAAGAATGTGACAACCCACTCCAGTATTCTTGACCTGGAGAATTCCATGGACAGAGGAGCCTGGTGGGCTACAGTCCATGGGGTCTCAAAAAGTTGGACATGAGTAAGCAACTAACACTTTCACTTTTTTTCTCAGAAAAAATGTCTAGATAAGTCAGGTGTGTGGTTACCCGGGGTAAAGTTGAAGAAATTCCCCGTTTTCCTTGGGCCGCAGCTTCCCCATCTGACTTCTCCACGTGTGTCCACCCTGACCACCTGAACTGTTCCCGAGTTCTTGGTTCCCTCTCCAGTTTCCTGCTGGGATGGAACCCAGCCCAGAACCCCTAGCCTGGTGAGATTTCAGGTTCCTACCAGCTCTGCATGCCAGAGGTCAGTGATTCTTCTACTTTGGCTTGGAGTACAGATGATACTACGGAAGCGTGGTGCTGGAGGGTGTCGCTGGGGAAGGCCTAGAGGTTGGTGTCTCTGCTTCCACAGCACCACTGCAGGAAAGAGCCCTCTGTCACTGCCTTCAGAGCCATCAGCGATAGTGCCATATGAAGGCATTAAGCAGGGGGAGAACAGGATTTATTCATGATTCTTGGCATCAACAGATATATCCTGGTATTTCTGAAAGAGCACTGGATATGGGACCAGAAGACTTTTTCTGAGTCATGGTGCTGTCATTGAGTAATTACAAAAACCTGAGCAAGTCATTTAACTTCCAGAGAGACACTCCCTACCATTCAGTGACAGCAGTCATTTAATACGGATACATCTACACAGTGGTTAGTGACGCTAGCTCCTTCCTTTATTAAAACAGTCTTATTGGTGTGAGGGATATTTGTCATGGATTTCTACTCTGCTTGGAGAGACAAAGTGTTTATAGCAGTTGTCAATTACAGTATAAAAGGCACCATGGCACTGGGGCTAAGGACAGGGACTCCTGTGAGGGTGAGACTGCCAGGATTCACATCTCTCATCTGCTTATCAGCTGTGACCTGGGACAAGTTAACCTCCTCTGTGCATCTCCATTTTCCCATCTGTAAAATGGGGCTTGTGATGTTAGTACCTAACTCATAAAGGTTTTCTGAGGATTTGAGGAGTTAACAGACATAAAGCTCTTAGAACCATAACTATCACAGAGGAGTCTTTGTCTCAGCGTTAGCTGCTATTATTATATGTCTAACTCACAATAATTCACCTTAAATGCCTCTTTCATAAGTAGCCATTTTCTTTCTTCACCCCCCTGGCCATATTTGATTGCACTAGGGAGTAGGTCCTGGTCTTGAGGGTTCAGAATTCCTTCCCTGGTAATTTGGGAGAAAAAAGCAAATATTGATGTGTGTATGACAGGAAGACAGAAGATAAGGGATTTATGATAAATATGCTCAAAAGATTTGTAGCAAACATCTTCTCCCTAATTCCCACCAGGCAGACTAGAGGTATGCGAAGAGACACAGAGAGACCCACAAAGAGAGGCAGAAACACAGAGACAGAGAGAAGTAGGCAGAGATGAAGGGAGCAAAAGAGGCTGACACACACATGCAGAGTGGAAAACGGATGAGAGAGAGAGAGTCAGGCAACCATATAGACCATGGTTCTAGTGCCTCCTTGAAGCCCAGCAGCATGTCTAACCTTGGGTTCCAGAGGGCACTCCTACATCATACCAAATACCTGAATCAGTCAGGATAGGCTAATTTATGCTGCTGTAACAAACATACCCCAAATCACAGTGGTTTCCTGCCACATAGGTTTTGCTCTTTCCATGTGCCAACCTATATATTCTACCAGGAAGCTATTTCTTATCATCCTCACTCAGGGATGCAGCCTCCACCCTGACATGCTTCCACGATAGCTTTCAGTTCAGGTCAGTTCAGTCGCTTTAGTAGGAAACAAATGCGGCAAATGTGTGCTGGCTCTAAAACCTTCTCTTACTAGTGACACAGATTGCTTCTGCTCACAGTTTCATTGGCCACACAAGTCACATGGCTATACTTGCTGTTAAAGGAATGAAGAAAACTTAAACACGTGGCAATAAATGGTACCCAGACTATTTCGGAACATCCTCTGATAGCTACCAAACCCTCTTTTCTTCTCAGTTCACCTTGAATTGCTTTTTATTAAATAACAAATAATACATTCTAACATAAATGATAAAAAAAGAAATTCTCTGTTCCCTAGATGGTTAGATGTTGATTTCTCTGGGACAAGCAATCAGTGCTTTTGGACCCCAGAGAAGAAGCAAACCAAAGGGAAGAGAGAGTTATGGAGCCTGGATAAAAGGTGTGATATCTGAGCTGGGCTTTGGAGAGGGGAGTATTTGCTTAGCACTGTCATGACTCATTCTTCAAAACCTTTAAATCATACATGATGTGGTGAACCTTGGGGGTCATGCAGCATGGAGTCTGTATCCCTGCTCTTTAGGGACAGAGTAAGCTGACAAATAGCAAGCACCTAAAATATCTCATGACACTGACTAGCTGTCGTGGAAAATGTTACTTGTCTTCCCTTATCTCCGTACACAAGGCTCTCCTCTTTTTAGTTACTGCTGCTGCAAAATTTTCCTCTTATTTTCCCCTGGGGAATCTAAACACTTCATACTGACAGTATCATCGGGAGCCATGTGATTGAAGGGTTTGCCATTTTACTGGGAAGACTAGTTTAATTGTTGGCATAAAGTTCGTTGCCTTGGTGTTATCAGCCAACAGAATTGAGGCTCTGAGATACCATCTGTTTCTCAAAACATTTTTTTCCCCCAGAATCTTCCCTGAGAATATAATTTTCCACTTAACCTCAGAGTTTTATTTTTTTACTTATTAGTGGAAATTTGGGGATATTATTATTCTTTCCTTATCAATAGAAACCTATAAAACTAAAGACAAAATGAGATGTAGCTATAGAAAAGTATTTGAAGCCTAGTGATGTAAGGTTATATCTCTAATATAGAGTTTGAAACTGACTCCTTTGTCTAAAACCATCAATGGGTCTCCAGTAACCACAGAATGAAGTTCAGGGGCAATTTCAGTAATATCTCCCACTAAGTGTTGTTCGTCCCCACTTTTTTCTTTGGCCCATATTATTCTTCATGTTGTGCTCTCTCTCACATCCACTGAAATCAGCTGCACAGAAAAATATTTAGAGTGCATTTGGTTGCAAGTAATAGAAGACCCAATTCAAAGAGATTTAAATAATAGTGAGATTTATTGGCTTATGTATGTGGGAAGTCCGCAGATATGGGAAGATTCGAGGTTGGCTCACCAATATCATGGAGTGATGTTCTTTCTCTTTGATCTACCTTTCATGGAGCCAATTTCACTCCTTGAGATTGCAAAATAAGTGATAATATCCCCTTGAACTACATGCCTTCTACTTCCCCAGGGAATAGAATAACATTTCTGTTTATTCAGCTTTTGAACTAATTTCCAAGATTCTTCTGATTATAGGTTTATAAGTCAGTTGTCCGCTCTAACTTACTCTGAATAGTGGAATGGAAGTCACTTCCATTAAGTGCCTGGATTAAGCTTGGATTGTGTGTGCATTCATGAACAAGTCATAGAGACACGTTGACTTAGACCAGTCAGCACCTCCCCCGTCCTCATCGCTATCCCAAACCCTACCTGAATTTCTTAGCTTGAAATTCCCCAGTTGGAGTTTCAAAATCTGGAAGAAAGGGTCCGTGAAAGTATGCAGACTGGGGCTGCAGCCATCAATACATCTAGCCCAGTCACACTCAATGTTGTCCATAGACTCAAAAAATATTTATGGAGGACCTAGTCTGCTCTAGGCATTCTACAAGATACAATTTTAGGCTTAAAGGAAGTCAGATCTAGTGGGTGTGAGGTGCACGCTTAGTCACTCAGTCATGTCTGGCTCTATGACTCTTTGTGAACCCATGGACTGTAGCCATTCTTCAGGCAAGAATACTGGAGTGGGTGGCCATCCAGTTCTCCAGGGGATCTTCCCATCCTCCATCTCCTGCACTGCAGGCAGATTCTTTACTCTGTGAGCCACCAGGGAAGCCCCAGGTGTGAGGTGGGGGAACACAAAAACAGAAGCTTTTTGAGAAGCTTTTCTGTTCAGATACTGTGACAGAAGTAAGCACACAGTGCTGTATGAGCCCAGGGAAGAGGAGAGGGCTCTCATTTTGGAGGGTAGGGGTGATTGAAGTCACAGAGTGCTTTTCAGGAGAGATGATCCTGAGGTTAACCAAGGGCCAGGTAGGCATGTGGAAAGAGGGGAGGGGAAATAATGGCATTCCAGACAGGCACCATGGTATCTGTGAAGACAGAGCAATGGGAAAAAGCATAGCAGTTTGGATAATGCAACTAGTTGACTGTAGCATAAGGTCAAGAGTGTGGACTCTGCATTTGAATGCCTAGGATGACATGCCAATTCTACCATTTTAGTGGCCGTGTGATGGGTAAGTTTCGTGACCTCGCTGAGCTTTAGTTTCCTCATTATAAGTAAGTGTTAGTCGCTCAGTTGTGTCCAACTCTTTTCAATCCCATGGACTGTAGCCCGCCAGGTTCCTCTGTCCATAGGATTCTCTAGGCGAGAATACTTGAGTGGGTTGCCATTTCCTCCTCCAGGGGATCTTCCCAACCCAGGGATCGAACCCAGGTCTCCCACATTGCAGGCAGATTCTGTACCATATAAGCCACCAGAGAAGCCCCTTTCCCATTATAAAACTGGCATAATAATAATATTAACTGCCTCATTAGACTGTTGGTGATGATTAAATGAGTTATTATGTTTAAAACACTTGGATTGAGCTCTACCATAAAAGCTCTGTTAAAGTGTTGGTGATTATTATCATGGTCAGGGCTGTGTGTATGTAGGGGCCCACCCACTTATCTATTTGGAAGAAACAGTCTGGGAAGCAGATGAGAATCATGGGAGAATTTATTATAGATAATACAGTCGTGTTTTACTTTTGGTTTCAGCCTTGGCAGAAATTCAAGGCCTGAGAACTATAAAGAGTGTCATTGTTCTTTTCTAAATGAATGGTCTGAGCTGCTGAGTCAGGGATATTCTGCATGATCATATCAATGTTGTCAGCTTACCATTACTATAATCATTTCTGCTTAGCAATCTCCTCAGCTCAAAAGAATAAGTCATGAGAGCTTATGCTTAAAAGTTTGTGCTTTGGAATCAGACTGTTCTGTCTGGTCTGATATATGACATATCTTATCATATGTGTGTATCTTTTAAATCTCACACCAACTCTGTAAGCTAGGTATGGTCATTCCTATTTTGCACATGAAGAAACTAGCATTTGGAGAAGTTAAGTAGCCCTCCTATTGCCTTTAAAAATTCTTTTTTTATTGAAGTACAGTTGATTGATTTACAGTGTTATATTAGTTTCTGGTATACAGAAAAGTGATTCAGATATGTGCGTATGTGTATTCAATTGAGTTTAGTTCAGTCACTCAGTCATGTCTGACTCTTTGCAACCCCATGAACCACAGCATGCCAGGCCTCCGTGTCCATCACCAACTCTTGGAGTTCACTTAAACCCATGTCCTTTGAGTCGGTGATGCCATCCAACCATCTCATACTCTGTCATCCCCTTCTCCTCCTGCCCTCAATCTTTCTCAGCATTAGGGTCTTTTCAAATGAGTCAGCTCTTCACACCAGGTGGCCAAAGTACTGGAGTTTCAGCTTCAACATCAGTCCTTCCAATGAACACCCAGAACTGATCTCCTTTAGGATGGACTGTTTGGATGTCCTTGCAGTCCAAGGGACTCTCAAGAGTCTTCTCCAACACCACAGTTCAAAAACATCAATTCTTCAGTGCTCAGCTTTCTTTATAGTCCAACTCTCACATCCATACATGACCACTGGAAAAACCATAGCCTTGACTAGATGGACTTTTGTTGGCAAAGTAATGTCTCTGCTTTTTAATATGCTGTCTAGATTGTCATAACTTTCCTCCCAAGGAATAAGTGTTTTTTAGTTTCATGGCTGCAATCACCATCTGCAGTGATTTTGGAGTCCAAAAAGATAAAGTCTGACACTATTTCCACTGTTTCCCCATCTATTTGCCATGAAGTGACAGGACCGGATGCCATGATCTTCGTTTTCTGAATGCTGAGCTTTAAGCCAACTTTTTCACTCTCCTCTTTAACTTTCATCAAGAGGCTCTGTAGTTCCTCTTCACTTTCTGCCATTAGGATGGTGTCATCTGCATATCTGAGGTTATTGATATTTCTCCCAGCAATCTTGATTCCAACTTGTGCTTCTTATAGCCCAGTGTTTCTCATGATGTACTCTGCATATAAGTTAAATAAGCAGGGTGACAATATACAGCCTTGACATACTCTTTTTCCTATTTGGAACCAGTCTGTTGTTCCATGTCTGGTTCTAACTGTTGCTTCCTGACCTGCATACAGGTTTCTCAAGAGGCAGGTCAGGTGGTCTGGTATTCCTATCTCTTTCAGAATTTTCCACAGTTTATCATGATCCACACAGTCAAAGGCTTTGTCATAGTCAATAAAGCAGAAATAGATGTTTTTCTGGAACTCTCTTGCTTTTTTGATGATCCAGCTGATGTTAACAATTTAATCTCTGGTTCCGCTGCCTTTTCTAAAGCCAGCTTGAATGTATTGCTGAAGCCTGGCTTGGAGAATTTTGAGCATTACTTTACTAGCGTGTGAGATGAGTGCAATTGTGCAGTAGTTTGAGCATTCATTGGCATTGCCTTTCTTTGGGATTAGAGTGAAAATTGACCTTTTCCAGTCCTGTGGGCACTGCTAAGTTTTCCAGATTTGCTGACATATTGAGTGCAGCACTTTCACGGCATCATCTTTTAGGATTTGAAATAGCTCAACTGGAATTCTATCACTTCCGCTAGCTTTGTTGTGTATTCACATATACAATACTAGTTTGTATGTGTATTCACATATATGTGTTTTTGCATATATATATATATATATATATTCTTTTCCATTTAATGGTTTAATGCAGGATATTGAATATAGTTCCCTGTGCAATAGAGCAGGTAGGACCTTGTGTTTTATCCATTCTATATGTAATAATTTGCATCTGCTAATCCCAAATGGTGTCACCAAGTCAATGGACATGAGTTTGAGCAAGTTCCAGGAGTTGGTGATGAACAGGGAAGCCTGGTGTGCTGCAGTCCACAGGTAGCAGAGTCAGATCAGACTGAGCAACTGAACTGAATGCCAAACTCCCAATCCGTCCTTCCCATCCCTGAGCCATCAGTCTGTTCTCTGTGTCTGTGACTGTTTCTCTTTTGTACCCAGGTTCGTTTGTGTCATATTTTAGATTCCACACAAAAGGGCTATCGTATGGTATTTGTCTTTCTCTTTCTGACCTACTTCACTTAGTATGATAATTTCTAGGTCCATCCATGGTGCTGCAAATGACATTCTTTCATTCTTTTTTCTGGCTGAGTAATATTCCATTGTGTGCATTTAGTGTATGAATGTGTGTTTTATCTATTTGCTGGATACTTAGTTTCTATGTCTTGGCTATTATGAATAGTGGTACTATGAATATATATCTGCATGTATCTTTTAAAATTATTGTTTTCTCCAGATATATGCCCAGAAATGAGATTGCTGGGTCATATGGTAACTCTATTTTTAGTTTTTTTAAGGAAACTCCAATATGTTTTCCATGGTGGCTGCACTGGTTTACATTTCTACCAACAGTGAAGGAGGGTTCCCTACAGGTGTGTTGTTAAGATGCGATAGTGCTTGTGAACCACTCCGCACCATGAAATAAATCTTTGATAAATTATCTCTGATAATGATGATGACGTTTGGCTTTTTCATATTTTTAACAAGGATAAAATTAACTAATGGGTATGCAGATAAATGCAAGGAGGGGAGACCATTCATTGAGACCACTGTTAGAAGAGTTCCTGATTAATCTGGGTAAATTAAAACCCTCCTACATTCTGCAGATCTTTCCCTATCCACACTGCATTTTTCCAGGATGATACAGATCACATCAGACATTGTTGTCTCAACTGGATTAGCTGTTGCTGCTAAGTCACGTCAGTCACCTTCATTTCTTAATGAACACCCACTGTAACAGGACTCAGTCTTTTACAAACAAATGCAGATTCTCCTCCTTCCTTCCTGTCCTACCCGGTCGTGCTAAGCCTTTCGGAAGACTCTTGCTCTTCTTGGAGCTCTGTTCTACTCTCCACTTAAACATCTCACTGTGCTCCTTTCCACAGCAGCTCCATCAAGTCCATGGCCCTGGACTTCCCCACCATCCCGTCTGTCTCCTGAGCTCCAGACCCTGGTTTCCACTGTAAGCTGGACATCTGCCCCCACCTGGAAGTCCTAGGTTCTCTGCATGCTGAGCTATAGATGGCTGAAGTCATCACACATGCCTTAAGCCTGCGCTCCTCTGTCAGGGAATGACAGCATCTTCCCATCCATAAAGCTGCCCAGATCAGATACCTGATGTTCCTCTCCTTCTCTCTTCTCTCCCCCTTCTTGACCTCCAGGTGGCCTCCTGCGGATATGGATTCAGCATCATGATGACTCAAATCTAGCCACTCCTCACTTATGTGTCCAAGTAACAGGCCCTCATCGTATTTTGAATACAAACTTTGAAACCTTTTGCCTTCAGTATTTGCTTTCTCAAATACATTCAATTCATAATAACAGATTTTTCTAGAACCCACTTCCAACCATATCATGCTCCTAGTTAAAACTATCTGTACCTTCTGCAGGAGTGAGTCTAAGCTTCTTGATCTGGCCTTGACCTAGCCCTCTGGCTTGTCTGCCACCATGACCCTTAGTTTCCTCATCTACAAATGGCATATATTAATCCCTCTTGGATGGTCATGCTGCTGCTGCTACTAAGTTGCTTCAGTCGTGTCCGACTCTGTGTGACCCCATAGACGGCAGCTCACCAGGCTTCCCCGTCCCTGGGATTCTCCAGGCAAGAACACTGGAGTGGGTTGCCATTTCCTTCTCCAGTGCATGAAAGGGAAAAGAGAAGGGGAAGTCGCTCAGTCGTCTCTGACTCTTCGCGACCCCGTGGACTGCAGCCTACCAGGCTCCTCCACCCATGGGATTTGCCAGGCAAGAGTACTCGAGTGGGGTGCCACTGCCTTCTCCTGGATGGTCATAGTGAGGATCAAATGAGCTCATTCAGGTAACACAGGTTATATTTGTCAGGCACATAGTAAGTGCTTAATAAATGCCAGTCCCCTTCCTGCCTCTTCCTGAACCAACATTTGGAATTATTAAGGCCTTCAGTAGGACTTTCCTGGTGGTCTGTTAGGTAAAGAATTCACCTGTAATTCAAGAAATGCAGGTTTGATCCCTGGGTCAGGAATATCCCCTGGAGAAGAGTATGACAACCCACTCTAGTATTTTTGCCTGGAGAATCCCATGGACTGAGGAGCCTGGCAGGCTATAGTCCATAGGGTCACAAAGAATCGAACATAACCGAAGTGACTGAGCATGCATGGACTTCAGTGGATTTTCTCTCCTCCAAACCGAGCCTGAAGTCTTTATACCTGCCTTTCCTTTGCAGTGAATGCCAGCCTCCTGCCCCTCCCCCATTCCATCTCTGTGATGATGGATCATCAAGTAATTAGGACAGTGAGCATTTGAAACTATGTCAGCTCCCTGATGGATCAGTTCCTAAGCGTCTGGCCTAGTACTGAGAGAAGCATGTGCTTCTATCCATGCTTCTCCCCCAACAACCCCAGATCTCTGCCTGTGATGGCTGGAAGGGGGAAAAAGGGAATGCATAGGGTATTGATGCTGTGAGCAACACCCGCAGCTTTCCCTCTCTCCACAGGAGGCTTTTGGGTGGGTATTTGGCAGTGGGGGTTAGTGAGAAAAGCAAGAGTGTTAGAATCAGAAGATAGGTTACTGCTGTGTACCTGCTACAAGTTCCCTAAATTTTATGAGCCTCATTTTCCTCAGCTCTTGAAATGGGGATAATGCTCTTTTTCTCACTGGGTTCTTAGAAAATTCCAATTAAATAATGGATGAATTATATAAGATATCATTTTGAAATGGCTACATTAAATATCAATACTAGGTGTGCTCTGCTGAGAAAGCAGAGCATTTAGGGTTACAAGCGGTATTCTCATAGCAGACTTTCTTTTTTACTTCCTATGTGGGAGAACTGAGTGAACATGTTAATTATTCTTTCTCAGTCTTAGTATGTTTAGTTTTAAAACAGGGATAATTGCCCTCACACTTTGTAGGATGAGTTATGTGTTATGTTCTTGGTAGACTGTAAAGTACTAACAATAGTTTTTATTGTTACTCACACTAATGGTGGTGGATCTAATTATTTATCTTAATTAAATCATGACAGTGAATAATATTGTTCTTAAAGGCTGGTACACCCAGTGGAAGCTATGGGTGAGTCACTTAATCTCTATATCTATTTTCTCAAATATAAAGTTAAAAGGTTAAGTTTGGTTGGCGCCTAGAATAGGAGCTGGTATACAGTAAGAGAGCGATAAGTAGAAACAGTAAGTGCTCAATAAATGCATGTTAAATAAATTAATGAATGAACGAACAATAAAAGCTATTTCTTGGAGTTATTTTGAGCGTTCTATGGAATGAGAAAGTGCCTTATGTACTGTGGAGGGAAGCAGTGTAACGACTGTGCTATATGGCAGGCCAGCCCCGTAGATTGCCTAGTTTTCTCCTGCCATTTCCTGCCACAGTAACCTCCTTCAGTGTTTTGTATGCTCATTTCATGCAGCAGAGATGGGCTTCCCATATCCAGCCCTCTGGGGACAGGGCCAAGTCTGCCTGCGAAGCCCATGGAGACCATGGTGTTCAGTTCAGTTCAGCCGCTCAGTCGTGTCCGACTCTTTGCGACCCCATGAATCGCAGCACACCAGGCCTCCCTGTCCATCACCAACTCCCGGAGTTCACCGAAACCCATGTCCATTGAGTCAGTGATGCCATCCAGCCATCTCATCCTCTGTCGTCCCCTTCTTCTCCTCCCCCCAATCCCTCCCAGCATCACAGTCTTTTCCAATGAGTCAACTCTTCACATGAGGTGGCCAAAGTACTGGAGTTTCAGCTTCAGCATCAGTCCTTCCAATGACCACCCAGGGCTGATCTCCTTTAGGATGGACTTTTTGGATGTCCTTGCAGTCCAAGGGACTCTTAAGAGTCTTCTCCAACACCACAGTTCAGAAGCATCAATTCTTTGGAACTCAGCTTTCTTCACTGTCCAACTCTCACATGCATACATGACCACTGGAAAAAGCATAGCCTTGACTAGAGAGACCTGTGTTGGCAAAGTATTGTCTCTGCTTTTAAATATGCTATCTAGGTTGGTCATAATGTTCCTTCCAAGGAGTAAGCGTCTTTTAATTTCATGGCTGCAATCACCATCTGCAGTGATTTTGGAGCCCAAAAAAATAAAGTCTGACACTGTTTCCACTGTTTTCCCATCTATTTCCCATGAAGTGATGGAACCAGATGCCATGATCTTCGTCTTCTGAATGTTGAGCTTTAAGCCAACTTTTTCACTCTCCTCCTTTCATCACTCCTCCTTTCTCACTTTCATCAAAAGGCTTTTTAGTTCCTCATCACTTTCTGCCATAAGGGTGGTGTCATCTGCCTATCTGAGGTTATTGATATTTCTCCTGGCATTCTTGATTCCAGCTTGTGCTTCTTCCAGCCCAGCATTTCTCATGATATACTCTGCATACAAGTTAAATAATCAGGGTGACAATATACAGCCTTGATGTACTGCTTTACCTATTTGGAACCAGTCTGTTGTTCCATGTCCAGTTCTAACTGTTTCTTCCTGACCTGCATACATGTTTCTCAAGAGACAGATCAGCTGGTCTGGTATTCCCATCTCTTTCAGAATTTTCCACAGTTTATTGTGATCCACACAGTCAAAGGCTTTGTCATAGTCAATAAAGCAGAAATAGATATTTTTCTGAAATCTCTTGCTTTTTCCATGATCCAGCGGATGTTGGCAATTTGATCCCTGGTTCTTCTGCCTTTTCTAAAACCTGTTTGAACATCTGGAAGTTCATGGTTCATGTATTGCTGAAGCCTGGCTTGGAGAATTTTGAGCATTACTTTACTAGCATTTGAGATGAGTGCAATTATACAGTAGTTTGAGCATTCTTTGGCATTGCCTTTCTTTGAGATTGGAAATGAAAACTGACTTTTTCCAGTCCTGTGGCCACTGCAGAGGTTTCCAAATTTGCTGGCATATTGAGTGCAGCACTTTCACGGCATCATCTTCCAGGATTTGAAATAGCTCAACTGGAATTCCATCACCTCCACTAACTTTGTTCGTAGTGATGCTTTCTAAGGCCCACTTGACTTTACATTCCAGGATGTCTGGCTCTAGGTGAGTGATCACACCATCATGATTATCTGGGTCATTAAGATCTTTTTTTTGTACAGTCCTTCTGTGTATTCTTGCCACCTCTTAATATCTTCTGCTTCTGTTAGGTCCAGACCATTTCTATCCTTTGTTTCATCTTTGCATGAAATATTCCCTTGCTATCTCTAATTTTCTTGAAGAGATCTCTAGTCTTTCCCAATCTGTTGTTTTCCTCTATTTCTTTGAATTGATCCCTGAGGAAGGCTTTTTTTTTTTAATCTCTTCTTGCTATTCTTTGGAACTCTGCAAACCATGGTGTTAATAATATCAAACAGACTGACAATAATAAACACACAGGAGGGGCCTTTGCTTTTCTCCAGTCTCACTCATTCTTGTACATCCCAGTTTGGAATAACATCTAACTCAAGAGTCAGATATTTATGCTGACTTTTTAAAAAGTTTTAAAATATTTCAGAAATCTGTGCAGATAACTTTTTAAGCTTTGTTATGTTCATGACGAATGGTGAATGAATATGTCCCCTTTGTTCTAAAGGTAGCTGAATTTTTGTTTTTAAAGCATTTATCATGGAGTTTGGAAGCATAGAAAGTTAGGTAGGGGCTTCTACCATAACCTCCCATCCAATTTCTCTTACATCACTCTTCGCAGCTGGCTGATCAGCCTCTGTCTGTGTACTTCCAGAGATGAGACACTATTTTATTCAGCATCTCGTCTGCTGGGCCAGTATCCACCTGCCTGACTTTACCTCCTTGATCCTAGTTCAGTCCTTTGGATTGTCACAGCACAAAACTTGTCCCTCGTCCATCACTTTTGTTGAAGCAGCCCCACTTCGAATGGTGCAGGGGGGAGTTGCACTCCTGGCCCGTTGTTCCTTCTCTTCATCCTCAGCCTGTCTTTAAATTTGTCTTTCTATTTTATTGTTTTCAATAATAAATGAAATTTGTTGAGATAAAGTTTATTATGTGCCAGACTCTTTCCTAAAGGCCTTAGTTAGTTAGCTGTTAATCCTTACCAAAGTCATCCGGGCCAGATGGGAAGTGCAGCCTTTCAAATAGGGAATACTTTGTTTTGTTTTGAAAATATCAGTCTGACTACAGGGTAGAGAATGGACAGGTGATTACAATACCTAGTGGTATCTGATAAGCAGGACTCTCAAACCTGGAGCTGGAGAAGGCAATGGCAACTCACTCCAGTACTCTTGCCTGGAAAATCCTATGGACGGAGGAGCCTGGTGGGCTGCAGTACATGGGGTCACGAAGTCGGACATGACTGAAGCGACTTAGCAGCTGCAGCAGGTACAGCAGCTGCACCTGGAGCAGGACTCTCTGCATCTCTTAAGACAGCAGTGATTCCTTCTGGGGTAGCAGCACAGGACTGTGGTCCAGAGCCCCGCCCAGCAGCCCAGATGCCCGAGTTTGAAATCTGACTCTTCTTATAAGTGATACAAGCTTGGTTAAGTTACTAATCTCCTTTTGCCTCAGCTTCCTTGTCAATAAAATACCACCTACTTCTTGTGGTCATTGTGAGATTATGTGAATTAATATATACAAAGTGCCTAGAATGGGGCATGGCGTATAGTCTTCCTCATACAAATGAGTTCACTTCTGAAAGTGCATTCTTAAGTCCAGTTTGTTCTTAAGTCCAATAACATTAGCCTAAGTACCCAACTAACACAATTGGCTATGTAGTACTTACTATAATAGGTTTATAATACTTTTCACACAAATAATACATAAAAAGCACAAAAATAAAGAAAACACTTTTAATCTTACAGCATAGTACACTGAAAATACAGTGGTACCGGCTATATATCACCACTGCTTTCGCACTTGTTTCTGGACATCCTAGGCTTGAAACAGAGAGACTGTACCGCTGCACTCTATATAACACCATACAGTAAAGTACCCAAAAACACAACCACGTGTAGGGGATGCAAACATGTGACTGTGTACACCAGACGTGTGAACGAGCTTCCACAATTAGGCATGTGAATGCACATTCTCATCTTTGAAACCCTGCATGTAGCTTGAAGGTTCTTATGTAAGGGACTTAATAAATATTAGTTTTTAATGGCTATTCATATTGTTGATTGAAAGCAATTATGGTTGATTAAATCCATAAGATCGTTATTACATAACAAAAAATTGTTTATGAGAGCTTTAAGCATAACAGATTAGTCCAACTACCCAACTGAACAGCACAGGTCCTGCTGAAGGCTTCCGCTGCTCAGGAGTAAGTGGTTGCTTAAAATGAATGTTGTGCGTGTACTTCCTTTTCTGTCTCATGTACCCATGTACTGCTTTCAGGACCTGCCTTTTCTCTCTGACTGGAGGAGCATTCCCCTGCTGGTGCTGCTTTTGGCCACCTCATCTCTTTCTCTTTTCTATCTTATTCAAAATTTAGCCTCAGAGAGCTCCCTCCCTAGTCTCTTGTAGGGGACAATGTGAGGTGCTCCTCAGTCCCCTTTTAAGGAAGGACATTTGTTGGTCCAGCTGCTGGGACCGCAGTGGGAAGACAGCTTCTGCTTGCTGGCCCCTCCTGGGATTGCTCAGCTGTAGAGGTCAGATTCCCCCTTGGGTAGTGCCCATCCAGTGACTGGTTGACATGAAGAGAAAGAGCTCCAAATGGGACAGCCGTGCATAGTGGGTCCAGCACAAGAACTCCCCCAGTGTTGACTGTGGTTGTCTTTGCAGGTGCATCACAGCTTCATGTCTCCTTCTAGGGACCCCTGCTTCCTGGGCCTCCTCTTCAAACATGGGCCCCAGGGCACTGGGCATCCTAATATCCTGCACCCTCCTCTGTTTCTGAGCTGGCCTCAGGGGACCCACCCACTTGTGACTCTGTCTGCTGTCCCCTCAGAGCCAAAAGAAGATCACCTAACCCCACTCTTACCTGATGCAATTACTTTACAGCACGAACAGAGTCTGTCGTGAACTGGATTTGTTCATTACTTGTTTCCTCTCACCTGCTAGTTCCTTATCCTAAAATACAAGATTCTTGTCTGCCTCAAAGGCACTCAACAAATATCAGGTGAATGAATCTGGTATAATACTACAGTCAAGTTCACTCAGCATTTGAATCTAAACTTTCTGGGTTCAAATCCTGACTGTGAAACTAATCAGCCCGTGATCTGGCGCAAGTTCTTAAATTCTTGGCCTACAGCACGCATAGCACAGAGTAGGTGCTCAACAAATCCTAGCAGTAAAGAATTAGTTCATTCACGGGGTTGTCGTGAGGATTAAATGAGGTGATGCACGCAGATCACTTAGCACAGTGCTGAGCTCAGAGTAGGTACTCGGTAAATTAATCTGTTGGCATCAGAAATTGTCTATGCAAAGTCACTGCAAAGCAAGTCTGTGTCGTCAGCCTCAGCCCCACAGCCCCCTGCAGAGCCAGGCACCATACTGAGCATACTGGTGAAAAATAAAGGCATATCAGTGAGTTGGTGAGCCATCCTCCCCTCCCAGCTCTCGAGGGCAGAGGGTTCCTGCCTTTCCTCTGAGAACTCCACCCTGCCTAGGTCAACTCCATGGCAAATTCTTCACACATGCATTTCAGAGCAGTGATTTGAACCAGATTTCAGTGTCATATCCTTGCTGCAACGTAGTCTCCATGACGACTCCCAGTCCAGCAGTTTGAGGAAGGTGCTTCCAGATCTGAGGGCTGGCATGCTTGCAACCTCCAAACACGTGCCATATTTTTTTTTTTTCACATTTCTCAGACAGATTGTAGGTTGTGTGTTCATTAATTAAAATGAGAGTAATTGGTCCCAGCAAATCGTCTGCACATCAGCTTGCAAATTCTGTGCATAACGAGGCCCAGTGTTTCTTCCTCTCCCATCTCCTATCTCTATAGCTGGCTCCTTGGCTCCTGATGGTTTCCCCAAACCCCCAGACCTTCATTTTATGCTAACAGTTGAAAAATCAAGGGCGAGTAAGATTGGAAATAGAAATTTCTTAACTTATTGGAAGTAGAAATAAGAAACCCCCTCATACATGTATAATACCTGGTGATTTTTGAAGCATTCGTTCACAGGTACAGTATCATTTATTCCTCACTTCATCACTGGAAAGCAGCTACTGTTATTATTAGAGGTGTTAAGATTTCAGGCTCAAGTCGTCTCTTCCACTTAGTAGCTGTGGAAATGGCAACTTGCTTGCACCTTTCAGCGTCATGTTCCCAATGTAAAATATAATAGCTTTGGACCCAAGTTCACAGGGTAACATTGTGGACTAAATGAAATCATGCAGTGAAAGCACAGAGTCCACACTGTGGGCTCCTAAGGTTTTTGTTGTGAATATACCCATTTCACAGATGGAAACTAAGGCCTTAGAGATCGCTAGCTAGGAATGGGCTTGACAAAAATTTAGACTTCAAGTTCTGTGGTTCCTAAATAGACCGTTCATAGCAGTCACTATGGGCTGAATGAGTGCTCAGTGTAGGGCTCTGGGGTTTTTATCTCATCTTAGATGACAAGTGTAAAGAGGTCTATAGAGGGTGCTCTGAAAAGTGGTTATGTGCAGGGAACCTTTCCACCGATGAAACACTTCCTGATTTTTTTCCTGTGATGAGGTTAACTTTCAGTCATCATAAAAGGTGTCATTCTTTCCTCATATGACAAGGTAACTTGTACCCTTTCTCAGTTATTGGACCCCCAGGCCATTTCAGCATGCTGTTATTTACAGCTTGGCAACCCCTGAGTGGCTAAAAGACTCTGCCACTTGCCTTACTTTCTGTAATTATTTTGTTCTTTTCTGTCTCTAAAACAATTCTGGTTATGGGCCTGGCCTCTTTTGACATTCTGCTATCAAGGACCAGTGTCTGACTGGGGGTGGAGACCAGCTAACTACTGATACTAAACAGTGCAAGCACTGGGCCTATCACAGTACTCTCTGCATCCGTGCTTGGTGCATGGTAAATGGACCAAATCTGTTAACCAAGAACTCGAGGATAGTAGCTCATAGGCTACGCTGTTGGATTCTGGTCTTCTCTGACTTTTCAGTTGTGTGCTCACTCATGCTCACATGCAGTTGTCTCTGCATTCCTGACATTTCATGCAAGTGACTCATCTAGATCCTGATGCAGGCTCCTCTGGGCTCATCCATGAGAGGGTGAACATAAGGCCTTGTTTCTACTCCTCTTGGAGTAGAGGTCTCTCAAAGCAGAAAGCTGCCTGAGTGCCCAGCAGGCCCCCTGTCATATATCCCACCTGACTGTGCACCGAGGCTGGGATTCCTGGCACTGTAGTTAATGTTTCGAGCCTGTGCTAGGAGCAGGACCTGGAGACCTTGGTATGTTTACCATGTGGTAACTTTGTGTCTTTGGGTGTCGTTGAGCAGCAGAGTGGCTCAATGAAAGATGAGTGTTTCAAAAGGAATCTGCAATAGCAGCCTGAGTGGTTTTTGAAGCCTGGAGAACAGCCAGAGGCTGCTGGAATCATGGAGGCTGACACCCTCCTTGAATGGCATAACTGTCCCCTCTTTGAAAGTGACTGAGCCACAAGGAAAAGCAAGCAGTAGAAAAGAAAGCCCTGAACAAGGACTAGGAAGAGTTGAGTTCTGATCCTCCCCTTCTCATTGATTAGCGCTATGACCCCTTTGATAAGTAACTATCTAAGCCTCAGTTTCCTAATCTGTCCAATGGGGGCAAGTTATCCATGCCCTGGATGATTCTGCTGTGTTGCAGTAAAGCTTGAACAAGATGATGACTATGAAAGAGCTTTAAGAAAGACGACGCAGGCTTCACAAGACACATTTTTAGTGTTATTACAGGGAAGTGAGGAGCTATAAATAGCATATTTTAATATAGTAAATGTTTCCCTGGATCAGATGGCTTCTTATTCTAAGGAAAAAATTTAGTTCAAGCCCAAGGCTAGTCATTAAACCAGCAAAACGATTTTCCTTCTGTGGGCCTCAGTTTCCTCGCTCTTTGAAATGGAAGTTAGATTAAATGGTCTTTAAATTCCTACTAGAGGCATGTTAGGATAGTAAATTCGGTTAATTTATGGAGAGCAGATTAGCAAAAGAAGAGAGTTCTCTGCCCTTTTCGGCAAAGGAAATCACATCAACGGATTCCTGACTGCTCTGTGTCAGGTACTTCCCTTCCCTCCTTCGTTTAACTGTCACAGAGCCCTGGGAGTCAGGCTTTGCTGGCCTCACTCCATGGAGAAGAAAGCTGCTTCTCTGAGCTGTGGGTTGAATTCCCTGCCCCGATACACACACTCAGATGTTGAGTCCTGACCTAAGTGCTCAGAATGTGACCTTATTTGGGAAGAGAGTTATTGCAGGCGTCATTAGTTAAGATGGCATCATAAGGATGAATCCTAAACCAATATGACTGGTATCCTTGTAAAAAAGGGAAATTTGGACACACACACACACACACACACACACACACAGATTACTGGATAAAGAAGACAGATATCGGGGTGATGCTTCTGTATGCCATGGAATGCCCGAGATTGCCTGCACCCCACCAGAAGCTAGGAAAGAGCCATGGAATGGAGTCACCTTCACACACTCACAGACCTTTGAAGAAACAGTCCTGCTACTGTCTAGATCTCAGATTTCTAACCTCCAGAATTGTGAGATAATGAATGTCCTTGTTTGTCACCCAGTTTGTGGTACCTCATTATGGCAGCCCTAGGAAACTCAGAGAGGCTAGGAAACTTGCTCAAGCTTGCAAAGCTAGTGCGCAGATCAAGGTCTGTTTCACTCCAAAGCCTGCACACTTGTCATTGTGCTCACCCTCCTGGAATGTCAAACCCATGCACATGAAGGAATTGGACCAGAGAGCACACTCTGGAGTGCATCTCAGACCCTCAGCATCCTCTTCCGCCAGCCTCTACTGGTCCCCTGCCCTGCCTCTGAGGAGCAGGGGCCATCCTTCTTGCTGGCAGCACTGGAGGAGGCAGCAGGGAGACAGACAGCCCCGGGCTTGGCTGACTTCCCCAAACAGTGGCCTCCCACAGTTAGAATGTAGCATCCCCTTGCCGAGGAACCAGATGCCGCACGTTGGAATGTGATGTCATGGCAGGAGGGGGTGTGTGAGCAAAGGTGGTCAGGGAGAGGCTGCTCAGACTGGTGCTGCCTTTTGTCTAACAGCTCATGGCTCCTGGCCGAGACGGTTGAGAGTTGGCAGTCTACCCTTGGATTCATGTGCACTCTCTCACAAAACCCAAGGTGGGCATTCCTGTTGGCAGTCCAGAGCTTAACGGGTACTCAGGCAGGTGCCCCTGCTCTATGCACAAGCTCCCCAGAGGGCGGGAAGCAAGGGTAGTGAGGAACAAGCCTCAGGAGGAAGTCATTCCTGCCCTCATGCGTGTAGTTTCTCACTCTGACTGCTTACCTACCTCCTCCGAAAGGCGGTGCTCAGATGGGGAGTAAATGGGCGCAGAAAAGCGAAGAGGGTTTTCCAAGGTTACACAGTAACCTTGGGCTAAAAACTGACCTATCCACATGTGTCTCAATAGCTTTTTCTCTGCAGCATAGACTGAAATAGAGAGAAGCTGGGGCACAAAACTAGCTCTTTTCTCTACCTGCTGCTCAGCTTAGGGAGACCGGTAGAAGATAGAGAACTCAACACCCTCTGGGAGACAGCTGACTTTCTTCCTAAACTCTAGAGCTAACCATGTCTTTCAGCAGGTGAGTTCCCACTGGCTACAAGAAAAAGTTGAGGTTCCTTTAGCTGGATTCTGCCTAACTTGCAGCTCCTTTCCCACACTCCCTCTGCCCACTGTCACTGTCCTCCAGCACACAGAGGTCAGCTCCTGCCACTCCTGGAAGGTGATTCTGGAATAGCAATTCATGCTAAGAGACAGGATGGAGTGAGGGAGGCAGAATGGGGCTGGGCTGTGTTGGAGCAAGCAGAGGGGGCTGAAACTTTCATTGCAAATGGCCCTGGTAAGTTCCTCACTTTTCTCTGTGAGTTATTCCAGTTGTCTTAAAGGAACTGAGATAGAGCAGGAGGCCATCAGGCAGCAGGTGTGGTCCTCCCTGAGGCCAGGAAAATGATAAGACAATTCCTTCTTTTGGTTTTGTGTTGAGTTCCTAGCTCTAGTGGAAGGCCTGCAGAGTCCATAAATACTTGACAATACATAAATACATGACAATAAATGGATGAGAAATCAGGAACTCCAGGATTCAGTGGCTTACACATGTATCCAACTTCCACTTCTGCTACTTTAAACCACTTCTCATCTGTATGCCAGAAAGCCCGGCTTAGGGACAAGGAACACATCTTTACATGATGAGATTTTGCATCTCCCATCCCTGACTTGGGCAGCAGCCTTTGAGAGTCCTGCTCTTCCGGAGCTCCAGCAAGCATTGCTATGAATGATGAGGCCCCCGGATGGTCTCAGTGCTGAGCAAATATTAACACTTTGAATCAATTGCGCCTCCTTGATTACTGGGAAAACTGTTCAGAGGCCGGGAGAGAGTTATTACACCATGCAACAGTCGAGCAGGGGTGATATAGTGGGAGCGGGCGGCATAAATGAGTTTAAGGCAAAGATGGATTTGCACTTGGAAACCGAAATCATACGGTGAGGTTTGCTGGTGGAATTGCAAAGTACACCTGGAAGAATGCCAAGAATAATGCAGATGGGCCTGTAGCGGCTCAGCCCGCACTTTCCATCGTGGCCAACTGTAGAATGGGGAAATTAATAGTACCTACCTCATGGAGTGGCAAGGAGGAGTAAGTGAGTTCATGCAAAAAGTGCTTAGCACAATGCTGAGTGTGTAGCAAGCACTCAGTGAGCATTACTCAGCATTAAAAGTTCTGGGTACCATGCATACAACTAAGAATAAGAGACTGGGTCCTCTTGTCCTTACGAATCTTATAGTGTTTGGACAGCCAGTCACCTAATGTTGTGTGATGTAGTGGAGGCCGTGATGCAAAGATTCAGGGCATTGTGCAACTCAAAGGGGACTTCCGCAAGCTGGACTTGGCAGGTCAAAGAAGACCTTGCAGATGACACAGGTGACACCTCTGAAGAAATTAACGAGCAGGAGGCAGCCACGTGGAGATCTGAGATCCGCCCAAGAACAGGGATTAGTCGTCTGCACAAAGACCTGGAGGTAGAAAGAGGGCATCCTCTGGACTCAAAGTACAGGCTAGCTACTATGTGCAGTTAGCAGATGTCCTGATTCCTGCGGCTGCTGTGGCAAAATACCTCAGGTTGAGTGGCTTAATACAACAGAAATGTATTTTCTCACAGTTCTAAGGTTCAGAGTCCAAAACCAAGGTGTTGGCAAGGCCATGCTCTCTCTCAAGGTTTTGGGGAAGAATCCTTCCTTGCTTCTTTCATCTGCTGGTGGTATTCAAAAATCCTTGGCATTCTTTGGCTTCTGGCTATATCCCTCTAGTTTCTGCTTCATGTGGCTGTCTTCCCTCTGTGTGTCTCTGTTTTCTTAAGAGAACACCAGTCACTGGCTTAGGGCCCACCCTAATCCAGCCTAACCCAATTTTAACTAATTGCATTCACAAGGACCGTTTTAACAAATATGATCGCATTCTGAGGTTCTGAGTAGAGTGAATTTTGAAGGAACACTATTCAATCCAGTACGGCAAAGATGGCCAAGGGGAGTAGAAATGAATGAGAGTGAGACAGAGATAGGACCCTGATTCTCAAGGGATTCATAATAAATAATAATCATAAACCCTCATTCACAAGTCCCAGCCATGTATGGAGGGCTGTGGTAAGCACTTTACATATATTAAATGCAGACTGACTTTGAAGGAGGGAGAGTCAAGTTGAGTGAGACCAGAGGAAAAGTCAGAGCTCAGAGTTCAAGTTAGGGTCCCTGTGGAAAGCAGAGGGCAGGCTTGGATTAGGATTATTCAGGGAAGGTTTAATAATGGGCCTGCTCACTGACATATAAGCAAGGCATAGGAAAACCACAAGAGATAGAGCAGGACACTGGAGTGTTGCCACCCCTGGGTCTGAAAGATGCAGTGAAGGGAGCAGGTGCTGGAGCCCAGAGAGAGCACTGTGCAAAGAGGACTCCCTTGAGCAGCTGTGGCCTTTGATTAAGGGAGGTAGCCAGCCCAAGGTGAGCACAGAAAGGAGCAGCTAGGAGAACAGGTACCCTGCCTTGACTCCTTCTTCCTTCTAATCTCTTGTTGAGACCCCATTGGCTGGCCCCAACCGGAAGTGAGGACAAGAGGGTCTGTTGATGTAGTTCATGTGTATCAGCCTCCCGGGAGATGGAGTCAAGTGGAGAGGACTAGGGAGTGGATCTGGAGAGGCAGGCATACAGCATTTTATACTAGAACACTGATGGAAAGGGAGAGCTTGGGAGCCGGAAAACTGGAAATTTAGACTGTGTTAGAAAAGCTGATATAAGCTAACATATAGAATAGATATTTAAAATAGATAACTATATAGCATGTGGAACTAAACTAAATATTTTATAATAACCTGTAAGGGAAAGGAATGTGTAAAAGCAAAAAACACACATGTATGTTGTTGCTGTTGTTGTTGTTCAGTTGCTAAGTTGTGTCTGACTCTTTCTGACCCCATGGACTGTAGTATATCAGGCTTCCCTGTCCTTCACTATCTCCCATACTTTGCTCAAACTAGTGTCCATTGAATTGGTGATGCCACCCAACCGTCTCCTCCTCTGTTGCCCCCTTCTCCTCCTGCCCTCAATCTTTCCCAGCATCAGGGTCTTTTCCAATGAGTCTGAATCACTTTGCTTTACACATGAAATTAACAGAGTGTTGGGATCTGGAGTGAGACAGGCTTGCATTCACATCACTGACTCACTCCATCACCAGCCAGTTGTGTAACTTTGACCCCCTGCCTCCTCTTGGGGTTAGTAGGATGAGAATACAGACCAAGACAACTTAAGTGCTTAACACAGTGCATGGCATTTGCAACAAACTCTCAGTGAGTATCCACTGCTGTTGCTATTTTTTGAACAGCAAAGAACAGTATTCTGTTGCTGTGGGGACTTTCTTGAGGGCCTGTGGCCTGTTACTGCATCCAACATTCATTCATCCATTGACCTGTTCAACATGCATTTGTGAGCATCTACTGTGTGTCTATCTTGGGTCTAGCCGGTTGTGGCAAACAAAGCCAACAAAACTCTCTGCCCTCATGGAGATTACATTCTGATGGGGAAAATAGACATTAAATGGACATATAAGGACAGTCAGTTCAGTTCAGTTCAGTTGCTCAGACGTGTTGGACTCTTTGCAACCCCATGGACTACAGCATGCCAGGCCTCCCTGTCCATCAACAGCTCCCAGTTCAGTGCAGTCCAATCACTCAGTCGTGTCTGACTCTTTGTGACCCCATGGACTGTAGTACGTCAGGCCTCCCTGTCCATCACCAACTCCTGGAGTTTACTCATACTTGTGTCCATTGAGTCGGTGATGCCATCCAACCATCTTATCCTTTGTCATCCCCTTCTCCTCCCACCTTCGATCTTTCCCAGCATCAGGGTCTTTTCCAAAAAGTCAGTTCTTTGCATCAGGTGGCCAAAGTATTGAAGTTTCAGCTTCAACATCAGTCCTTCCAGTGAACATTCAGGATTGATTTCCTTTAGGATGGACTGGCTGGATGTCCTTGCAGTCCAAGGGACTCTCAAGAGTCTTCTCCAGCACCAGTTCAAAAGCATCAATTTTTCAGTGCTCAGCTTCCTTTATAGTCCAACTCTCACATCCATACATGACCACTGGAAAAACATAGCCTTGACTAGACAGGTCTTTGTTGGCAAAGTAATGTCTCTGCTTTTTAGTATGCTGTCTAGGTTAGTCATAACT
Organism: Capra hircus; assembly: GCF_001704415.2. Classification (NCBI taxonomy): domain Eukaryota; kingdom Metazoa; phylum Chordata; class Mammalia; order Artiodactyla; family Bovidae; genus Capra; species Capra hircus. The sequence goes on along the minus strand of NC_030810.1, from coordinate 32,804,481 downwards.
TTCCTTCCAAGGAGAAAGTGTCTTTTAATTTCATGGCTGCAATCACCATCTGCAGTGATTTTAGAGCCCCCACCCCCAAAAAAAGTCTGCCACTGTTTCTACTGTTTCCCCATCTATTTCCCATGAAGTGATGGGACCAGATGCCATGATCTTAGTTTTCTGAATGTTGAGCTTTAAGCCAACTTTTTCAGTCTCCTCTTTCACTTTCATCAAGAGGCTCTTTAGTTCTTCTTTGCTTTCTGCCATAAGGGTGGTGTCACCTGCATATCTGAAGTGATTTATATTTCTCCTGGCAATCTTGATTCCAGCTTGTGCTTCCTCCAGCCCAGTGTTTCTCATGATGTACTCTGCATAGAAGTTAAATAAGCAGGGTGACAATGTACAGCCTTGATGTACTCCTTTTCCTATTTGGAACCAGTCTGTTGTTCCATGTCCAGTTCTAACTGTTGCTTCCTGACCTGCATACAGATTTCTCAAGAGACAGGTCAGGTGGTCTGGTATTCCCATCTCTTTCAGAATTTTCCACAGTTTATCGTGATCCACAAGTCAGACTTTGGCATAGTCAATAAAGCAGAAATAGATGTTTTTCTGGAACTCTCTTGCTTTTTCCATGATCCAGCAGATGTTGGCAATTTGATCTCTGATTCCTCTGCCTTTTCTAAAACCAGCTTGAACATCTGGAAGTTCACAGTTCACATACTGTTGAAGCCTAGCTTGGAGAATTTTGAGCATTATTTTGCTATTGTGTGAGATGAGTGCAATTGTGGGGTAGTTTGAACATTCTTTGGCATTGCCTTTCTTTGGGATTGGAATGAAAACTGACCTTTTCCAGTCCTGTGACCACTGCTGAGTTTTCCAAATTTGCTGGCATATTGAGTGCAGCACTTTCACAGCATCATCTCTTAGGATTTGAAGTAGCTCTGCTATAATTCCATCACCTCCATGAGCTTTGTTCATAGTGATGCTTCCTAAGGCCCACTTGACTTCACGTTCCAGGATGTCTGGCTCTAGGTGAGTGATCACAGCATCATGATTATCTGGGTCATGAAGATCTTTTTTGTATAGTTCTTCTGTGTATTCTTGGCACCTGTTCTTAATATCTTCTGCTTCTGTTAGGTCCATGCCATTTCTGTCCTTTATCAAGCCCATCTTTGGATAAAATGTTCCCTTGGTGTCTCTAATTTTCTTGAAGAGATCTCTAGTCTTTCCCATTCTGTTGTTTTCCTCTATTTTTTTTGCATTGATCACTAAGGAAGGACAATAGACTGTCCGAAAGTGATCAGTGCTGTGGATAAAACAAAACAGAAAATGGAGAGGGGGAGTACTTAGGATGGGTTTGCAAGGTGAAATACAGCAACAGAAAGAATTGTTGAGAAGGTGTTGTATGGGTCAGCGATCTGAATGGTGTTGAGGGAGGACGCCATTCTCATGCCTGAGAGACGGTTCCAGGCAGAGGAAGGAACAAGGGTGGAGGCATCACAGGTGGAGCCCAGGGCAGTGTGGTTAGCAAGGATCCAGCTCCCTGGAAACTGAGTGCAGTGAGGTCAGAGGGGTGACAGGGAGCCCATGGTCTTTAGAGGACTGGGTTCTATGTGACACAGCAGCACATTCTGAAGTCCTGGACCTCACATTAACAGTCTTCCCCATCTATAAAATGGGAACATTTATCCCTGTTTTGTTTATTCCCCAACTGGAGTATAAGAGTCCAGTAAAAAGATGGGTTATTCTGTTGTTTTGAAAATAATTATTAGGCAAGAGAATGTTCTTACTGCTTAGTAATTTTGCCCTAGGCCACCTACAACTGAGGAGAAAGCCTGCCCATGCCCTCAAGAATGTGGCCGTGCCGGACCATTGCTTGACAGCGGGTTGTCATCTCTCTCTCAGCAAAACTCATCATCTTCTTCCTTTGCTTCTTCAGATCTGGGGCCAGGATTTTAAAACAGCAGTTTCTCCCCACTGTGCTCCCTGCCCCAAACCTCCTCAGTGGAACTGCAGAAAAGTAATTCACAGAGGCTTGTTATTTATCCTATATGCAGTAAAGACTTTCTGTAGGTTATAGGAAATAAATGTGCTTTTTACTGTCATCTGTGGTTCTTATTAAACTTATCCCCTCAGTGGGGAAATATCTTTGCAGGACCAAGCAGTTTTATGTCCAAACAGCCAATGAGCTGATAATGGGTTTTATGTCTAGCTGTAACCAGCGGCCTTGCAGGCAGCCCTTCCTGCATTGCAGTCAGGAGTCGTGGGTTTCTGAACCTGCGGCATGTAAATACTTCTTATTAATGCGGTGGTCTGTGCTTGCAAATACAGAAACTGGTCTCCCTATACCTGTCTGCCAGAGGGAACATTGGGACTGAGAAGCCTGATGGAATTGAGGCAGAAAAACTGAGCCAAGAATGAGTGGCATAAGATTATGAGGAAGGGTGGAGCAGTGGAAAGAACATTTTGCATTCGTAGAGTCTTCAAGCCAGGAGTAATTTTTTTTTTTTTGTAGTTACAGGAGCTTCTCTGTTATCTCTTAGTGGGAAAGTGTGTGTGTGTGTGTGTGTGTGTGTGGTGCACGTGCATGTGCACATGCTTAGTTGCTCAGTCATGTCTGACTCTTTTGTGACCCTGTGGACTGTAGCCCACCACGCTCCTCTGTCCATGGAAGACAGGCAAGAACACTGGAGTGGGTAGCCATTTCCTTCTCCAGGGGATCTTCCTGACTCAGGGATCGAACCCACGTCTGCTGCATTGTAGGTGGATGAATTCTTTACCACTGAGCCACCAGGGAAGCCCCGAAGGAGCCAGGCAACTAAAATTTATGTGAAATTATTTTGCACATCAACCACCTTACGTGGACCATTTGTTTACTGTTTAATTCATTAGTTAGATTGCCTCAGGTCTTATTTGCGGCATGTGGGGTCTTTCGTTGTGGCATGAGAGCCTCTCTAGTTGTGGTGTCCTGGCTCCTGGGCCCGGGCTCAGTAGTTGTGATGCACTGTGTGAGCTTAGTTGCCCCGCAGCATGTGAGATCTTAGTTTCCTGATCAGGGATCAAACCCACGTCCCCTGCATTGAAAGGCAGATGCTTGACCGCTGGACCACCAAGGAAGTTCCCCAGACCATGTGTTTTTGACCTATGAAAAAAATTGGTGAAATTGACATTTTAATACTGATTGTAAAATGATGTAAAGGAAGATTGAGGATTTAAAACCTTACAGTTGATATATCACTGAGCCAAGATTATAACACAGGTTAACTACATCAAGTCAGACAGACCAGCTTCTTACCTCAGAAAACTGTGTAAGATGTAGTATCTTTATCTGTCAAATGGTGATGATAACGTCACACCTGGAGACATGTGGTTTAAAAGACCATCATGGTGCTGGTGTGCAGGTCCCTTCCTTTCTTCCCTTCACTATTATGTATTACATGAAAGTAACCACAGGCAATAAAGGTGAGACCACGGCTTTGGTGAGGTAATAGAAACTTAAGATCTCAAACCTTGTTTAATTGTGCCTGCAAACTCACTTGCATCGTGTCCTACTCTTTGCAACCCTATGGACTGTAGTCCACCAGCCAGGCTTCTCTGTCCATGGGATTCTCCAGGAAAGAATAATGAAGTGGGTTGCCATGCCCACCTCCAGAGGATCTTCCTGACCCAGGGATCAAACTCACATCTCTTATATCTCCTGCCTTGACAGGTGGGTTCTTTACCACTAGTGCCACCTGGAAAGCCCTTGGTATTAGATGCCAAACCTAGGTGTTACCAACAGAGTAGGGTTGACACTATGGGAACCTCAGACTTCCATTTGTAATCACAGTGTTGGTTTAGCCTGCAGAGTGATTTCATATAGAATTGTTGAAGTGTAAGTCTGGAAAGTGCGTTTCTTTTCATCACAATTGGAAACGAGAGGAAGAAAGTGAATTAGTACCCTTCAGAGCCTGCCATGTGGCAGCTACTTGTAGATGATAAGTTTCAAACTCAAGGTCACATAGCAAATGACACATTTGAGAGTCCAAGCTGAGTCTCACTCCAAAATCCATGCTCTTCCCACTATCCCAAATTGAATTTTTCCAGCAAATCAAATGTCCTATTTCCTAGGAGATCCCAATGTATGTCATATGCTTGGTACCAACTTGCAAAGAATCAAAACATACCAGACAATCATTTCTTTCCCTGTTGATTTAAAAGGCCCTGGAGAGTCTCTCAGTGTGGCTGCTGAATGACTCTGAGCATAATTATCATTGAAAGAGAGTGTGAAAATAGTGCAGGTAATTTATGTTTTTTTTGTTCTGGATGAACAGTCTTTGACTAGACTTTCAAGTCAAACAGAGACATGACTGACTCACTTCCTGGCCTGAGACCATGTCAGTGGAAGAGCCCATATTTCTCACATGAGTGGAACGGCATGAAGATCTTCAGATTTGAACATGTGAGAACAGTTATCAGGACACCCAGGCTGGGGACTCCACTGCACCACCCCATCCGTTCTGTGAGATGTCACTCATTTGGTACATCCGTCAGCAGGTGTCAGCATCAGGAAAGACCAGTTTCCCCCGTGTCACACTCCATACCATGCTCTCCAACATGGCAGGCATGGGCCACAAGTGGCTATTGATGCCACCTGCTAAAATGATAATATTTGGTTATATAAAGAAAATATATTTTTTAAATTAACCCCATCTGTTACTTTTTACTCAAATGTGGCTACTGGTAAGTTTAAGATTATGTATGTGGCTCTCATTCATGCTTGCATTTTATTTCTCTTGGTCAGCAGATACAATCCATATAATACAATATAATATTATTGTATTATATTGTATACAACCCATAGAATAATAAACATTGTCAACACTTTCAAAATAACTAAAATTTGAATATAATTTTTCAGCCTAAATATGTTGGATAAATATCATGTCATGATAAGAATTAGGAGGGATCTTAGAGCTTATCTAGAATGTCTGTATTTTATAGCTAAAGAAGGTGAGACCTAGAAAGATGAAGCAAATTTGCCCAAGATCACACAGCCGATAAGTGAAAGAGCTGGGTTAGAACTCAGGCCACTAGCACCAAATATATTTCCATTTGATGAATGACCCACAGAATATAGGCATCATGAGACTTAGAGTGTCTTCCTGGGAGCTCCCAAGCACCAGTGCCTGGCACATGGCAAGAACACTTTTATTCAACACTCACTCAGTCTGAGATGCTTTACCATATTGCACAAAGGATGCAAAGATAAGTAACACTCTCAGGTTCTGTTCTCCAGAAGCTCACAATATGGTGGAAAAGATACCAGATGGATAGTAACCAGTTAAAAATCATAAAGCAGAGGTACTGGCAAAGTACAACCAAAAGCTAATATGGAAATATATTCACCTCACTAGTAACTTTAAAACTGCAAATAAAACTCTGATGTTTCATTGTTTGTTACCTAATGTATATTCTTTCTAGTTTCAGAGGGATTTCAAGTAGCTAATAATCCTACATTAGAAAAAAAAATTAATAGAAAAAAACCGTTATTCTTTCTGCAAAATACGTACTGTGGAGAGACAAGCCTTCAGCCCAAGTAAGGGCTTTGGACTACATAAACATTTCAGTTACCATGGTGTCCTTTACCCTCGTTTGCTTGGATTTAGAAAAAAAAAATAATTGTATTCCATTGGGATATTTGATATATATTAGGCACAACCTTTCCCCTGGAGGAAGGCATGGCAACCCACTCCAGTACTCTTGTCTGGAGAAGCCCCATTGGCAGAGATGCCTGCCAGGTTGTAGTCCATGGGGTTGCAGATATTCAGACACAACTGAGTGACTCAGCACAGCACAGCACAGGAAGAATCTTTATCTTCATTTTCTTTTTTGAAAATCCAAAATTCCCTGGCTTCCATCAGTATCAAAATGGGAAAGTTCCTTGGGGAGAAGAAACCAAATCTTGTTTTGCCCCCCAGTGTCTGCCATAGGATTTCACATGTAATAAAGACTCAATTCACTAAAGCTTTGCTGAATACAGTGTGGTGCCCAGGTTTATTCTGTACCAGTTATATGCCCACATACTTTACCAGCCTCTTCATATAAATGAGCTCATTTAACAATCTTGAAATCGTGGGATGCTGAGTCTCAATTTGCAGATAAGAAAATAGAAGCTCCGAAAGGTTACAAACATGCCCCCAATCCTCAGCTACCAGGGATTTGAACCCCTGACATACTTGGTTCCAGAGCTTGTGCTGCTATGTCAGGTGAAGAAATAGAAGAATAAAGGGAAAGAGAGAGAAAAGAACACAAAGCGGGGTGGGAGAGATAGAAGTGGAGAAAAGGACTCGGGGAAGTGTGGAGAGAAAACCAGAAATGGGAGGGAAGGAAGGGGTGAGTGGGTGTGGAATCACACGCCTTTTAGCACAAAGTCTGAGAAGAAAGACAAAGAGAAGGGTCAGGGTTTCCCTGGAGAAAATTATTCCTGGCAATTTAGACAGAAATTTTCAAAAATGGCAGGTTAGGAACTCAGCCACTGTCAAAGGCACGGCGCTCCAAATCTCCCCCAGGACAGTCTCCTCTCTTGCCACCTCATTATCGCCGGGAACAATCTGCATGGCCAGTAATGAGGGAATCTTAATGCAGGCCATCTCAGGAGTGGGTAATGGCCTTGCAGGAGGGGTTTAGGTCACAGGTTCAGGCCTGGCTGCTGAGGAGTAAGCTGTGTGGAGCTGCCAACTCTCCCCCTGGACCGACAGTCCATTAGCCCTTACCCCCTCAGCAGGGCAGTAATGAGAGAGGGAGCCCGCCCCGCGGCCCCTGCCAGCATATCATGGGGTGTGTGTGGGGGGGTAGTCCCTGCAATGGTTAGCGTGTCCCACTGCTGACCTTGACCCTGACTCTCCCTGCAGTGCTCTTGGTCTGCCTGCAGGAGAGCCTTCCTAGGGGTTCTGGCTCCTCAAAAACTCTGCTCCAAATTAAAGCACATGTAAATTATTAGAGAGACAGGTAGCCCCCACTTTACATTGGGAACATCCTTTGTAGTTTCCAGTCTGTTTCCATTGGTGAGCTCACTCTGTAAAGTGGAAAAGGCAAAGACATGGAGTCAGGATTTTAATCCTAGCATCTCTTTCTATTAGCTATAACCTTGGGGACATTATTTCATATCTATAAAACTCAATTCCTTACATGCCAAGAGGAATAATAACATCAGCCTCAAGGGTTTATTTGGATTATTATTCATTTGTTATTAATAATCATAGCTAACTTTGAGTACTGGCTTCTGGATTCTGTTGCTGCTGCTGCTGCTAAGTCGCTTCAGTCATGTCTGACTCTGTGCGACCCCATAGACGGCAGCCCACCAGGCTCCTGTGTCCCTGGGATTCTCCAGGCAAGAACACTGGAGTGGGTTGCCATTGCCTTCTCCAATGCATGAAAGTGAAAAGTGAAAGTGAAGTCGCTCAGTCATGTCCAACTCTTAGCAACCCCATGGACCGTAGCCCACTAGGCTCCTCCGTCCATGGGATTTTCCAGGCAAGAGTACTGGAGTGGGGTGCCAGTGCCTTCTCCGTCTGGGTTCTGTACTATTTGCTTAATGGGCTGTGCCGTGTTGTGCTGTGCTTAAGTCGCTTCAGTTGTGTCCGACTCTTTGCGACCCTATGGCCTATAACCCACTAAGCTCTTCTGTGTATGGGATTTTCCAGGCAAGAATACTGGAGTGGGTTGCCACGTCCTTCTCCAATTGCTTTATATGTGATCACTAATCCTTATAACTGTATATGTAGATATTGGTCTTCTCCCTAATTTATACAAGTGCAGTTGAGGCTGGGATTGACTTAGTATGCGTCAGAACTGAGATGCAAAGCCTTTTCTCTCTGAAAAAGTCTGCAACATTAACCACAATGCTATACTGAAATTATGAGCTTACATCCAGAGTGAGAATCTGACACAGTATTTCAGTGATATTACTTATTTTCTCCACTCCTTTTCTCTTTGGTTAGTATATCAATTAATTTCCAGCCATAGAACAGAAATCTCTACAGGTGTTTCAAACAGAAGGAATTCAGTGCAGGAGTTGGTTGCATGGATGATGGAAAAACTGAGAAGCCAAAGAGGGAGACTGAGGCAAGCCAGAGATCAGTGATGGAAGAAAGCCGTTGTGATCCTTAGCATGAGGAACAGAGGGAGAAAGTGGTGCCAGCAAATCTCAGAGATCTGGGTCACCTTCAGAAGCTAGAACCACAAAGGAGCCATGGAGGAGATGCCAACCGAAGCAAAGAGACTCGGGGGTGGAAACACCCTGGCCTCTTTCCTCCTCCTATCCTATAGTCACCCCATAATGCCTTAAACTGGTCATACAGGCTAGGAAACTCAAGAACAAGGAGCTCAGAAAGTGTTGTTTCCTGGCAGGTTTGACTGTGAAGGACAGAGAAAAGATATACAAGCCAACAGGCAAGTTCCTGGCCCACCTAACAACCCTATGAAAAAGTTAGGTTGAGATTATTTTATTTGGCTCTGCCAAGCACTCAGTCCGTGGCATAATAGCAACCCGACTTAACAGATGAGGAAATCAACGGTCAGTCAAGAAATACTACTAGAGCTCCCAAGAGGGGATGATTGTTGTTGTTCAGTGGCTAAGTCGTGTCTGACTCTTTGTGAGCCCATGGACAGCAGCACACCAAGCTTCCCTGTCCTTTACCATCTCCCAGAGCATGCTCAAACTCATGTCTATTGAGTCGGTGATGCCATCCAACCATCTCATCCTCTGTCGTCCGCTTCTCCTCCTGCCTTCAATCCTTCCCAGCATCAGGATCTTTTCCAATGAATCGGCTCTTTGCATCATGTGGCCAAAGGATTGGAATTTCAGCTTCAGCATCAATCCTTCCAATGAGTATTCAGGGTTGATTTTCTTTAGAATTGACTGGTTTGATCTCCTTGCAGTCCAGAGGACACTCAAGAGTCTTCTCCAACACCACAGTTCAAAAGCATCAATTCTTTGGAACTCAGCCTTCTTTGTGGAATTCAAGGAAGGCTTCAGAATGGGAGTGGCTTTGAGGACTTCATGGGTTATGGACAAGTAGGGTATTGCCAGATGGCGTAATTTAGAAGGGTATTCCAAGCAGTGACAGCAGAAGAGGTAAATAAATGCCAGATCCATAAACTGAGGAGTTTATATTGGATGGTATAGTCCCTGTATTTCCTGCCAAGTTTTAAGTTTTTTGAACCTTGAAATTCTACTGGAAATTGAAGGGCTATATAATCTGTTTTGGTTTCATAACACCTTAAGGGATCCACTTTCTAATACTGAATTAAATCCCTGAACCCCTGTTTACACTGGCTCCATGAGGTCCCTTGGTGTTCCAGGAGAAACTGATATGTTGCTAACAAGTTCTGCCCACACAGTACAGAGAATTTTGGTCTCTCTTTTGCCTTCTTACCACCCATGTGTTACAAGCTGGGAAACAGCCACACAATGGCTAAACGTGGATGTATTTCTACGATATGTTGTCAGGATGTTTGATCTGCACGTATTTCCAGTATACACTATGTTATACTGAGTTTGATGGATACAATTTGCTTCCTGATGTTACACGCCACATTTTAGCTGTTAGCATACATCTCCTTTCCTCTTAGAATGCCTGCCTCTAATTTCTCCTGGTTCCATCACCCTGCACTATGGTATGGAATATTCATTTGGAAATGCAAGTCTGATTATTATAAAGCCTTCTTCCTCCTCACTTATACCCCCTCACTGGTAACCCACGACTTCTCGATAAATCTAAGCTCCTTCGAATATCTTGGCTTCCTCTTGAGTCACCCAGCTCCCCCTCTGAGTTTCAGGTATACTGGACTACTATAATATTTCATGCTTCCCCATACTAGCCTTTGCCCATGCATCCCCACTGAAACATCATTCCCTAGCTTCTGTTGTTGGCAATGTCTAGTGCTTCCAGAGGGGTCTCCCCTTTCCTTGCCCCCCTCCTTTGGGTATGTTTTCAATGTGCCATGCACACAGTGCCCCAGCATAAACTAGTCACTCAGTAGGTACACTTTTGGAGACATGACACATGGTAGAAGCCAGTAAGTGGTAGTTACTGGCGGGGGGGGGGGGGGAGGGGAGGGGAAATGGGGTTGTTATTGCTTTATTGTATTCATTTCTGGCTGCCTAGTATCTCATACAGTGTTTGGGACACTGTAGACATTGAATAAATATTGGTTGACTATTTTAAGAGTTGAAGTTTTAAAAATAAAGTATTTTAAGAGCCTCCATTTATTCAATGTGGTACCATTAAGAGACTTGCCTTAATTTGAAACTGCCTGAGCATGCCCAGATAGGAGCATAAGAATGGTGGATTAGATGTCTGACCATGTTTTTGTCTGGGGGACATTGAAGAAACTAACATCTCTTCATCCATGGCCCTATAATTTTGTTCCCCTCCTTATGTGGCTCAGTTGCCTGCAATGCAGGAGACCTGGGTTCAATCCCTGGGCTGGGAAGATCCCCTAGAGAAGGGAACCCACTCCAGTATTCTGGCCTGGAGAATTCCATGAAGGTATAGTCCATGGGGTCACAAAGAATCAGACACAACTGAGTGACTTTCACTTTCTCTATGTTCTTCAGTCCAGCAGTCACCTGTAACAGGACCCCAGGTGGGCTCTGGGGCAGAGGTGACCTGATCATTGGCAGACAATAAAAGCCTTCACAAATGAGGGTGAATACGTGTACCTTCTACTATTTGTCAACCATCCAAAGTCCAACCATGTGGGCATTTAAACTGCCTCAGTTGGAAGGCATGGGCGTTGGTATGAGACGGAAACCCCTTTGTTAGTGGAGGAATATCATGTAGCAGTCAGAACTCAGGGCCATCTGCTCTGTCTCTCTGGGTAGAGCCCATCCATCAGAACATTCTTTCCCCATCAGCCCTGATACAGTCTCTGAGTCTTCCTTAGTCTGGAGACACCAGGAAGCCAGTCTGGTCCCAGCACTTTAAAGGAATCTTAGTTGCCCATCTTGGGGCATAGAGGTCCTTCTTTGTGAGCACTTGGGGTAAGATTTAAGGGTCTGTGTTCCACAGCCAGACTGCCTGGACCGGAATCTGCACTGCCCCTCTGTGCTCTGATGCTTGCTAGCTGCATGACTTGGGATTAAGGTTTCTACACCCCTCAAAGCCTCAGGTTCTACCACTATAACATGAGGGTGATGATAAGAATAGCTTGGGTGTCGGGGGTTTATGAAAGAGTGGATATAGGTGTTATACTATATAAAGCGGTGTCTGATGTATAATAAGCATGGTCTAAGTTTGGCTCTTGCTAGTTATTCCCCCGAACATATGCTGAGAGCCTGCTCTAGGCCAAATGTTGTTCCAGATGCTCTGTAGGGAAACAGATGAGAAGAGGCACTTCCTTCTTGGATATTCTTAGCCCACAAGGAATGAGAGACAAGCAAATCAATGCAGTAGAGTTTAATGATTGTAAAATGAGGCTTGCACAAGATTTCATGAAAGCTCAGAGCATCTGCCCTGGATCCTCAGGAGAGGGCCCTAAAGTCTTCATGGAGGAGAAGACATTGGAGCCAACTCTTACAGATGGAGTGGAAGTATGGCAGAAGGTTTAGTAAAAGAGAATATTCCAGATAGGCAGGAGGGCATCTCCAAAGACTCAGAGCTGAGGTCTAGCATGGCCTCTTTGGGGAATTGTGCTGTGTAACTGGCGCATAGGTGTGATGAAGCTGGAGCAGGTGAGGTGGGACAATCGTGCAAGAGTCTGGATGCAACTCCTAGGAGCTCAGACAGTTTCACACTGAATGTTGAGGATTTGGTGCGAGTTATGAGATTCAGTGAAAGAGTCAAGAGTTGAGATGGAGACATTTTGTTGCCATTTGACCTATTATGTTTAAAAGGAAAAAAATGAGTACAAAACTAAACTTTTGTGAAATGGGTTTAGATGTGAGCTTTAATACATTCAAATAGGATATTGGCTCCTGAGACAGTTCTATTTGGACATGTGGTATATTTTTTAAGTTCATGGATTTTCTGACCCAAGTTCTCAATCCAAAGGAAAACTCATTTAGCCTGAAGGTTCTGTACCAATTATATAGTTTTATAAGGTCAAAATAAAAGTTGGGAGTCATTTTATCTTCATCTGTACTTGTAGAAATTACAGAATCAAGCTGCTTTAATGAGAAAAAGCACCAGGAAGGGAAAAGTGAAAATAGAAGTGTCAGCACCATCAGAGATTTCTGCTGCCTCCGGATGCTGGAAGCTGAGGCCAGGGCTGGGCTGTGAAGTCTTTTGACAACACGGTCTCTCTCCCTGAACAAGTTGCCAGGGCTTCAAGAGGAATAGACATGAAACACAACATCCTTCCACCCTTATTAAGATTTAATCCTGCTTTCAACAGGATTGCAGTGTTATTAAATTAGATTTTTTTTCTTCCTTAAAAAGGGATTTAACTTTTGCTTTCCTGACATCATAATCAACAAGGAACAGATGCAAAGGGGAAATTGTGTGACCACTGGTAATATGGACCTATACTTAACATGTAGAATGTGAAGTTATTAAAATGGAAATTAATTCTCTTTATTGCTATCATACCCTATCAATTAATTTGGTTGGAGGTGCTTATGAATATGCAATCATTCCTCTCTGCTGTCCACCCCTTATTCCATGTGTGGAAAGCCTTGCTAAAACAATATGGACAATTTTAGATCCTTTGGCTAATTTTGCTAGCCCTCTTTGCTCTCTAATAATATTGATAATGGGGATAACTAACAGTTATTGAATTTTTCTACATGAAAGGCACTGTTCCAAGCACTTTACATTCATTGCCTCATTCAGTCCTCGCAGTAATTTTTTGAATTGGGTAATTTTATTACTCTATGAGGAAAAGCAAGGTGCGGTGCAGAGAAGTGAAAGAACCTTCCCCTGGTCATCCTGACTCCAAAATCTGTGTCGTTCACTACTGTGCTACACTGCCCCTTGTGGGTTCCAGAGAAGGCGCCAGGACAGAGTCACGAGTCTCAGACACTAAATTTCTGTAGGCTATGGGGGACCTGGGAGGGGATAGAGGGCTCTGAGTTGGGGGCACTCGTTATAAGATATAGATTTTATTATAGATCTGATACTGTGTGTTTATTGTTTAGGTATGGCAAAGCCACCCAAACAGGAGATGGTTGTCATCAATATAGTTTGTTACCCTCAGATCCCAATAAGAGGCGACATACCACATCAGCATCGTGGGGTCCAGGCATGGTTCTCCATACTTAGGCAGGATGCAGAAGGAGAGGTGGGGAAACTTGGGCAAAAACTTCTATTGCGGTTTCCATAGGAAAGAACAAGAGGCAGGGTGAACAGGTCTATGATTGGCTAGTCTGATTAATTTCAGTGAGTTATGGGGCATAGGGGCTGTCCCTAGTTGTCTGGTACCTGGCCTTGGGTTGGTTAGGGCAGGTAGTTAGTGGCCTGGGGTGTTAGAGGTTGGAGGTATAAGGTCTGGATTGGTTGGTTTGCATTTGAAAAGTGCGCTGTGGGAGAGCTGTGTGCTATCTCTAGGTTAAGCAAACACTAATATATACCAGGGCTTCCCTGGTGGCTCAGTAGTAGAGAATCTGCCTCCCAATGCAAGAGATGTGAGTTTGATCCGTGGGTCAGGAAAATCCCCTGGAGAAGGAAATAGTAACCTACTCTAGTATTCTTGCCTGGAAAATCCCATGGAGTGAGGAGTCTGGCAAGCTACAGTCCATGCGGGTCACAAAAGAGCTGGACATGACTTAGTGACTAAACAACAACAACAAATATATATATATCAAAACCTCAGATGTCAAAACATCAGAAATTCAGAAAACAGAACATGATTATAGGGCAAGGCTCAGTGACGGATGCTGTGAGAGGCCCTCAGAGGATGCTCAGGTAGGAAGGAGGAAGGCAAGCAGGGGCAGGTAGGCCAGTAAGAGAGACCTGAATATGCAGTGGTCTTTGTGGTGCCTGAGAAGGGGCAGGGAACTGAAGACATTGAAATTAAGCTTCAAAGTATCTTTTTGTCTTTTGACCAAAAAGGAGCAACTTTCACTTAATATACATATTTAATTGTGAGGTAGGAGAAGAGTATGCCTCATCTTTTTAGCTGAACATTTTCTCCTTGGAAGCAGAAACTGTCTGGATCATCCTTGCACACCCTACAGATTCTGATGTGAAACTTGCTCTCCCAGAACGCAAGGGCCCTGGTTCATACCCTGTTTGTAAATCCTCGTTCCTCAGTAACACCCCATCAGGGTAAGTCTCTCTTCATGTGCCATTGCAAACAGTGGTTTTGGTAAAACAGAGCCTGCTAACCCAGGTGAGAGGAAAGCCAGGTGAGGGGTCACAGTCAAAGAAGAGTGCTTGGTTGGTAACCCGTGATTCACACTTTCTTCTTTTTTTATTATTACTTTGGAAAAGAAAGAAAAATTAAGATGAACCAGGATAGCACAACAGGAGATCCAATTACAGGCTTACTGTACAATTACTTAGACCAAGATGATCTGTATATCACTTTGTTGTTGTTCAGCTGCTGAGTCGTGTCTGATTCTTTGTTACCCCGTGAATTGCAGGCTTCCCTGCCCTTCACTATCTCCCAGAGTCTGCTCAAACTCATGTCTGTGAGTTGGTGATGCCATGCAACCATCTCATTCTCTGTCATCCTCTTCTCCTCTTGCCCCCAATCTTTCCCTGCATCAGGGTCTTTTCCAGTGAGTCAGCTCTTCACATAATGGCCAAAGGATTGGAGTTTAAGCTTCAGCACCAATGAAGCTTCAGCTTCCAATGAATATTCAGAGTTGATTTCCTTTAGGATTGACTGGTTTGATTTCCTTGCAGTCCAAGGCACTCTCAAGAGTCTTCTCCAGCACCATAGTTCAAAAGCAACAATTTTTCAGCACTCAGCCTTCTTTATGGTCCAACTCTCACATCCATACATGACTACTGGAAAAATCATAGTTTTGACTGTACAGAACCTTTGTTGGCAAAATGATGTCTCTGCTGTTTTAATACGCTGTCTAGGTTTGTCATAGCTTTTCTTCCAAGAAGCAGGCATTTTTTAAATTTTGTGGCTGCAGTCACCATCCATAGTGATTGTGGAGCCCAGGAAAATAAAACCTGTAACTGTTTTCTACTTTTTCCTCATCTATTTGCCATGAGGTGATGAGACTGGATGCCCTGATCTTCGTTCTTTGAATGTTGAGTTTTAAGCCAGCATTTTCACTCTCCTCTTTCACCTTCTTCAAGAGGTTCTTTAGTTATATCATTTATATAGGCTTAATTCATTTTTATTTATTATACGTTTTAAAGGTTACTTTCCATTTACAGTTATTACAAAATATCAACTATATCCCGTCTTGCACAATACATCCTTGAGCCTGTCTTATATCCAACAGTTTGTTTCTCTTACTCCCCACTCCTGTACTGCCCCTCCCCACTGCTGGTAACCACCAGTTCTCTGTATCTGTGAGTCTGCCTTTTTTTCTTCCATTCACTAGTTTGTTGTGGTTTTTAGATTTCCCATGTAAGTGACATCACATACCATTTGTCTTTTCTCTGATTTATTTCACCAAGCATAATGTCCTCCAAGTCCATCCACATTGCTGAATATGGAAAAAAATTCTTTCCTATGACTGTGTACTCTTTGTATATATGTATGTATATGTATATATATATCACATCTTCTTTATCCATTCATTTGTTGATGGACACTTAGGTTGCTTCATATCTTGGCAACTGTAAATAATACTGCTAAGAACATTGAGGTGCATGTATCATTTTGAATTTGTGCTTTTTTTTCAGATATATACCCAGGAGCAGGGTTTCTGGGTCATATGGTAATTCTGGTTTTTTTTTAAAGCAATTTCTACACTGTTTTCCACAGTGTCTGCAACAATTTACATTCCCACCAACAGTATATGAAAGTTCCCTTTCCTCCACATCCTTAACAACATTCCTCTTTGATGACGGCCATTCTAACAGGTGAGAGGTGATACCTCATTGTGGTTTTGCTTAGTGTTCCCTTGATGATTGGTCATGTTTTTCATCACCAAACCAAAACCTAAGAGTCCTTCTGGATTCCTTCCACTCTTCCATTCTCACATCAAATCCATCAGCATCCAATCCCTTTTTTATCTCCAAAGTGTGTCCTAGAATGTCCACAGTCACTTCCCCATGTCCAAGTCTAAGAATTCACAGTCAGTTCTCTCCTGTACTTTAAAAAAATTAATTAGTTAGTTAATTTTTAAATGAAACAAAGCTGCTTCCAGCCCCGATCCCTGTGGCGAGTCCTTGCCAAACCACGCCTCCATGGGAGGCCCTCCGACACTAGCAGGTAGCTCTGGCTCCGGCTCCTGTGAAGTCACTGCTCCTTTCCTGAGTCTTGGTCCGCAAGGTTTTGTGTGTGCTGGAGTCTGTTTCTCCCCATCCTGTGGAAGGCTTCTAATCAAATCCCGCTGGCCTTCCAGGTGATTCCCTGGGGACGCCCAGTTCCTTTGTTGGGTCCCCAGGCTGGGAGCCTGACATGGGTTCAGAACCTTCACAGAAGTAGGAGAACTGCTTTGATATCATTGTTCTCCAGTTTGTGCACCCACCCGACAGGTGTGGGATTTGATTTTACAGTGATTGTCTCCCTCCTACCTGCTTGCTGTGGCTTCTTCTTTGTTTTTGGATATGGGGTATCTTTTTTTTGTTTATTTTTGGTGGATTCCAGTGTCCTCTTGTCAACGATTATTCAACAGCTAGTTGTGATTTTGGTGCTCTCGCAGGAGGAGATGAGCGCATGTCCTTCTACTCTGCCATCTTGAACCGGAAGCCTCTCCCTATAACATTAACAAGAACTTTTCAAAAGCTTTTTTCATTTTGCCTCTTCAATTCCGCTCAGTTCAGTTGCTCAGTCATGTCCGATTTTTTGCGACCCCATGAATCGCAGCTCGCCAGGCCTCCCTGCCCATCACCAACTCCAGGAGTTCACTCAAACTCATGTCCATCGAGTCGGTGATGCCATCCAGCCATCTCATCCTCTGTTGTCCCCTTCTCCTCCTGCCCCCAATCCCTCCCAGCATCAGAGTCTTTTCCAATGAGTCAATGCTTCACATGAGGTGGCCAAAGTACTAGAGTTTCAGCTTTAGCATCATTCCTTCCAAAGAACACCCAGGGCTGATCTCCTTTAGAATGGACTGGTTGGATCTCCTTGCAGTCCAAGGGACTCTCAAGAGTCTTATCCAACACCACAGTTCAAAAGCATCAATTCTTTGGCGCTCAGCTTTCTTCACAGTCTAACTCTCACATCCATACATGACCACTGGAAAAACCATAGCCTTGACTAGACCGATCTTTGTTGGCATAGTAATGTCTCTGCTTTTGAATATGCTATCAAGCTTGGTCATAACTTTCCTTCCAAGGAGTAAGCGTCTTTTAATTTCATGGCTGCAATCGCCATCTGCAGTGATTTTGGGGCCCAAAAAACTCTTACCCACCTCCAATTTATTTTCCATATAAAGGCCTTATTTTATTTTTTCTTCCAAATTTTTGAGTAATAATTGATATTTGGCAATAAGTTTAAGGTGTTCAGCATAATGCTTTGACTAACATATATAATGAAATGCTATATACCACAATGTTTAGTTAATATCTATTATTCCATATTGATATAAAATCAAAAGGAAAAAAGTTTCCTTGTGATGAAAACTATTAGAACCTACTCTCTTAGAAACTTTTATATGGAGCATATAGCAGTGTTAATTATATTAATTGTGTTGTTCATCTCTGCTGCTGCTGCTGCTGCTAAGTCACTTCAGTCGTGTCCGACTCTGTGCGACCTCCACCATTCCTGGGATTCTCCAGGCAAGAACACTGGAGTGGGTTGCCATTTCCTTCTCCAGTGCATGAAAGTGAATAGTGAAAATGAAGTCACTCAGTTGTGTCCGACTCTTAACGACCCCATAGACTGCAGCCTACCAGGCTCCTCCATCCATGGGATTTTCCAGGCGAGAGGACTGGAGTGGGGTGTCATTGCCTTTTCGGTGTTCATCTCTAGTACTTATTTATCTTATAACTGCAAGTTGATACAGTATAATTAGGGTAGGCTAACTGTTGTCGGAGAAGGCAATGGCAACCCACTCCAGTACTCTTGCCTAGAAAATCCCATGGATGGAGGAGCCTGGTGGGCTGCAGTCCATGGGGTTGCAAAGAGTCAGACATGACTGAGCCACTTCCCTTTCATTTTTCACTTTCATGCATTGGAGAAGGAAATGGCAACCCACTCCAGTGTTCTTGCCTGGAGAATCCCAGGGACGGGGGAGCCTGGTGGGCTGCCGTCTCTGCGGTCGCACAGAGTCGGACACAACTGAAGCGACTTAGCAGCAGCAGCAGCAACTGTTGTAGCAAAGGGATCCAAAAATATATAACAGTTCATACACAATAGTTATGACTTAAATGACCAAATATATCAGCATGGTAGCCCCTGCTACCTCTAAGGAGTCATTAAGACCTTGTTAACACATGGTTTCAAAGATATGCTAGGTTGCATTTCCTGGAAGCAGACCTTGAAACCAGGATTTATATGAAAGTGATCTATTAAAAGTTTTCCTGGGAAAAATTTTGATATAGAAATGGAGAAGTGGGACCATGCGTGGAAGGAAATTAAGCAAGGGTGTGATATCAAGCAAGGTACCAGGGAGATAACTTTAGCCTAACCCTGTAAGAGAATATCTAAAGATGCCATAGCCCCCACCCTACAGGTGCCCCATCAGGAGACAGGAGCTGGAGTATGTGAGTCCATGCCTGTCATTCATTGGCAAAGGCCTGCCTCTAGGGAGACATACCTTCCCAGGTACTTCTAGCAACCTGTGTGTGCAGGCAGAGGGATTCTGATACCCTGAGGGCCGTCCACTGATTAGGGGCTGCAGGTGCTGGCATTTGGGAGAGAAAGAACACCCAGAGTTGGTGTGCAGGAAAGTGATAAATGGATCCAGGGGCACGTGGGTGGAGCCCTGACTGCAGCTGCTGCACAAAGGCATCCCAGGAGCTTCTTGCCCACAAGAAGCAGCAGGAATGGAGAGTGTACATGGGCCCATGTTCACTTACAGTGCACTGGCTGTATCTTCTGCTCACAGGTGGCATGGCTGTATCTAACTACAAGGGAGGCTGGCAAGGGTGGTACAGCCCTGAGCCCCAGAACACAGGCCTTCTAGCACAGATGAATAGTGGAATAGCACTCTGAATAGTGGAATAAAGTTCCAGCCTCCCTACCAGGACCTGCAAATCTCTCCAGGCCTGCTTCTCAGCCCATGCCACCTGCTACTCTCATTGCATCCCACCCTATTTCAGCTGCACCAGGCACTGCTTTATCCTATGCTGGGCTTTATTAGCACAGAGTGTTGAGAAGATTAGCAAAAGCTTTTGGCCTAGAATTGCAGTGTTTTATGATGTTGATAAAAGTGTTCATTTGACCTTTGAATACAGGTATTTGATGGATGGCCATAAAGTGGATAATGAAACAACTGGTCACTTTTAGTGGAGGCTGTGTGAACCATAGCTAGCCTCAGATAAACGCACAAAAACAAGAGAGCCATGCTTCTCTGTGGGCAGCCCAAAGTGGACAGACACTCTGGGCCATCTGCATCACTGCATCATTACTACTGCAAAGGCAGAGCCTCTGACCCTGGCCTGGCTTCCTCTGGCCACCAGCTGGTAGCATAACCTTGGGCAAGCTAGTTAACCTATACTTGCCTTGCTTTCCTTATCTGTAAGTCAGGGCTAATAATTGTTTCTGATTCATGAAATTGTTGGGAAGGTTAAATGGGTTAATACAATAGAAAATGCTAAGCTCTTGAGATGGTTGGATGGCATCACTGACTCAATGAACATAAGTTTGAGCAAACTCCTAGAGAGAGTGGACAGAGGAGCCTTGCATGCTGCAGTCCTTGGGGTCACAAAGAGTCAGACACAGCTTAGTGACTGAATAACAACAAAGCTCTTGATAACTTAGATTATTACTGTTAGGGAGCCCACAGTCTACCCAGACAGGCTCCTCTCCGGCTCCCCTGCCCTGTCACTGAAGTGAAACTCTGAAGGACATTCACCTGTTGGCAATTTCTTTTCTTCTACTTCTTGCAACAGCTCTCCAGGCTAAGGGATATTTGGGGGTAACAAATAAAAACAAGCTCCTATAGACCATGAAACTTGTGTGTACATGCATCTCCCTAGTCATTGGCACAACTTAAATCAAAATTACATTAGAATAGCTCCGGCATTAGTAGGAATCTGCTATTACCCTGGGAAGAGGGGTGACCCAACCCCTTTCTTTATCATCCTAAGAGTATCCCAGGCTTACACAGCCCCACTGTAGATTAAAAGAGACCCAAGAGAAAAATAAATAAGATATATAGTATGTCAGATGGTGAACATGATTAGGGGAAAAGCAGAAACGATGGCTAGGGAGTTGGGAGGATTAAGGGAAAAGTGAGAGTAAACTATATCTTCCAATTATGATGTGCTCTCTGTAAGATAAGCTTAGGTAGGTGACTGTCAATCCATTTTTGTATTGATAAGCCATAAGCAGACATAGGACCTGAAATGCTGCCCATATCTTTTCCCAGAGTTGCCATTTTCCTTAGCCCACTTGTCACTTGAAAACAAAGTTCATGTTGCCCCATTGGCCAGGGGTTTGCTTTTCTTTCATTCCGCCAGGTCCTAGGGCTGGTTCTATCTTTGTGTGTCTCACAACTCCAGTAGGTGCCGTCCTCCTAGACTACGATGGCAGCCCTGAACTGGGCACACCCTCACTAGCTCAGTGTTGGATGCAAAGCGCACATGTTTTAGAGTCATACGGTTTAGGATGTGAATTCTGATTCTCATGATTCATGTGACCTTTTATGCATTATAAATCGGCTTGTATGCATAACCTAGCTTCTCAGGGCCTCAGTTTCTTCATCTTCAAGAGGGTGAAAATACCCATCTTACAGAGTTGGCTTTGAAGGACTCTAGGGAGTATAGGTGAAAAACCTAGATAAGTGCCAGCCAACATCACAGCCCTTCAGGATTCTGGTTGTCAATTGCCATGTAAGAAATCACCCTAACACTTACTGGCTTAAAGCAGAAAAGACCATTTCTTTGCTTGTGATTCTGTAGTTGAGACAGGGTTCATTGGAAACAGCTCCTGTTTCTCTGTGTGGTATTGGTTGGGATAGTTTATCTGAGGCTTGAGGATCAAAGACAGCTTCTTTCACATGACTTATACTGCAGTCGGGTGTCTGGACTAGGTGGTGGGTGGTTCTCACTGCCCCTGAACCCCTCCCCCAACCCAGTCCCTCTCTGTAACCTTTCATCTAGTACAGCCTCTTCCTTTTTACATGCTGTCCCTCTCCCCTCTCAAGTAAGGTGATCAGACTTCTTAACATGACATCTTAGAGCTCCCAAGAATGCAAAAATAATCCCACCATGCCTCTAAATCCCATGCAAAACTAAATTCCAGGCCTGGCACCAGCATAGTGTCACTTCTGCCACATTCTGTTGATGAGAGTAAGACATGAGGTTCAAGGGGGAGTAGACTCTCCTTGTTGGTTGGAGAAGCAGCATGCATAGGCAAGATGGAGGGGATTGTTGCAGGATCATTGTGTGGATAATCGTTCACACTAAGTGGCTCTTTCTTAATGTTATTGGACTGATATGGGGGAGAAGGGACAGGGACTGTAAAATCACATCACCTTTCAGACAAAAAGCAAGCCCTCAGGCCCAGGAGAACTCAGGTCAGCTAGATAGAGTGAACTAAAGAGCCTCTTGATGAAAGTGAAAGAAAAGAGTGGAAAAGTTGGCTTAAAGCTCAACATTCAGAAAACTAAGATCATGGCATCCGGTCCCATCACTTCATGGGAAATAGATGGGGAAACAGTGGAAACAGTGGCAGACTTTATTTTTCTGGGCTCCAAAATCGCTGCAGATGGTGATTGCAGCCATGAAATTAAAAGACGCTTGCTCCTTGGAAGGAAAGTTATGACCAACCTAGACAGTATATTAAAAAGCAGAGACATTACTTTGCCAACAAAGGTCTGTCTAGTCAAGGCTATGGTTTTTCCAGTGGTCATGTATAGATGTGAGGGTTGGACTATGAAGAAAGCTGAGCACTGAAGAATTGATACTTTTGAACTGTGTTGTTGGAGAAGACTCTTGAGAGTCCCTTGGACTGCAAGGAGATCCAACCAGTCCATTCTGAAGGAGATTAGTCCTGAGTGTTCGTTGGAGGGACTGATGTTGAAGCTGAAACTCCAATACTTTGGCCACCTGATGCAGAGAGCTGACTCATTTGAAAAGACCCTGATGCTTGGAAAGATTGAGGGCAGGAGGAGAAGGGGACGACAGAGGATGAGATAGTTGGATGGCATCACTGACACAATGGACATGGGTTTGGGTGGACTCTGGGAGTTGGTGATGGACAGGGAAGCCTGGCTGCTGTGGCTCATGGGATTGCAAAGAATCAGCCACGACTGAGTGATTGAAGTGAAGATAGAGTAATGTCCTTGGATTTCCTCTTTGGGATGGGAAGACATTATTTCTGGGCTAAGTGCTACTAGAAAAAAAACTGTAACTTACAAATGTCCAGCACTTTTCTCTAATTCCTTTTTCATTTTCTCTTTCAAACTGTGGGGTCTGGTAGACAAGAACCAAGTCACTGATATTTAATTTGGAGAAACTTCTTTATTAGTTGTCTATTATTGCATAGCAAATTATCCCCAAACTGAATGGTTTCAAGTTGCAACATTTAGTGTCTCACAACTTCTCTAGATCAGGAATCTGGGGATGGTTTAGCTGGGTTTTTGGGTTCTGGGTTCTGGGTTCTGGCTAGGGCTCCAGTATTAGCCAATGCTGGAGTCACCTCCAGGTTAGACTGGAGCAGGACTCATTTTCAGATTCACTCAGTGGTTATTGTTTATTCAGCTACTGGCTGCCAATGAGACTGAGGGCTCAGTTCCCCCTGGCTGTTGGGGAGAGATGGCCCTTGTTCCTTACCATGTGTGGGCCCCTCCATAGGTAGCTCACTTCATCAGAGCAAGCAAGCAAGAGAGCCAGGGATAGCGAGTGACTGCCAGCAAGACAGAAGTCACATTTGGAAGCAAATGGCTGGAGCAACCATCTATCATTTTTGCTGTATTCTGTTTGTTAGAAGCAGTTGCTAGAGCCTGGCTACAGTCAAATGGAGGGCATGACACTGGTGCATGCAGTCCTGGAGGGATTACGGTGGTCTCACAAGGATTCCAACACTTACCCTTCTTCAGCAATTTTAGAGTCTTTGAATTTCACTCTATACCTGAATGTCACAGCATCGTGTGTGTGGGTTCTAATTAGGGTGACTGTGTGTCCCCGTTTTCTGGATTAGGCCCAGGCTGAGTGAGTTGTTTTTTTTTTTTTTTGAAGGTCTTCCCTGGTGGCTCAGTGGGTAAAGCGTCTGCCTACAATGCAGGACACCCGGGTTCGATCCCTGGGTCAGGAAGATCCCCTGGAGAAGGAAATGGCAACCCACTCCAGTGCTCTTGCCTGGAAAATCCCATGGCCTGAGAAGCCTGGTAGGCTACAGTCCATGGGGTCGCAAAGAGTAGGACACGACTGAGTGACTTTCCCTTCCCTTCCCTTCCTTCCAAGCATACAATAACAATGAAAAAAAAGAGTGAAAGTATTAGTCACTCAGTCATGTCTGACTCTTTGCAGTCATGGACTATAGCACGCCAGGCCTCTGTCCATGGAATTCACCAGGCAAGAATACTGGAGTAGGTAGCCATTCCCTTCTCCAGGGAATCTTCCCAACCCAGGCATTGAACCCAGGTCTCCTGCTTTGCAGGAAGATTCTTTTACTGTCTGAGCTATCAGGGAAGACACATAACAATGCTTGAATATATATATATTTTTAAGTCAGTAGAAATTTCTTCATTTTAAGGCAGATAAACTTTTTCATTCTTGACTGATGCAACAGAAATTTATAGAGTGCTTTTCAGGTGCCAGGGTTATAAAGCAGAATAAAAATAACCATCCTTTTCCTTGAAGAGGTCAGATGAGAACAGGCACGCTATTAATACCATGTAAAAATGGTATGAGAGGAAAGCCCAAGGTATCCCATAATCAGAGAGAGTGATACTGGACTGTTCTGAAAGATGAATAGGAGTTGGTTGGATGAAGAATAGTGCAGTGAGAAACAAGTGGTATATTAAAACAGGACCATTGAATGAGGATTTTTCCCAAAGGTGAGAATGTAAGAAAACCAGAAGGAAGAGGGTAGGCATGTGGTACTCAGCTAATACCACCCAGCCCCTGAGATGAACAAAGTAAGTAAAGCACTAGTCACTCAGTCATGTCCGACTCTTTGTGACGCTATGGACTGTGGCCCACCAGGCTCCTCTGTCCATGGAATTCTTGAGGCCAAAATACTGGAGTGGGTTGCCATTTCCTTCTCCAGGGGATCTTCCAGCCCCAAGGATCAAACCCACATCTCCTGTGTCTCCTGCATTGCAGGCGGGTTCTTTACCTGCTGAACTATCAGGGAAGCCAAGATGAAAGGAGGCTGCAGTTACCAGAATTGGGAGCTGTATAGCCTTGGTCTCCTTGAGAGATAAGAATCTTCTGTAAAGGATTCAAGCCAGCTCTCATTAGACATTTTAGGAAAGAGCCAGGGGAATAAATACTCGACATCATTCCCTTCTTTGTCTTCATTCCCTGCCAAACCCAGCTGGAAACCAGAGGATCCGAGGACTCTCACTGTGACCCAGATAGATCCGCCTCCAGGGCCGCAGGGCAGCGTGAAAAGGTTGAAAGTGGGCCTGAAAGGACAAACAGAATCTGGCTGATTCAACAGAGTTAGACAAACCCATTCCAGAGAAAAAGGTGCTAGTAAATTGAGAGAGATGTGAAATGTCTGGATACTTTGGTCTGCAGTGAAGAAAGTGAAAATGAAAGTTGATCAGTTGTGTCTACTCTTTGTGAGCCCATGGACTATGCAGTCCATGGAATTCTCCAGGCCCGAATACTGGAATGGGAAACCTTTCCCTTCTCCAGGGATCTTCCCAACCCAGCGATTGAACCCAGGTCTCCCACATTGCAGGCAGATTCTTTACCAGCTGAGCCACCAGGGAAGCCCAAGAATACTGGAGTGGGTAGCCTATCCCTTCTCCACAGATCTTGACACAGGAATCAAACCAGGGTCTCCTGTATTGCAGGCAGATTCTTAACCACCTAAGCCACATGGGAAGCCCTTACCATATCCTAGGGGATATGGAGGTAAGGAAGAAATAGTCCTGACTTTTAGGAGATTATAATTCTGAATGCTTAGGTCACCTAGATCAGGACTGTTCATGATAACTTGCATTCAAATCACCCACCTGCTCTCTTGTTAAAATGCAGATTCTGCCTCTGGTCCTGGAGTCTGGCTAGTGATTCTGCATTCCTAACTTTCTCACAGATGATGTGGATGCTGCTGGTCTGTGGACCATACTTTGAGAAACAGAGTTTACAGGGTCAGATTCAACACACACACACACACACATACACACACACACTCACACACCCTTTTATCAGTACTTGCAGCGATGATAATTTGAAGCAGAGGGAAGCTCTCTTTAGCAATTCCAACTTTAGGAGACAGAAAGCAGAAGGGGAAAACCATATGTCCTAATATTTAATTGAATTGCAGCTTCTAAGGCCTGGCATTCTGCTCCAGAGTCTAAACCTCCGCTTGTTTGGGCTGAGCAGGACATTGTTTTTCTGCCCCTTGGATAAATCCCATTATGAGCTTTGATCAAAGCAAACCTTTCCCTTTGAGGCTTAGGGCACATGTTAATGGCTTTGTTACTCGCATGTATCTGCATATATTTGCAAAGCAATTCAGCTGCTTCTGAGAGGGAGGGGGGTGGCATGTGGTTGAGCCTAGGGTTTAAACATCTCTCTAAAGCTTAGTCCTTAGCATCCCAACTTAAAGGAAATGCAGCATCAGAGAGCCGGAGTTTTCAGCTGCTGAGCTGGTTGGGTATTCCGAGCTCCTAGCGCTTCATGGGTGATCTTTGCCATGGAGAATTTTGCCCCATTTCAGGTCCTGCACCTTCCCTTTCTCATCCACCTTACCTTGCTGCCCAAGTGTTAAAACACTTCTCTGCACAGGGAGCTCTCCTACCGAAGACTTTCCATTGTTTCATTGTATCTATAGCTTCTGCCTCCCTTCCACTACCTTCCTGAGGTCTCACCAAACTGAAGCATTGCTTATTTTCTCGAAGCAGTATAAATTCCCTCCTTTAAGGCTTTACTCACATTGTCACCTTCATAAGATGCCTTTTCAGTTTTCTTGCTCATATTCATCCTTCAAATGAAAAGCATCTGTCACTTAGCTGTGTCCAACCCTTCGTGACCCTGTGGACTATAAAACCCACCAGACTCCTCCTCTGTCCATGGAATTCTCCAGGCAAGAATACTGGAGTGGGTAGCCATTCCCTTCTCCAGGAGATCATCCCAACCCAGGGAAACCTTGATCAAATCCTACTTTCTCCAGGGCGCCTTCTCAGGACTTCCTACTTGAGGAAATTCTTTAGTCTTCTGAACTCCCTTAGCATTTTATCCATAACTGTTTTTTCTTAATTGTATGATGTCGTTTGTGTTGGAGGACTCTCGTGTCATTGCGTGCCTTGGAAGTAGACTATCCATGCCTACTCATATATATGTGTATGTGTGTATACATATGTACTTAATGACATTTTCAGTGAGATGAATGAATGACATGTAAGACAGATGGCTTCTGAACTGTGATTTTATGGCAGCAGATTTCCCCATGCTTTCATTCTTTCAATACATATTTCTTGGGCTCCTCCCCTGTTGCAGGCACAAGGTTCTGGCTGTCCAAAGGTGAACAGAAGAGAGTCCTGGTCCCCCAGGGGCTTTACTGGGGATGGGGCCATCTCCTGTTCTTTGTTTAATTAAGTTGGCTATACTCCAACTAGTTGCTTAATAATAAATGATTTGAAAAATCTGAAAACATCTGATATTTTTACAGATCAGTGACCTGTTAGATGAACAGGCTAAATCTTGTTTAATCTGTGCTTCTGTTCATCAAAGCAGTATTTTGGTGTGGAGTGTGACAGCAAATTGGATTGTACTTTCATTGTGCTATTTGCCTTCCCATCTTAAAAATAATAATAGTATATGTTTATGATGGAAACATTGTAAATTAAGAAAACTGAATACAAACCACTCATAATAATCTCACAAACAATCAGTGATTGTTAACATTTGGCCTTTCGATTTTTTGTTTGTTTTTTGGAATACACACATACAGAAAGTTTGAGTCATCCTTTTTGTACTCTGGTTTTACTTTTTTAAACTTAATATTGCACTTATTGCATACTTTTGCAGGTTGTTAAAAATTCTTTGAAATGATTAAGGTTACATTTAGTATCTTATTGTATGGATATATTATAATTTTAAAACCAATTCCCCATTACTTATAAAAGCTAAAAATTGAGAATAAGTACACTGTGAACATCTTTGTGTATTGTATTTTATTTGATCATTTTCTTAGCATTCTTGAAGTTGAATTAGTGAGCTAAAGGGTATGAACGTTTTTAAATCCTTTCTGTCCCATTTACAAGTTCTTTTTATCAGAGATGGTTAATTATTTTGATCTTCTTTGGATGAGTCTGTTCTCAATTATTAAACACCCTTTTGTAATTAACATGAAATCAGTGGGCTCCAAGCCCCCTCCCTCATTAAGGCACAGCAAGTAGCTTGAAGATGGTTTTGGAGACAATACCCCCACTCATTAGTATCCACACTGCTGGTTAATGCTCCTGCTATTGATTTTTTGTGGTCTTGGGTGATGGATTTTTGCAATAGCAACTGTAAATGAACTTGACATCAAAAATACTTATTTATTGATTTTTAGTGCATACAACCTGCATTTTGATCTTTTAACTAAAATATACTGTAAGTATGTCTTTTGCTTTTTGAAACCCTGGAAGGGCAGCCCATTGAGGCTGCATTGAATTAGTTCGAATCCTCTGCTTCTCATCACTTGCTGAGATAAGGGTTACCCAGCCATGGACCTATCAAGGTCCTGTTTCTCTTCTTGGTCTCTTTCCACTGTAGGAGAAAAAGGAAGTTCATTTTAATTGACCTTAATGCTAGGTAGTGTAACTTCACTTTAATTGAACCTACTTATAAAACTTTCTCACATTTGTATAATGCTCTACAGTTTACAAAGCACCTTCCAGGGCATCGGCTAATTTGATCTTCAAAATCATTCTGTGAGTTAGCTATTCACACCCCTCCTGTTTCATAGATAGAGTAACCGGGACACAGGCTGTTCTAGGTGCTTGAGGTAGTAAGGAGAGAACTTGGGTCTTTGGAGATTTATATATCCAATTTCAAATCAACTTAGCCACTAAGTAGTTGTATGACATAAATTCTTTGAGTATTAGGTTCCTCACTTGTGAAGGGAAGAATACAGTTGATTTTTATTTTTACAAATTCTTTATTTAGGAACACGACTACTTACTAAAATTTATTTGTAATCCCAAACTCTATGCTCACGGCACTTGGGGGTGGTCATTAGCAGAGCAACATGCACAGAGCAACAAAAATCTGAGTTACCGAACACATATATTTCCAGGTGAAGTCCAACAAGGTGAGGCCTTGCCTTCTTGTCTCAGCTCTTATGCTGTGAACAAGTGTCCTTTGCATGGTCTGTTTAGTGCCACGTGTTTTACATTTGTGTGTATTTTTAAAAATATAATTTTGCTGTTTAACATGGCCCCAAGTATAGTGCTGAAGTGCTGTCTGATGTCTTTAGCTCAGGAAGGCTGTGATGGGCTTTATGGAGCAACTATATGGAGTTAGAGAAGTTTCACTGAGGATCGCATTATAGTGCTGTTGGGGTTGTGAGTTCAATGTTTTGAAATCAACACTGTATATTAAATAAGGTGTCTTTAGACAGAAACACACATAAAACAAAATGTGTATTGATTGGTTGATGGAAATGTTATGACCGGAGACTCACAGGAACCTAAACCTGTGCATCCCTTAGGAGCAATGGTTCAACGTTCACATGGCTTTATACAACATCACTGTTACAAATGATAATTGACTATATCTATTTCATGAGATTGCTGTGTATGTTAAGTAAGGACGTGCTTAAAATGCGTAGAATGCTAGTGATCTAAACTGGGAGAGTGTATTCTACCATATGTGGAAACAGAAGCTCAGAGAAGTTGGCTGTCTTATTTAAAATCATTAGACCATAAAATGGCTCAGGTGAGTAGCATCTAAACCCAGTCTGTCTGAATCCAGAAGCACTAGACCTCAAAGCATACTATGTCTAGGAAGAATCCCACATGGGGAAATTAAGTGCTTTTTAGTTCCTTCTGAGTTTGCTCTTCATTTAAACATTTTATCTACATGACTGAATTCTTGAGAACCTCTACCCACCCACCACTCCCATCATTGTGCCAGGCCCAGTGCTAACTACATCCCATCTGGTATCTCTTTCCATCACAAGAGGATCTGATAAAGTGGGCATTTATTGTCATTGTTTCCATTTTAGAGACACAGAGAAGTTATATAAATTCTTCAAAGTTATGGAACTTGGAGAAAGAGCAAGGATATTCTGGTTTTCCTGATTCCAGAGCCTCTGTTCTCATTCTTGGTATTAGAGAGTCCCACATTCTTAAGGATTTTATAGATCAGTACAGATAAGCAAGAAAAGACAAACAAAAACAAAAGACACGCAGAAGGACCAAGAGCTGTCAGCTACAGTTGTCCCCTACCTATGCAAGGACATTAAAAATTTGGTAATGTCTATCATCATTATATAAAGAAAAGTAATCTTAAATCATAATAGTATAAAGAACTTTACTTCAGATTTGGAAAAATCTAACGCAGTCGTCTTTATTCACCTTTATGAGAACCTCACCACGGTGACTTCTTTTTCTCATCACACCCAGAACAGGGCTGCTGTCCTTGTCACAGACGAGCGCCCCTTGGCAGCCACAGCTCTGTACTGTATTCTACATTATTTCGCCCGATCTAGGCCTGGGAGCATTGTCATGCGTCCAGGGCAGTGGATTAGATCAAATGGCATCTAAAATCACGTTGTAAATTCCAAGGATGACTTTAGCATTTGGCCCATTTCTCCTTCCAGCCCAGAGACAGAGGGGAGGCCGAGTCCAGTGCACTGGCTGTGAAGTCAGTGGCCGCTGGTCTATCAATCTTGTCCTCGACAGGAGCAGGCACCTTGAGAATTGACCTCCAGAAAAAAGAATGAATGCTTAGCGGTGGCAAATAAGTTGCTCTAACTATTGGGAAACAGAGCACACACATAAATCTCCTGTGGATCTATATTCCTTAAGGAAATTAATCAGGGGAGAGAGGCAACCCATGGAATGTGAGGGCATAACTCCTGGGCTTTCTCTCTCTCCCCTCTCCCCAGCCCAGGTGGATACTCATCCAAAGTGGAAATGGCTATGAGATAAGTTAGCTTGAGGACGCTCTCACTTTTCTACTTATTCATGAATCAGGAACCTTTCATTGTCCAGGTGGTCGGTGTTTCATGCTGAGTTCGTGGTCTCTGAAGGAGAAGATTTAACTCTGGAATCAAAGACGGGTGTCAGTCTTTCAGAGCTTTATGTAGATATTTCTTTGAATTGAAAGTGACAGAAAAAACGTCTGACATAGACATCAGAATCGGGTAGGAGAGGACCCACCCTCCCTAGTTTAAGCAGGGTCTTATGTACTCCCCAGCTGGCTGCTGAGAATAGATGAAAAGAATACCTCAAGGTTTGTAAAAGTTCCACCAGACCCTTTCCCAAGGCATACGTCCTGAGATAAGCTTGGCACAAGATGAGCCAGGGAGAACGGTTCCCGCTGTGTTCTCTGGGCTCGATATGCTGTTGCTGTGTGATCAGGGGTGCGATTTGAGAAACAGGTCCCCAGGAAAGATTTCTTACAATTATAATCATTAACATTGAGCCTAAGAAGAGCATTTCCCGAGTAAGACATTGTGCTGATCAGTCATTAGTTCTAGACCTAAAGAAAGGCCAGTTCTCAGACAAGACACGTTGTTGCACAAGGCTTAAGAAAAGCATGAGAGAGAACATTCACCTCCTCCTTAAAGGGCCTCAGAGTGACTGTCCAAGCTTTAACTCTCTCACAGGCCTGTGCTTATTTGCTAGAACACTGATATAATAATAAGGAGCTAATAACTAGTACAGCTTATTAAGTAAATATGATACATTTTGATGACATGCTAAGTTCTTGGCATATTTAATCTTCCTAACAGCCTCATGAAGTTATACCATCAGCATCTTCACTTACAGATGAAGAAGTGAGACTCTGAAGGTGAAGGAGCTTGACCCTCCAGGTTACTAATAAATAGGAGAAGCTTAAATTGAAGACCAGTGTGTCTTTCCAAAGCTTCTGCTTCTAACTGATATACTCTGCTGCCTGGCCTACAGTCTATACCCTCTTTCTGTATCATTTCCAAATTTTTCAACTAAATGTCCAAATTTTTCATTTTTTCCCTTTTGGTAACCAAGTAGGAAAATAGCCTGGATCAACTAAGTTCATGTATGTGAACCTTACCGTGTGCCAGATCAGAGGTCTGGGGACACAGATGTGAAGGGTAGACCTCTGCTTTCAAGAAGCTCCCATTGTATGAGGGAGACATGAGCACAGTGACCTTGATAGGAAACAGTCTGTAGGAGAGGTATTAGGGAAGCTGTATGAATAGAATGCCATTTGAGCTAAAACTTAGAGGATAAGGGTTAGGAGTTACCATGCCCTCCAGGTGGAAGTGAGCACAGGAGCAGTGCATGGTGTGAGAAAGGGGCCCATGAGACCTTTGTGCTAGTTGGACTGTGAGATGACTGTGGGTGATTGTCATGAAGGATGATGCTGTATTTACCCAGGGGTCACATTATGAAGGGACTTGGATGCTACTCAAGGGATATTGGATTTTATTAAGTAGGTGATGGGGAGACCCAAAGTTGTTTAGACTGAGGAGGAATATTATCAGAGCTGAAATTCAGGGGCTTCCCCGGTGGCTCAGTGGTGAAGAATCTGCCTGCCAGTGTGGGAGATGCCAGAGACACATCTTCAATCCCTGTGTCAAGAAGAGCCCCTGGAGGAGGAAATGGCAACCCACTCCAGGATTCTTTCCTGGAAAATTCCATGGACAGAGGAGTCTGACAGGCTATAGCCCATGGGGTCGCAAAGAGTCGGACACGAGTGAGCACGCATGCAGGCGTATTTTAAATCTATGGTTAAAAGCTTTGTGCATTCTCTCTCTAGCTCGTCTGCATTTAACAAGAGACAAGAGAGAGAAACCAAATCTGTGAACCTTAGGTGATGGAATTTCAGACGCACAGGCAGACCTGGGATTCCTAATTCCTTAGTCAAACCACTTAGATGTGTTGTCTCCAGATGTGGTTGGTCACTTAGCTATTAAGAAGATGGCTAGAAATCCAGATTCCTGGGGTCTACCTTCTCCAGGTGCTAGTTCAAAAGATCTGGTCTTGGGACTTGGAATCAATCTTTTTAGAGCTGGCCAGCTGAGTCTAATAAGCCCTGGCTTACATAGCTACTTCTCACATTGGTTGATTTAGTCATTAAGTCACGCCTGACTCTTTGCGACCCTCTGGACTCTAGCCCACCAGGCTGCTCTGTCTGTGGGATTTCCCATGCAAGAATACTGGAGTGGGTTGTCATTTCCTACTCTAGAACTACTTCTCACTTATGCACTGAAAATACTGCTGCCAACATCAGGAATTTTATTTAAAAAGAATTATCTCTGAAACCCCTTTCCTCCCAAAGAAAAGGTTTATGTTGCTAGAAGCATTTATTAGCTAGAGAAGCAGAACCAATAGGATGTGTGAGTGTAGGCATATGTGTAAATATCTATTTAACCCTATATATATACATATGTATATATATAAACAACACCAATGCGATGTGTATACTCACACACACATCCTGTTGCTTCTGTTTACATATCAATATATAGAGATTTTTATATCTACTTGTATATAAATATTCATTTCTATTTATATATACAAAGATATTTATTAATATTATAAGAAAATGGCAACTGCAATTATGGAAACTGTTAAGTCTCAAGATCTGTAGTCAGCAAGCCAGAGTCCCAGAGAATTGATGGTGAGGTTCCAGTCTGAAACCTGGCTGGGCTGAAATCAGTGCTTCAGTTCAAGTCTGAAGGCAGGGGAGGGGAAAAAAAAAAGAGTATTCAAACTCAGGCAGTCAGGCAGAGAGAAGTGCCCTCTCCTTCAGCCTTTTTGTTCTCTTTGCTGTATTCAGATCTTCACCTGATTGGATGAAACCCACCCACCTTAAGGAGGGCAAAATCTGCTTTACTCACTCTACCAATTCAAATGTTAATTTCATCCAGAAACATCCTCACAAACATACCTAGAAAAACATTTGACCAAATATCTGGGAACCCCATGGCCCGGTCAAATTGACACATAAAATTAACCATCAGGATATACCAAAAGGACTTCATAGTAATAACAGGATCTCTGTGATAACAACAAGAACAAGAATCATTATTATTTGTGCCCCTCTAGAACCTGGCAAGATAGGTGTATAACCAGTGTTTGAAAGTGAATGAATGAACAAGCATATTACCATCAATGTTTATTAAGTGTCTTTCTCACCCCATTATTTTATTTCACACATAATAACTCCACTGGGCAATTGAAATAGATTTCACTATTACCTGCCATTTTTGAGAGGGCTTGTGCAGGGCACAGAGAGGTAAGCTTACTTGTCCAAGGACACAGAGTAAGTGACAGGGACCAACTCAAGCCCAGAGCCTCTTTTGTGATCTTTCTATCCTCATTCATAGCAGATTAATTCTCAGCAAAAGCATGCAAAGGCCTTCATATCTTCTACCCTGACCACCAGCAATTTTCTGATCTACATCTATTGCTAGCTGTAAATATAGGAGAGGCGCATATTAACAAGCAAAAACCAAGAGATATGTTTGCACTCCGTGCTACTAACAGGCAGGATAATTACAAGAGTGCTGCTCGACAACAAATTAATAAAAAAAAAAAACCTCTCCTGCCAGTCTCAAGTACAAATTACACAGCAGAAGGCAAGGAGAACCTGGATTTGACAGTTGCAGGATAACAACCTTGAAATATATCTACATTATACAAGGGGTCTTTGGAGGTCTGACTTATGTACTTGGTTGCAGGCCGTGCTAATGAACTGCCTAAATGTTCATCTTTCTGTAGGACCATCTATATATCTTTTAGGGTCAAGTTTTACCATGATTAGGAAAACTGCTTAGTTAGTTGTGGGCTTCTAGTCATTTTATGTGTTTCATATGGTTCAATAAACCTGTCCAATTAATCAGAAGGCATTATATTAATATATAGCTGTTTATCTCACAACAGTTTCTAACAAACTTCTATGAATAGACTTAATAAGTTATTCTTTATTTTCCTATTGTGCTTCATAGTTCCTTCACTTGACAACTATTGATTCCATGGTAATTTTTGCTAATAACTACAGAGTTGCAGAGACAAACTATAGTCCTTGCTTTGAAGTAGCTCACTATTATAATATGGTGGTTCTCCATTCTGCTTAGTATTAGATCACCAAAGAGCTTGATGCCCAGGCCCCAGCCTAGATATTTTGAGTTGTTTGGTCTGAAATGGAGCCCAGACATCAGTATATCTATTTTTTTACTATTAAAAAAATTTTTTTTTTTTTTTAAATTTGGCTGCACCAGGTCTTAGTTGCAGCACGTGGGATCTTTGTTGAGGCATGCAGAATCTTTAGTTGTAGCATGCACACTCGTTAGTTGCTGCTTGTAGGATCTGGTTCCCTAACCAGGAATCTAACCCCAGCCCCCTGCATTAGGAGCAGGGAGTCTCCGCCATTGGACCACCAGGGAAGCCCTATCAGTATATTTTAAAGCCTCCCCAAGTGATTGTAATATTCAGAGTCCATGTCTGGTGAGAGCAATAATTACACAGCCAGATAAGGTGACCCACTTTAAGTAAAAGAAGAGAGATACTGTACATGTAACTGGCTGTGGGATGAGAACGCTAAGTGCTTCTAGGGAAGGTCTGGAAAGGTCTTGCTGGGGCTGTTAATTTATGTTTGAGGATATCAGAGAGGTTTATTTTTAACTTTTAATACAGTTTTATTATCATATTATTTGAACTGGAGAATGTAGATGAAAAGGGAAGGGAAAAAGAATACCAGGGAGTATATGTGCAAAGGTTTTTGGGGAAATGATGTCTGTGTCTTCAGAGAATTTTGAGTTGTTTAGTTGAGCTGAGCTTCCCTTATAACTCACATGGTGAAAAATCTGCCTGCAATGCAGGAGACCCTGGTTTCATTCCTGGGTCGGGAAGGTCCGCTGGAGAAGGGATAGGCTACCCACTCCAGTATTCTTGGGCTTCCCTTGTGGCTCAGCTGGTAAAAGGATCCACCTGAAATGCAGGATACCTGGTTTCAATCCATGGGTTGGGTAGATCCCCTGGAGAAGGGAAAGGCTACCTACTCCAGTATTCTGGCCTGGAGAATTCCACGGACTATATAGTCCATGGGGTCACAAAGAGTCAGACACAACTGAGCGACTTCCACTCACTCACTCACTCACTCAGTTGAGCTGAAGTGTTGAGTGTATGAATTCATTGTCATTAATTCTTTCATTCAAGCACTGTTTATTGTGGATCTCTGCTGTTCGAGGCATTGCGTTAAGTGCTGCCAGGGATTCAAAAATAAGACAAAAGAGATCCTACCACCAGACAAACTCATAGTCTATTTAAGGAAACACATTGTGAATGATGAAGATGTTGACTATGGTGATTGTGATGATGGTAATATAGGGTGCTCAGTCACGTCTGACTCTTTGCAACTGTAGCCCACCAGGCTCCTATGTCTGTGGGATTCCCAGGCAAGAATACTGGAGTGAGTTGCCATTTCCTCCTTCAGGGGATCTTCCCAATCCACGGATTAAATCCATGTCTCCTATCTCTCTTGCACTGCAGGCAGATTCGTTACCACTGAGCCACTTGGGTGGGGAGGGCGGGGTGGTAATACAGTAACCAGAGCTTAAAATTTAAACTTTGATCAGACACTAAGTTACTTTACAAATGAAAATTTAAAGTGAAGTGCCACATTATATTATTGCAGATATATAGAGAAAATGGCCTGAAGTTGAGAGAATATAAAGGGAGATGATGAGATATCCTTTAAAGATATTCTTGCAGAATCTCTACTTTGCAATAAGAGAGGAAGAAATGGGGAACTGGTCCACCTCCAACCTTCACAGCAAGTGAGAGGGAAAGGACCTGCCTCCACACCCAATCTCAAAGGGAACAGCCGGTGGTGGAAGCTTTGTGAACTGGGAACTGGCCTCCTTTCTCCCCAGAAGATAGAGATGAGGGGTGAACACATATGCATTGCAATGGGCCAGGTAGCAAATTAGACTTTGCAGGAGGCATGTTAACTCTCTCACATATTCTTTGTTTTTTTCCATCTTTCAAAAATGTAAAAAACATTCTTAGCTTTGGAGGCTGTAGTTTGCTGACCCTTGGTCTAAGGGAAAAATGGCCTGACCCTTAGAGGAGGAAGCCTGGAAGCAAGGATGGGGATGGGGCCATCATCTCCCATCCAGGATAAAGAGGTACAGCTAGGGTGACCATTTAATTCACTAGCCAAGCAGGGATACTTGGAAGAGTGAAAGGGAGCACTAATAACCAAGGAAGTTAATGAATGATAAGTCATGGCAATAGGACTAAACTAGAACTCCCCAGGCAAACTGGGGTGTCTGGTCTGGTCACCAAGTGTATAGGCAATGGTACCGTAAGCCTTAAGTCTCCAGGCACTGGGGCCTCGAAACAGTGCTGTCCAGTATGGTAGCCACTAGTCACATCCAATATGGGAGCCACTAGCCAGCAGCCAGTATGGTCACTGCTAGCCATATCCAGTGTGGTTGTCACCAGCCACATGTGGCTAATGGGCACGTAAAATTTGGTGGCTGAACTGAAATGACCTGACAATGTACAATATAACCTTGATTTCATACTAAACACTTAGTTTGAAAAAAAAGTATAAAATATTAATATTTTTATATTGGTTACATACTGAAATGATCGTATTTTAGATACATTGGTGGTGGTGGTAGTTTAGTCACTAAGTCATGTCCAACTCTTGTGACCCCATGGACTGTAGCCCGCCAGGCTCCTTTGTCCATAGGATTCTCCAAGCAAGAATACTGGAGTGGGTTGCCATTTCCTTCTTGAGTTGAATAAATTATTTATGCTAATTTCACATGTTTCTTTTTACTGTTTAATGTGTGGCTACTGCTGCTGCTGCTGCTAAGTCGCTTCAGTCGTGTCCAACTCTGTGCGACCCCATAGACGGCAGCCCACCAGGCTCCCCCGTCCCTGGGATTCTCCAGGCAAGAACACTGGGGTGGGTTGCCATTTCCTTCTCCAATACATGAAAGTGAAAAGTGAAAGTGAAGTCACTCAGTCTTGTTTGACTCCCAGTGACCCCATGGACTGCAGCCTATCAGTTTCTCCATCCATGGGATTTGCCAGGCAAGAGTACTGGAGTGGGATGCCATCATCTTCTCCAGTTTAATGTGTGGCTACTAGAAAACAGTAAAATTTTCATATGTGGCTCATGTCTGTGACCTGCATTGTATTCCTATTGGACAGCACTGCTCTGAAGAGTTCTTCTTAAAATTGTTCGTTAGACCAAGAGGCAGCCTTAAACATCTGCCAGACCCAGAGCCCCTAAAGCCAGTTTGCCTTGCTATGACAAGTCCAAGTGAGACCTTCCCTAACTCTTCTCCCTCCTCCTTTGCCACCTGCAACCCCTGTGGATGAGGGGGTGGTGGGCAACCCCTCTTTAGCTCCCAAGCAGAGGCAGATCAGAGAAACCAAAGGGCAGTTCTGTCAGGCATGTCCTCTCCTCCTCTGTGTGCCTCCATCCTCAAATGGCCAGAACTGGGAGACATGGGATAGGCACTAAAGCATGGTTGGGGTTTGGTTTATACCTTGTACTGACATTCTCATTTCTGAAGTGGAACTGTGCTTGTGACTTAAAGATCCTATAGAACTGTTAGAAAGGCAATGCAAAAGAATGCTCAAACTACCGCACAATTGCACTCATCTCACATGTTAGTAAAGTAATGCTCAAAATTCTCCAAGCCAGGCTTCAGCAATACATGAACTGCAAACTCCCTGATGTTCAAGCTGGTTTTAGAAAAGGCAGAGGAAGCAGAGATCAAATTGCCAACATCCACTGGATCATGGAGAAAGCAAGAGAGTTCCAGAAAAACATCTATTTCTGCTTTATTGACTATGCCAAAGCCTTTGACTGTGTGGATCACAATCAACTGTGGAAAATTCTGAAAGAGATGAGAATACCAGACCACCTAACCTGCCTCTTGGAAAATCTGTATGCAGGTCAGGAAGCAACATTTAGAACTGGACATGGAACAACAGACTGGTTCCAAATAAGAAAAGGAGTACGTCAAGGCTGTATATTGTCACCCTGCTTATTTAACTTATATGCAGAGTATATCATGAGAAATGCTGGACTGGAAGAAACACAAGCTGGAACCAAGATTGCCGGAAGAAATATCAATAACCTCAGATAGGCAGATGACACCACCCTTATGGCAGAAAGTGAAGAGGAGCTAAACAGCCTCTTGATGAAAGTGAAAGAGGAGAGTGAAAAAGTTGGCTTAAAGCTCAACATTCAGAAAATGAAGATCATGACATCTGGTCCCATCACTTCATGGGAAATAGATGCAGAAACAGTGGAAACAGTGTCAGACTTTATTTTTCTAGGCTCCAAAATCACTGCAGATGGTGACTATAGCCATGAAATTAAAAGACGCTTACTCCTTGGAAGAAAAGTTATGACCAACCTAGATAGTATATTCAAAAGCAAAGACATTACTTTGCTGACTAAAGTCCATCTAGTCAAGGCTATGGTTTTTCCTGTGGTCATGAAGGTTGAGCACAGAAGAATTGATGCTTTTGAACTGTGGTGTTGGAGAAGACTCTTGAGAGTCCCTTGGACTGCAAGGAGATCCAACCAGTCCATTCTGAAGAAGATCAACCCTGGGATTTCTTTGGAAGGAATGATGCTAAAGCTGAAACTCCAGTACTTTGGCCACCTCATGTGAAGATTTGACTCATTGGAAAAGACTCTGATGCTGGGAGGGATTGGGGGCAGGAGGAGAAGGGGACGACCGAGGATGAGATGGCTAGATGGCATCACTGACTCTATGGACGTGAGTCTGAGTGAACTCCGGGAGATGGTGATGAACAGGGAAGCCTGGCGTGCTGCGATTCATGGGGTCGCAAAGACTCGGACACGACTGAGCGACTGAACTGAACTGAAAT
Organism: Capra hircus; assembly: GCF_001704415.2. Classification (NCBI taxonomy): domain Eukaryota; kingdom Metazoa; phylum Chordata; class Mammalia; order Artiodactyla; family Bovidae; genus Capra; species Capra hircus. The sequence continues at coordinate 32,765,081 of NC_030810.1, read as the reverse complement.
GAAGAATAAGCAACAAAGTCATGGAGTTTTAATCTGGGGGCAGGGAAAGACTAGCCCATTGAATATATTTATTTTCTATTCCATTATTTATTTAATGTTTTACTGTGAAAACTTCAAAGCCTGAATTAAGGTGGAGAGATTACTGTAACAAACTCTCATTTACCCATTACCCAGAATCAAAATTTCAATTTTTTGCCAATCTTATTTTATCCATTATCCCTTTTTAGAGTAGGAGGAGGGACTCAAGTATTTTAAAGCAAATCCTAGACATTATGTTATTATACTCATAAACACTTAAGTATATAAAGGATAAAGATTTTGCTTTTAATGTAGCTGATTTTATTTTAAGAGGACAGCAGGAAATTTACAAGTATGTATATTTCAAATATATCATGAATCATGCCTATTAGCACACTAGTATCAATAACAATAATAGGTAAACTGCAGGAACTTTAGAGGTCATTTAATCCTGTCTACCGAAGCTCACAGGGAGGAAGGGACTTTGCCTGGGGGCCCAGATCGGGGACTCGGACCCAGGTCCATCCTCACAAAGTACAAGCTTGCTCATTTGAATCTCATTTGGAGAGATCTGAACTTGGCTTCCGGAGGGCCTCAGCTGAGTCTCCCTAGCATCTCCAAGACATCCCCTTTGCATTTCTATTCTGCAAACTGAGAATCCAGGAGAAGCGTCTCTAATATCAGTTGTAATTTAATCGGCAGATTAAATTTGGAGGTCTGCATGGAGCACTTAGACACTTAATGTCTTGGAGAGCCCTTGAGTGATACTTCAGAGAAAAGTCAAAGCAAGCAGATCCTCAACATATCCAGGTGGTTTGAGGTTAGAGAGTTGACTTGTGAGGAACAGTTTTATTAAGGGTTTTGCCTGTGGGCTCTCTGTAGATCCCAGGTCAACTAATAGTCTGAATTCTCTAGCAACAAGAACCCTTCTGCCAACTTCTTGGAAGTTATCTTTCCCTGACTGTCAGGAATGCTTTGCTTTTTAAGGGGAGTACAAAGATTATCTAAACCAACTATTCTATGCCCCTGGTTCCCAGCCCCTTAACTGCTTCTGAGCCTAATGGCAGCCTCAGCTCCTGGGTTCACATCATCTCAATTTAATTGGATGCTTCATATTGCTCATTGATCCAGATCATTCCCTGTTATTCCTTTAAATCCACTGCTCCCTGTTTCCATTTTGCATGATTTTTCAGTCTTTCCACTGTACCCACCCCTACATTTGCCTCCAAACTTCCATTTTCTTAAGTCAGTTCTGCTCGTATGGTTCAAGTTGCTCTCTTGTCATCATTCTCTGTTTTGGTCTTTCAGTCACATTCCTTAGTTTTCCCATTATCCAGCTATCAGTGTCATACACGCACACCCCTCTCATTTTCCCACTTAATCCCTTGGGGCTCCATTCTTATTGGTATGCATTTCCTTATTTTCCTTTAGAAGTCTCCCTTCCAGTAGTTTTATCTGAAATATGTAGAGGTCTGTCTAGATATCTGCCCCTTGTTAGTCATGGCAACTTGGGCAAATTACTTCACTCTCTTCAGTTTCCTCATCTTTAAAAATCACGATAACAAAGTGACTACCTCATAGGGTGGAAGGTCAGTGCATGAAACACATTTATAACAGTGACTAGCACATAACAAATGATCACGTGGATCATACACACGTGCTCAGCTCTTGTGGCCAAGAGACGACATCCATACTAGGAAGACTAAGCCTGGGGGTGACTCAGGCTTTCCACCATGCGCTAGGTTCAAACCAATGTTTCCTATAAGCCTCCAAGCTGTGGATCTGAGCTCAAATGATCTTTTTTTTAATGGTAACTTCATTTCTGCAACACTTGTTTTGTCGGTTGATGTCATTTGGGAACTAGCAGGAGTCTGGCCTTTTATTCTCTGGAGACGCCTTGACCCCAGCAGTTTTACCCAGTTTCTCAACGGAAATCAGCTGGGCTTTCAGGGCACCTTGACGAGGAAAGCTTTGTCTATAAGGGCTGCTCTCCTTCTTCCCTGAGAGGAACCATTTATAGAAGTCAAAGTTGAAGTTGCCCATTTACTGCAGAAATAGCTGGCATTTCTCTTGATTAAATACTAATAATGATGAAGACAATGGTGCTGAGTTAATCTCATGAAACGCTGTTACACAAAGTTCCTTGTATGGAGATATAATCTCTGTCCATGGTTTATTGTTGAGTGAGGAAGCTCAAATATATTCAAAGCTCCTTACAAGAATTCTAGCAATAACAGCTATAAAAAGCAGAAAAAAGAGTTATTTTAGGTGATTAGTGGCCATGCTTCATGTAGAAATGGTATTTAAGCACTTTCTTGAACACTTCCAGTTAAAAGGGGAGAACTCATTACTAAGCAGGGTAACCCAGTTTAATGTTGCCTGGGATTACAGGTGGATATTTCCTATGCTGTTGAATTAAATTTCACATTCCTCATTCTCCCTCCTGGGATTATACAGACAGGTCTTAATGCAGAATAATTCGGTGATTCTAGTGCATCATCAGAAGAATGGAATAATGATGGCATTTGCTGGGGGACTGATTGTGGACTTTTTGGAATCTAAGAGAGCTGTTATTTTTCTTGGAAGAAATGTAGTCATGATAAATATTAAAAAAGAAAAACAGATCACACATTGCAGCTTTTCTGGAGAGGGGGACTTAGTAATCTGTGCTTCTGATTATTCTTCTTGCAGTGATTTAAGGTTATAGAATCATTGACTCTTTAAGTTGAAGGGCATTTAAGAGATTTAAATCCAGTTTAACCACTCAGGAGCTACTCCAGAATGGTGATTCCTCTTAGAGCATTTCTAGTTGATGCTTGATTAGTTTCACCAATGGGGAGCTCTCTGCTCAGTAGGAATATTTCAGAAACGGTACAATAGGGAAAATATTGGTCAGAGTATCAGACAGAACTGGGCTCAAATTTACTTTACTGGTTATATCAGGAAAGTCACATTGTGTTGGTTCTCAGATGTGTCATCTGTAAAATGGGGAAAACATTGCCTATCTCATGGTGCCATTATATATATGAAATGAGTTAATGGAAGAAATCTCTCTAATCTCATATATAGCTTATGGTGGTATTAGATAAATAGTAATTAACAGTATGTAGGCAATAAATTTTATTTATTCTCTTCTTCCCATGCTGAATATTTTCTTGCCTTCTGAGATTGAAAAATGGACCACATTACTGATGACGTAAAATTGTTAATAAGGCTATAAATGGGAAAGCACATTTTTATTCCCTTTCTATTTTCTAAATTTAATACCTAGTGTTATAGCTTCGAAGTCATGGGCATTTGTTCCAGCAGTGAATGGGGCCTCTGTTGCTGGCCAAAAGAACTTTCCCATAATTTAAAAATAAATAAAATATGAATTGCTCTTGTAGTATGAATCACCCTTCATTTTTTTGGCCATCAGAATGTCCTGAGCTATTTTAACATCCCAGAATATTAGAGCCGGGAGTCATCTTGGAGGTTATATCTGAGGCATTCATTTTATAGATAGAGAAACAGAGGCCCAGACAGATTGTGACTAGTTCAAGGTCTTGCAACCAGTATGCGGGGAAGCTGAGATTTAAGACAAGGCTAACTCCAAATGCCATGACCTGTCCATTGTATTGCATTGCTGCTCCCTGGAACAGTACTATTTTCAGGTGACACCTTTGGTCTCTGCCCAATTGTCAAGACAGTCATTACACAATTGCAGTTTTTTCTCTCCTTTGTGCATCATCTCTTACCCTGAAGCCTGCCCATAGGAATTTGACAACTGAGCACTGCTTTGAATTTCTCAGGGCAGACTAGAAAGGGTCTGGAGGAGGGAGAAATGTCAGTGGGGATTTGGAAATTGGAAATGATTATGAAACCAATTAACACCTTTTGATTCCAGAAAAGTGATTAAGAAGAATTTAGATAGGGATTGAAGGTCAAGTGAAATGTGTACTAACATGTTTGCAAAGATACGTTGACTTAAATATTCGGGAACATGTTTCATTCTCTTAGAGAAACACATAAGTATATTGTAAGGCTTAAGGCTCCATGTCATTTAACCACGGCAACTTGAGACCTTGCTAGTCTGTGTGCAATGCAGCAAACATCAGCTTGTTGAGTAATGTTTAAAAATGCCTCCATTTGCTTTCAGATCCAGGCAGGGGGTGGGGGACTAGAATGACAATTTGAGATGATGATGAAGCCCCTGTTGAAATTTGCCCACTCAGCACATGTTTACCTACTCTGGGCTAGGCATTTGGGGTGGGTATCAAGAATAACACTGTACTCATTCCTTTAGCCATTTGATAATCATGTAGCATGCCTGCAAGATGCTTGAAATAAGATCCTGTGTTTCTTAACCATTCTATACTCTTACCTATTTATTCCATAAAGATTCACCATCTACTATGAGCCAAGAACTGTGTTAAGCAGTATACATCATGCTTTGCAGGCTTTCAAGATAAGATCGTAGGAATGAAGAATCTATCTACTTAAGCCAAGTTTAGCCTGGCTCTAACCTCATCACTGTCACCAAATCTGGAGGATGCTGCTGATGCTACCATCAACTGGGTTTAAAACCAGCTCCTGCCATATATAGGCGCAGTGTCCCAAGTTGGAATTCGTGACTTTTTTCCAGTTCACAGAACTCCGAACTCTCTTTATCACTCCCCAACTTTGTCTCTCTGAGGAGACTGTGAATTCTCTTAGAATAAAGACTTGGTCTTATTCATCTCCGTTGCCCCCTCCTATGAGACCCAGGGCAGTAGATTACACACACTTCTTCCCTCTGCTATATTTTTCTCATCCTCCTATCTTCTCTCATTCTTTCCCTTCTTCTCTTTTTTCCCCTTTCTTTTTTCCCTCTCTTTTCCCTTTTTTGATTCCTCCTATTTCTTTTCTCTCTTCTGTCTTTTCCTCTGTTGCCTTTCTATCTAAAAACACTCACTGGGTTCTATGCATTGTACATTGATCTGTGGAATCCATACTACTTGCCCTTGCTGAAGTTACAGACTTAAAGAAGAGAGAGCAATGCACGTAAGAAAGTCCAGCACTATCTAATGAGTAGTTGATGGAAGCAGCACTCAATATAAGAGCACAAAGATGAACTCAACCCTGAGATAGAGTATCAGTTCAGGTCAGTCATTCAGTCATGTCCGACTCTTTGCGACCCCATGGACTGCAGCACGCCAGGACTCCCTGTTGATCACCAACTCCTGGAGTTTACTCAAACTCATATCCATTGAGTCGGCGATGCCATCCAACCACTTCATCCTCTGTTGTCCCCTTCTCCTTCCACCTTCAATCTTTCCCAGCATCAGGGTCTTTTCAAATGAGTCAGTTCTTCACGTCAGGTGGCCAAAGTATTGGAGTTTCAGCTTCAGCATCAGTCCTTCCAATGAATATTCAGGAGTGATTTCCTTTAGAATGGACTTGTTGGATCTCCTTGCCGGGTATGGGGACTGTCAAAATTTCTTATGGAATGAAGGCCCAAGAGTGAAAGTTTGCCAGACACACAAAAAAAGTTGGAGTGTAGTCAAGGTGGGATGGGCCCAGGCAGAGGACACCATATTCCGAAACCCATAGAAGAGTGTTCCTTAGAGGAGCTACAAATGTACTTTATGCCTAGAGTCTGAATACTAATGAACACTGGTGATGTAAATTCCTGATTCTGGGAATTCCATGTCAGCTGACCCCTAGGCCTTTCCTTGCCAGCTATATCTCTAAGGTCTTAGCCTTGGACAAATGCCCATTCTGAGTCCCTGACTCCAGTGGCCAGAGACGTTATACTAAGTGGTTAAAAGGACATCCTAGAAGGGCAAGAGAAGTGACTTCGTCTACTGCAAATAGCCTGGGGAGGGACTTAAGGGTCATGGAGGGGATCAGGAGGTAGAGATAAAACCAGGGTTTGAGAACTCAGCACATTAAGATCTGTGGTCATTAGGACAGGCTGGATTCAGAGATGTCAGCAGATAGAAAAGAGCCCCAGCTACTGAAATGAAGCTAGAAAGAGAAAAGGAGGGAGAGGGAGATAGGGGTATGAGATGGAGGCAAGAACAGAGAGAAAAGGAGAGACAGAAACAGAAAGAAAGAGAATAGGAGTACTGAGCTGGGGGTGAAGGCACTCGGAATGGACGCATTATGATCATCAGTCTTGCTTTTGAAATTCCACCTGTGTACGCAAGAACTGTGGTTTCTGAGCCTTGGTTTTTATCATCTGAAAAATGGCTTGATGATGCCTAAAACTAGGCCTTATTATGTGGAGTAAATCAGTTATATTAAAGTGCCAAGCAAATTGCCTGACTATTAGTTGCCTTATAAGTGGCAGTCCTCTAAAGTCTTAGCTAAACAACTAAGTGGGCAGACATTGGCTAGGGAGGCAGATGCTACTGACAAGAATGAGGAAGAGCCCCAAATTTGGGGGACCTGGTAAATTAAATAGGTTGGGGATACACATGGCAAAGACAGGGACTACTCATGGTGATTAAGAGCACTATCAACTACCCACCTGATAATAAGCAGAGCAGGGTTTGAAGATGGGAGCCAGAGGGGTGGCATGGTTAAATGCCTCAGCTCTGGAGCCAGAAAAGCTGGGCTCAAATGCTAACTCCGCTGCTGTTAGAGACGGTAGGTTACTTAACCTCTCTGAGTTCAGTATCTTTACCCATATGGTGGGGATGATTACCCTGTGTGTTAGTTGCTCAGTTGTGTTTGACTCTTTGAGACCCCATGAACTGTAGTCTGCCAGGCTCCCCTGTCAGTGGGATTTTCCAGGCAAGTATATTGGAGTGGGTAGCCATTCCCTTTTCCAGGGGATTTTCCTGACCTAGGGATCAAGCCCAGGTCTCCCACACTACAGGCGGATTCTTTACCATCTGAGCCACCAGGGATTACCCTGTAGGACAATGATAAATTCAGTGTCATGTGCCTGTGAAGCAGCTAGCAGAATATACAAAAAGGAGAAGGCAGCAGCCCCAAGGAGGACTGGAGCTCCGACTGCGTTGGGCTGAGACTCCTGAGCTGCTATGAGGTCCTCCACACATAAACTCTTCTCAGCCAGGCCCACCTGGCCTCCAGGAGGGCACCCCAGTTGGGAGCCTATTACCCTGGTGGCCACAGCAGGGAAGATAGCTGCCACTCACTGAGCCTCAGCTCAGGTCTGCGCCATGCTCTCTTTTCTTCCCAAACCTCACTGACTCCTACATCCTGGGTCACCCAGGTAGGTAGCATAATTCCAGCTTAGAGGTGAGGCAGGAGCAAGGGGAGATTTGCTGACTTGCCAAGGCCTCAGCGGGATTCAAACCCAAATCTGCCAGGTTCTAGGGTTGTGCTTCTTTAACCAGCCTCCCATCTCCAAATTGGCAGCGTGACAAAGAAGATGGCAGGGCAGAAGGAACCAGAGCATGCCTTTGGAAAGAGCATCTTGCTGAGAATCTCCAGCCCCCCATTGCCAGTGATTTGGGTTGTTGTTTTCTGGGAGAAAGCTCTGCCTGGGCACAGGTGCCAGTCCTATTTGGCAGAGAATGACAGGTTTCCAACATGAGTCTTCTAACAGCCTGTGCCTAATTGCAGAGCACTTCTGATGAGATGTCTGTCATGGGCGTTTTGCTAAAGTACAATCCAGGAGTCATCTTAGGTACTTGCTGATCAACAATTCCCGAAGTGACAATGTGGTCCAGAAAGCCACCCCAGTCCAAGGGTGGAGCAGTGGAGGGGGTAGTGAGGAGGGCCTGGGCTTAGGTGTGAAGATGTATCTGCCTCCCATTCTGGTGCTGCCAGGCCACTGTGACCACAGCTCTTAACCTCAATTCCTTCATCTGTGAATAAGAGAAAATTCTGTGTGCACACAGGTGTGCCTTGAAGATCAGAGGTCTAGCTGCAGAGTGTCTCGTACAGAGCCTGGCACATAGGAGGTTCTGAATAACAGCAGGTAGTTGCTGTTATTTGCTATACATCAAGAATCTTGTCCTCAGCTCTGTGAGGGCAGGGACAGTACCTGCTCTATGCACTGTTACATTCTCAGTTCCTGGCAGTTTACCTGGCACATAGGAATGACTTTGGATGGATAGAGAAAAGTGTTGATATTTTGTGGGTAGTTTGGACAGAACATGTGGCTGGTTGACTAATGATGACAGAGGCAATAAAGATACTGGGGGAGTAGTTTGAGCAGCTCTGGGTGATGGTGCCACTTGCTATGTGGGGAATGCAGGAGGTAAAGCAGATCAGAGATGGGTGAGGGAAAGATGAGATCATGGTGTTTTTTTTTTTTTGTTTGTTTTTTTTGCTGTTTATATGTTACTTTTTTTTTTTTTTAATTGAAGTACAGTTGGAGAAGGAAATGGCAACCCACTCCAGTATTCTTGCCTGGAGAATCCCGTGGACAGAGGAGCCTGGTGGGTTACAGTCCATGGGGTCGCAAAGAGTCAGGCATGACTGAGCGACTCAACAGCAACAACATAGTTGTCTTACAATGTTGTGCTAGTCTCTGCTGTACAGTGGAATGAGTCAGCTATATGTATATATATATCCCCTTCCTCTTGGACCTCCCTCCCACCCCACCCACCATCCCAGCCATCTCGGTCATCACAGAGCACTGAGCTGAGCTCCCTGTGCCATACAACAGCTTCCCACTAGGGATCTATTTACACATGGTAGTGTATACATGTCAGTCCTATTCTCCCAGTTCACCCCACCCTCCCCTACCGCTCCTATGTCCACATGTCAACATGAGATCAATTTTAAGTAAATGTCTGCAGGACATTAAAGAGAATATGACTAATAGATACAGAAAAATGTTCATATGGGATTTAGCTGGGTAGAGGGGGCTAGTATTGCAGCCTTAACTTCAGGAAGTCATCTTTGTGTCTCAAGATACCATCAGGTGCAAAGAACAAAACACAGTGACTCAGGATGACTTCAACTACAGATGGGCAAACTGGGGCCCACAGGCGATGTCCAACCCAACTGCCTATTTTTGCAAGTCATGTTTTATTGGAACACAGCCAAGCCACGCCCCTTCATTTATGTGTCATTATGACTGCTTTCATGATCCAGGGGCAGAGTAGCTATTTCAGAGACTATATATATGACTGGGACAGCCTGAAATATTTACTCTTTGGCCCTTTACAGGAAAAAAATGTGCTGACTCCTAACTTAAATAATGTATTATCTCAGCTTAATGTTTTATCTCATTTGCATCTTGTTTTTAGATTCTAAATATAAGTGATATCATATGATAACTTAACTTACTCTGTCTGACTTATTTCACTTAATATAATAAGATCCATCCATGTTGCTACGAAACAGAAGCAGACTCACAGACCTAGAAAACAAACTTGTGGTTTTCAATGGGGATAGCGGGGGTTGTGGGGAGATAACTCAGGAGTTTGGAATTAACACATCCATACTACTATATATAAAATAGGTAAATGACAAGCACCTACTATATAATAAAGGCAACTGTATTCAGTATCTTGTAATAACCTGTAATAGAAAAGAATCTGAAAAATTGTATATATATATATATATATATATGTATGGACGAATCACTTTGCTGTACACTTGAAACAAATACAATGTTGTTAGTTAACTACACTTCAATAAAAACAAACCAAAATAACCCCAATATATTTTCTCATTAAATACCGAGGCTCAGGTTGGTTCCTTGGTTCAAGGATGTGATGGGGATCCAGGGTCTTTCTGTCTCACTTGACCTTGAGTCTGTCTCAGTGTCCAGTTTCCATCTCACTCTGCATCCCCTGTATCAGCTCTGCCCCATCATTGCATGGTGGCAGCAGCAGTTTCCTGCTTTACATCTGGACATGACGCATCCTGATGCTGAGGAAGGACCACCTGTCTCGCAGACATCCTCCTCCTCCTTCAGTCGGGCAGGTCCATTCCCTCAGTTCAATGACATGCAGTAGTCAGTCATTAAACAAACATTTTTCCAGTAGTCATATATGATGTGAGAGTTGGACTGTGAAGAAAGCTGAGCACCGAAGAACTGATGCTTTTGAACTGTGGTATTGGAGAAGACTCTTGCGAGTCCCTTGGACTGCAAGAAGATCCAACCAATCCATCCTAAAGGAGACCAGTCCTGAATACTCATTGGAAGGAATGATGCTAAAGCTGAAACTCCAGTACTTTTGGCCACCTCGTGGGAAGAGTTGACTCATTGGAAAAGACGCTGATGCTGGGAGGGATTGGGGGCAGGAAGAGAAGGGGACGACCGAGGATGAGATGGCTGGATGGCATCACTGACTCGATGGACGTGGGTCTGAGTGAGCTCCAGGAGTTGGTGATGGACAGGGAGGCCTGGCGTGCTGCAATTCATGGGGTCACAAAGAGTCGGACATGACTGAGTGACTGAACTGAACTGAAATGAGCTGAAACAAACATTTATAAAAACATCCAGCTCGTAGGCATCTACACACTTTTCCTCCTGTCTCTTGCTCTAGGGTTTACTCTGCAGTCCCTTCCCTAGCAAGGGAAATGGGATTAACAGGCTGGCAAAGACTAGTGATTCTCGATGCTGGCAGTACATTAAATGACCCCTGAGACTTTTAAAAAGAGAAATACAGCACACCTACACATATTGGATTTTTTAAAAGCGTCCTGGGCGATTTTAAGGTGCAGCCAGGATGTAGTGAAACCTGCCTTAGACAAATCATTTTAGAAAGGAATAGATGTTGGGAACACAGATGTTATGACCAAACACAATTTCCATGGAGAAAAAAATAGAGGCCGTGAAGGCTAGGTCCCTGCTCAGGACAGGCTTGTCAGGAGTAGCCTTGGCTGGAAGGCTGGACCAAACAAGATGTTAGTCCAGTTAAGACCAAAGGCAGCATAATCAGAAATATACAGTGTGACCAAGGAGTAAAGCCAGACTTTAGAGCTAAGAAACAGAATTAAGTAGGAAGTTTAGGGGACAAAGTGGAAACTGAAAGTGGGAAAATGAGCCAAGAGTGTGAAGAAGTGTGGAGGGCGAAGGAGGATGGTAGAGAGGTTCAGAGGCATATGAACAACAGGGGGCCAGAGTCCAGAAGTGATGCCAGGCGGACTCTGAGCAGAAAGACAGTTGTTCTGCAGAGTCAAAGGGATGGCGTTGGACCAGAACGGCCAGGACACATGTCTCTCTCAGGCCCTTGGGCTCCATTTGGCCTCTATCAAGCCTGTATAGCTGAGGTCAAGCTACCGATGGGCAGCTGCCAACACATTCCTTCTTGTTTGACTCTGGATATATAAAGGGAGCCTGCAGTTTTATTAATTAAAAGCATCGAATTCACAATAGGTTTGTGAAGGCTGAACTCCGCCCAGGCCCAGCAAATGCTGAGGAGAGGCTGAAGTTGTTCTCTGATGTCCAGTGCTTACCGGTTCTGTGTCTCCTTCCTTCCTCTTCTTTTCTGTTGTCCCTTCTTTTCTTGGAGGCTTTCTCTGCCAGCATCTGTGTTCCATCCCCCACTTCATCAGTCAGGCAGGTCTGTTTCTTCAGTTCAGTGACATCCATCAGTCAGTCATTAAACAAACATTTATAAAACGTCCACCACGTGCCAGGCATCCACATGCTATACTCCAGAGGCACCGAGATGGAAGGCTGCTATGTCAGCTGTCAAGAGACTCATGTTGGATGGACCAAGGCAGATTCATAAACAAGCCATTATAATTTATGGGGACAAGATATGGCCACAGTGTGATTCTTCAAGTCCTAAAACCAAGCAGTGGTTGGAAGACCCAGTGTCCAGGAGCCCTAACTACACCTGCCGTCTTTGTTTGGTGCAGGACAACTCACCCAACTGCATGAACTCAGCCTCCTGATCCTGTCAAAATAGCAGGGCAATGACTGCTTAGAATCACCCACTGTGACTGCTAGTGGATTGATAGCTATAGCGTCTGAGTGTTTTCACAAAATAGTGTATCCTTAGACAAAAACAGAGGTATTTTAGTATTTTATTATTCTTACCCATCCTGGGTAGAAATAAACTTACAATAACTCTTAATTCAATTTTGGAGCTCAAGCTCTCCTTTTATCTAATGTTAATAGCATAGAAATAATATGAACCTTGATTAGGACTATGTTAAAAACCTGGTTCTCCCAATTCATTGCTCTGTGTACTTCAGCAAGTTGCTTAGCTTCTCTGAACTTCAGTTTTCATGTTAGAGGAGCAATAACACAGTAACATCTATTTGCATGGGTGTTATGAGGAATAAGTAAAGTTATACATATTTCGTTTATTTTTATTTTATTTATTTATTTTTGGGAGCACTCCGTGTGGCATGAAGGGTCTTAGTACCCCTATGCCATGCTGTGTTTAGTCGCTCAGTCATGTCTAACTCTTTGCAACCCCTTGGACTATAGCCCGCCAGGCTCCTCTGTCCGTGGGGATTCTTCAGGCAAGAAAACTAAAGTGGGTTGCTGTGCCCTCCTCCAGGGGATCTTGCCAACCCAGAGAGCGAACCCAGGTCTCCCTCATTGCAGGCAGATTCTTTACCATCTGAGCCACTAGGGAAGCCTCTTTGTACCCCTACCAGGGATCAAACTTGCACTCCCTTCAGTGGAAACACAAAGTCTTAACTACTGGGCCACTGGGGAAGTCCCTGTATTTATTTATTAAGTCTAAAACCCTGGTACATAGTGAGCATTCAGGAAATGATAACCACTATTATTATTATTATTGTTATTATTATTAATTGCATTATTATCAGCGCTGGTCAAATTTTACACTACAACCTTCTTGCCAAAAGAGAAAAAAAAGAATGACTAAAGCTTGATTTGCACATTTGTCGATTTCCATGTTAGAACACTGCCCATATGGCTGGTTTCAAGCTAATAGGAGGTGGGAAGTGAAGTATACTACTGAATCCAGTGTCCTCTCTCTTGACCTGGTGTGAGCTGCCTCCAGGACACCATTGATGGTTATTAACATTATTTACATAAATAAAGGCAATGGGACAGAAGCTGGGAGCAGCTGTGGGTTGGAAACAACCATCCAGACGTATGGGAAGGAGTCTTACCAGTACTTTGTCTGACATTTACCATCTGACATATGCTTTGCTCAGGATGATCAGTCATATCTTAATTAAGGAATCAATGCATATGTATGCACAGGGTTGTTATTATTAAAGGAAGCCCAAGAAAAACTCCATTGCCTTTATTGAATATGTGATTGAGGTCAACACTGCTGTGGTTTCTGGAAGAGCCTGGATTTCCCATCCAGCAGACCCCATGAATCAGAGACGCTTTCCTTGCTGTCTCTATTCCTGGGATCCCAGCTTCTTCTCTAGGGTAAAATAAGTAATGGTAACCATACTAACTTTAGATCATTGGGAGTTTTCACATCCATTTTATTACTTGATCCTCATGGCAGAGCACTGTTATTTCCACTTTGAAGGAAATGAGATCTCTTTTAGCCAGGATAATTTAGCAAAAGCTACTGTAACAAATAATTCTCAAATCCCAATGGCTTAATATAACAAATGTTGATTTCTTACATTATAGTCAGAGGTGGGTTGGGGGACTCTCCTCTAAGGGGAGACCCAAGGGCATTCTGTTGGCCAGAACCCAACTACATGGCCTGTGCCTCTAAGGAAAGCTGAGAAATGTAGTCCTCTTGTGCACCAAAGAAGAAGAACAGTAGGCATATAGTCAGTCTACACCCTGGAGGTGAGACTAGCTACATAGCCAGTGGCAAGTGGCATGTACTCCTCATGCAGGCCTGGCTCTAAACCCTCTCATACAATCTTCCATATCTCCTTTCTTCCTGTTCACATTGGGCCAGATGGGGGGACCCAGAAGAGGACTCTGAAGAGGCTGCAGGGGTGGCAGAGATAGAAGCTGGAAAAGCCTGAGTCCCTGAGTCACCCCATGGAGTACAGCACCCTCCCCAACACGTTTCTGCTTGTGATGTGAGAAGTAAACCTCTGCTGGGCTAGGCCACTGAGGTGTGAGTGTTTGTTTCAACAACTGTGTTGATGTCCCTGGTTAATTCCTAGTAGATCCAGAACTCAGATATTGTACTTCCCCAACCCCCTGTGTCACTGGTGTCAGAACCACATTGTGTTTTAACTGTCTTCTGACTCATCAGTCCTCGTCACAGCAAACCATAACCTCCTGGAGTCAGAAGCTGTGATTTATTTCTTTTCTCACAGTCCCTGTAAAAGGCTCAAGGAACATTTGTTAAATGTTAAACAAGCAGTCTTGTATTTGTTAAAAACGTAGGTATATGCTCAACAAAATATTTTTAAGAGGAAGTGAAACAGGAAGGATATGACGTAAGAAACCAATTAATTTTGGTTGACTACTTTAAATATTTATGTTCTAGAGGGAAAAGAGAGAGGAGATCAGGAAAAAAAAATTCAATAAATATTCAGTCTTATGAAGTAGAAAGACCTGAGTTTGTATCTTGAATGTCACTAAACTAGCTGTGTGATGTTGGACAGATCACATAGCTACTCTGTGCCTTAGCTTTCTTGTAAAATGAGGACAATAATGGCTACCTCAAAGATTAGCAATGTAGGATTTAAAGAGATCATGTTGGACCTTGATTTAAAATGAAGAGCTTGAGGTTCTTCCCTAGTGGTCCAGTGGTTGAGGCTCTGTGCTTCCAATGCAGGGGGTCTGGGTTCGATCCCTCATCAGAGGACTAGATCCCACATGCTTCAACTAAGACCCAGCACAGCCAAAAGTGTTGTTGTTGTTGTTGTTGTTTTTAATGACAAATAAAGCTTAAATAAATAAAATGAAGAGTTTGGACTAGCTAATCACTTGGACTTCTTCCAGATCTGCCCATTTCATTTATAAAATACAGACTAAAGGTTGCTCCACAGAATAATGTAAAAATGATTATCACTCAGGATTAGTCTAACCTGGTAGAGATTGTTTTTTCCCTACTCCCTTTTGTATTCTCCTTTTGAGGCTAGAGGGCTTCCCTGGTGGCTCAGATGGTAAAGAATCTGCCTAGAATGCTGGAGGAAAGCAGATCTAGGCTGGGCCAGGCAGGTAAGCCCTCAGAAAGTGACATCTGGGTGAAGGTTATACTAAATGTAAGAAGCCAGGGAGACTTGGCAATTGATGTGATATCTGGCATTTGGGTAGGACTCTTCACTTCTGTGAGCAGGTTACCTCCTGTGTGAAAATGGAGATACCACTTCCTCAAGAGAATTAAAAGAAGGAAATTTGCAAGAAAATATCAAATGTTAGGATGGCAGATAGTTTTTATTTTCCCCATGTCAGCTTCAATCAATTGATAGCGATTGTTTAAAAGAAAGGTTCTGCAGTTTCCCCTTCCCAGGCTGGATGTGCAGTGGGGGAGGTACCCTGACCAGGAACCCTGTTTGTGATGGATGCTGGGTGGGGGCGGGGGAGAGGCAGTGGAAGCACGTGGGCTGTGTTGCCGAGGGCCAGGGCAGGATGGAACACCGGTAAATGTTAGTTGAGTCGAATGGAATTTGAACAGTCATTGTGCCTCTCTCAATTTTTAAGCAAATAATTGAAGTAGAGTATAAAGAAACTGAAATGGAATATGGGGAAATTAACATGGAAATCACATTGCAGGCACTTGACAAAACTAATTAAACTAGGAAATGCAGCTAGATTTTTTTTTTTTTTTTGGGTGCATAAACATTCTTCTTCTCTTGCAACAAGGGGGTAAAACCGACAAGTGTTCAAATTACGCTTTTATGTGTGCGCTCTTCCAAGCATGCGTGGCACTTTGAAGAAGGTTCTATTGTGTTTGTACCAGGAGATTCCGTAATTGCTCTGAGAATTCCTGGGATTTTTCAGATGTGTGTGTGTGTGTGTGTGTGTGTGTGTATATATATATATATATATATATAATTCCCCTCCCCGCCTGCCCCGAGTGAAGGCAAAACCTAATGCTTCTTTCTGTAATAAAAGAATACAGCTGCTTTCCAATCAAGTATGTGGCCTGGAGCCTTGCTGCTTTCATCTCTAAGGTAGGAACAATCCTGCCTACCTTATAGGGTTGTTATGAGCATCATATGAGGGAAGGGATGTGATGGAGCTTATGAATCATACAGGACTGTTCACACCTTCTGGATTAGAGTTGTTAACAGGGTGTAGCACTGGAGACGCATGAGGACAGCCAAACCTGGAATCCCAGTCCTGCTACTGACTAGCAACGCACATCACCTCTCTCTGTCTGTTATGTTATCGGGAAAATGGGGGACATAATAGTACCTCCAAGGTTTATTATATTAACAGAAATCTTAAGAATTAATAAATATCAAACTTTTAACATAATGCCTGGCATATAGTCAGTGCTCCACAAATTTTAGCAGTCCTCATCAGCATCACTGTTAAACACGATGGATTATCATTTAATTCGCTGACCTGAGTTGCTTAGAAATATCTGCTCTTCTGGCTGCTATGATGATGTCAAAGACAAGGACATCATGCATTCAGCTGTTAGGAAACTTCTATCATAGTAGTGGGAAGCAGAGAGCAAGTGAGCTAAGAGCTAATTTATCTTACAGACATGTTTTTAACTTTTCCTCTGAAAGGGGAATAGAGGCATTTTTCTTAAAATAATTTATATTACCCAAAGATCTTCACATGCATCGTCTCATTTTATCCTCCTAACGGGAGTTGGTGATGGACAGGGAGGCCTGGCATGCTGCCATTCATGGGGTCGCAAAGAGTCGGACACGACTGAGCAACTGAACTGAATTGAACTGAACTGAACAACACTTTACTCCTGGGGTCCTCGAACCCCAGGCCACTGACCTGTACCAGTCTGTGGCCTGTTAGGAGCCCAGCCACACAGCAGGGAGTGAGCAGCAAGCCTCATCTGTACTTACAGATACTCCCTATCCCTTGCATTACCACCCAAGCTCCTCCTCCTGTCAGATCTCATTAGATTCTCATAGAAGGGCCAACCATACTGTGAACTGTACACATGAGGCATCTAGGTTGCATGCTTCTTTGAGAATCATTCTGAAACCACCTCCCTCCCCTGGTCCATGGAAAATGGCTTCCACAAAACTGGCCCCTGGTGCCAAAAAAGATGGAGATTGCCACTTTATCCTATAAACAATCATATATCCTGTAAAATATGTGGGCTGAATCTCAATAATATGTGACACCTTGCACAATGCCCTTATTTTAGCATTCCTCTGACAATTTGGAGTGTATAACAAAAATGAAGCTGGAATATTGTTTAGTTGGACACTTCTGCAATGTTCCAGAGTACACAGGTTGAGAATCACTAGAAATTTAAATGGCTATGGTACTAAGTCAATGGTAATATATTAGAAAACAACTGTATTTTCCCCCCTTCCTAGAAATATGATTTAGTATCAAATTCTTGGATTTTCAGTTTTCTTATCTGAAAAGTGGTATAAATGCTATCTAACTTTCTGAGTTGTTCTGACATTGAAATGAGAGAGTCTTTGTGTGTTTCTGGGCTTAGCACATATTTGTAGGTGTGTACACATCGTTTCTGGAATACATGTGGACAAATAATACACAATAGGTATTATTTAAAGGTTCCCATTAATAGTCTTACTATGTGACCTGCTCATGATACCTAACCTGGCCAATCTTTACTGCTGTGAATCTTTTGGAAGAATGTAAGTTTTCAAGCACCACCATCTGGCTATAGCAAAATAAGGTGACATGTTCCGGGCTGAGTTGATAAACTCAAGAACTGGAACTTGAACTCAAGTCTTCTGATCCTGGATTCCTTTCTGGGTCTTGAATAGATACAACAAGGAGATTTGGCTTGAGGTGCATTAAAATGTCTCAGATTGGTATAAAACTAAGCCTTCCTTTAAGTCTACTCCAGGTGGAAGATACAACGAATTTTCTTTGGCCTTTTTTTCTTTTTCATGAGAAATACTTTATGTAATATTGGAAGGTCTGAAATCTGATTCCTTGCTTCATTTCTACACCTATTTTTTTTTAATTTATTTTTTTAATTTTTTTCTTAATTTTTATTTTTACTTTATTTTACTTTACAATACTGTATTGGTTTTGGCATACATTGACATGAATCCGCCACGGGTGTACATGAGCTCCCAAACATGAACCCCCCTCCCACTTCCCACCCCACATCATCCCTCCGGATCATCCCTGTGCACCAGCCCCAAGCATCTTGCATCCTGCATCAAACATAGACTGGTGATTCGTTTCTTACATCATAGTATACATGTTTCAATGCCATTCTCCCAAATCATCCCACCCTCTCCCTCTCCTACAGAGCCCAAAAGTCCACTTTACACATCTGTGTCTCTTTTGCTGTCTTGCATACAGGGTCATCATTACCATCTTTCTAAATTCCATATATATGTGTTAGTATACTGTATTGGTGTTTTTCTTTCTGGCTTACTTCATTCTGTATAATCGGCTCCAGTTTCATCCACCTCATTAGAACTGATTCAAATGTATTCTTTTTAATAGCTGAGTAATATTCCATTGTGTATATGTACCACTGCTTTCTTATCCATTCATCTGCTGATAGACATCTAGGTTGTTTCCGTGTCCTGGCTATTATAAACAGTACTGCGATGAACATTGGGGTACATGTGTCTCTTTCAATTCTGGTTTCCTCGGTGTGTATGCCCAGCAGTGGGATTGCTGGGTCATAAGGCAGTTCTATTTGCAATTTCTTAAGGAATCTCCACACTGTTCTCCATAGTGGCTGTACTAGTTTGCATTCCCACCAACAGTGTAGGAGGGTTCCCTTTTCTCCACACCCTCTCCAGCATCTATTGCTTGCAGACTTTTGGATCACAGCCATTCTGACTGGTGTGAAGTGGTACCTCATTGTGGTCTTGATTTGCATTTCTCTAATAACGAGTGATGTTGAGCATCTTTTCGTGTGTTTGTTAGCCACCCATATGTCTTCTTTGGAGAAATGTCTATTTAGTTCTTTGGCCCATTTTTTGATTGGGTCGTTTATTTTTCTGGAATTGAGCTACATAAGTTGCTTGTATATTTTTGAGTTTAGTTGTTTGTCAGTTGCTTCATTTGCTATTATTTTCTCCCATTCAGAAGGCTGTCTTTTCACCTTGCTTATATTTTCCTTGGTTGTGCAGAAGCTTTTAATTTTAATTAGATCCCATTTGTTTATTTTTGCTTTTATTTCCAGTATTCTGGGAGGTGGATCATAGAGGATCCTGCTGTGATTTATGTTGGAGAGTGTTTTGCCTATGTTCTCCTCTAGGAGTTTTATAGTTTCTGGTCTTATGTTTAGATCTTTAATCCATTTTGAGTTTATTTTTGTGTGTGGTGTTAGAAAGTGATCTAGTTTCATTCTTTTACAAGTGGTTGACCAGTTTTCCCAGCACCACTTGTTAAAGAGATTGTCTTTACTCCATTGTATATTCTTGCCTCCTTTGTCAAAGATAAGGTGTCCATATGTGTGTGGATTGATCTCTGGGCTTTCTATTTTGTTCCATTGATCTATATGTCTGTCTTTGTGCCAGTACCATACTGTCTTGATGACTGTGGCTTTGTAGTAGAGCCTGAAGTCAGGCAAGTTGATTCCTCCAGTTCCCTTCTTCTTTCTCAAGATTGCTTTGGCTATTTGAGGTTTTTTGTATTTCCATACAAATCTTGAAATTATTTGTTATAGTTCTGTGAAAAATACCGCTGGTAGCTTGAGGGGGATTGCATTGAATCTGTAGATTGCTTTGGATAGTATACTCATTTTCCCTATATTGATTCTTCTGATCCATGAACGTGGTATTTATCTCCATCTATTAGTGTCCTCTTTGATTTCTTTCATCAGTGTTTTATAGTTTTCTATATATAGGTCTTTAGTTTCTTTAGGTAGATATATTCCTAAGTATTTTATTCTTTTCATTGCAATGGTGAATGGAATTGTTTCCTTAATTTCTTTTGCTACTTTCTCATTATTAGTGTATAGAAATGCAAGGGATTTCTGTGTGTTGATTTTATATCCTGCAACTTTACTATATTCATTGATTAGCTCTAGTAATTTTCTGGTGGAGTCTTTAGGGTTTTCTATGTAGAGCATCATGTCATCTGCAAACAGTGAGAGTTTTACTTCTTCTTTCCAATTTGGATTCCTTTTATTTCTTTTTCTGCTCTGATTGGTGTGGCCAAAACTTCCAGAACTATGTTGAATAGTAGCAGTGAGAGTGGGCACCCTTGTCTTGTTCCTGACTTTAGGGAAAATGCTTTCAATTTTTCACCATTGAGGATAATGTTTGCTGTGGGTTTGTCATATATAGCTTTTATTATGTTGAGGTATGTTCCTTCTATTTCTGCTTTCTGGAGAGTTTTTATCATAAATGGATGTTGAATTTTGTCAAAGGCCTTCTCTGCATCTATTGAGATATTCATATGGCTTTTATTTTTCAATTTGTTAATGTGGTGAATTACATTGATTGATTTGTGGATATTGAAGAATCCTTGCATCCCTGGGATAAAGCCCACTTGGTCATGGTGTATGATCTTTTTAATGTGTTGTTGGATTCTGATTGCTCGAATTTTGTTGAGGATTTTTACATCTATGTTCATCAGTGATATTGGCCTGTAGTTTTCTTTTATTGTGGCATCTTTGTCAGGTTTTGGTATTAGGGTAATGGTGGCCTCATAGAATGAGTTTGGAAGTTTACCTTCCTCTGCAATTTTCTGGAAGAGTTTGAGTAGGATAGGTGTTAGCTCTTCTCTAAATTTTTGGTAGAATTCAGCTGTGAAGCCATCTGGACCTGGGCTTTTGTTTGCTGGAAGATTTCTGATTACAGTTTCAATTTCCGTGCTTATGATGGGTCTGTTAAGATTTTCTATTTCTTCCTGGTTCAGTTTTGGAAAGTTGTACTAAGAATTTTGTCCATTTTTTCCACGTTGTCCATTTTATTGGCATATAATTGCTGATAGTAGTCTCTTATGATCCTTTGTATTTCTGTGTTGTCTGTTGTGATCTCTCCATTTTCATTTCTAATTTTATTGATTTGATTTTTCTCCCTTTGTTTCTTGATGAGTCTGGCTAATGGTTTGTCAATTTTATTTATCCTTTCAAAGAACCAGCTTTTGGCTTTGTTGACTTTTGCTATAGTCTCTTTTGTTTCTTTTGCATTTATTTCTGCCCTAATTTTTAAGATTTCTTTCATTCTACTAACTCTGGGGTTCTCCATTTCTTCCTTTTCTAGTTGCTTTAGGCATTTCTACACCTATTTTTTATCATCTCTCTTCATTCACACTGAGAAGTATTTAGATTTCCCTAAATGTAATCCATGCTTACTACCTCCATGTTTTTGCTCAGTATGCTCTCTATCCTATAAATGTCCATTTTAATGTAAATCCGTAAATGCTTAGCCATTTTAAGGCCTAGATAAAAATATTTACTTTAGCCTTGCATTACAAGTGTATGATCCACAAATCCTAAGAATTTCTAATTTGGGATTGGAAAAGATCTTGCTTTAGGATTGTGCTGATTCTGGGTTTGAATTTTGCTCCACTACATCCTAGCTGTGTAATCGTGGGCAAGTTAGTCAGACTTTCCATGCTTCAGATTTCTTATCTGCTAATGGAGTTTCTATCTACTTCTCAGGGTAGGGGAGTTACTGAGAGTTCTCTGGACAGTATCTAACACATAGTAGGCACTCAGTACGTGGTGATCCTTCTTTTTCCTTCTCCTAAAGAATAGGGTATTTGTATGTTACTTGCCTAAGTCCCATACACAGTGCTTGACACATAGTAGGTGCTCCATACCTACTATATAGGTATTATCATTATAAAGTAATATAATTTATTCAATTACAAGTGCATAAATTGTTGGGCAGATACATGAAAGTGTGAAATGGAGTATGGTCTTCAAAACATACAAATAAACCTGGACTTTCTAGGTGTATAGCTTCCAGGTAATTGCTATTTTATTAAAGTGTCTATTTTGCTGTGTTTCTTTTGGATCCACCATGAGAAATGAACATCACCCAGGTCCTTGTGTAGGAGAGGGTGCTGTATATCACTACTGCTTTTATTTCTCCTTCACCTGTCTCTTTCCCTTTGAGCAACTCTCCAATGACTCCACGCCGTTCTGTCTTGAGTTCATTGACCAGGAGATGCTGAAGACAGGTTATCTCCTGAAAGGATAATGCCAAACATGATTGACGTGTTTTCCGTTTCTGAGCCCAGTCTCCATCACCCACCCTTGAGCGACAAACACCGAAGATGTAGCTGACATGCTGAACTTAAACAAGTTCTGTAGCTTACTCACTGAATTAAGTCTACATCTGCAGCTGGTAAAGTGGGGAAAGATTAATAAAGTACATGTTGAAGCTTGAAAGAATAATTAGCGGGATGTTATATGTTTTGGCTGCAAAGCCGTCTCCACATTTAGTCTAAAGTAAAACCTTTCTTCTAATCCTTCTGTGGATGAAGGATTGGCTTGAACTAAATTGGTTTTCTTTGTGCATTTTGAGAGGTTTTTTTTAGTGTTATCATTTTTAAAAATTATTATTTTCCAAATTTCAAGTAAGCTTTTAATCAGCCTCTTTGTGGGATCTGCGTTGTTTCTGGATTTGCCAGCACTCTGCCATGCGATTAGCTGCCGCTTGGGCCCTGATAAGAGAAAGCACTTGAATTGTGGGCTGTAAAGAGTTTAAATCACATCTTTCACGGGGGCACATTCCGTCACTATCTGGGCTGCTAGGGTGGCTGCCAGCAGCCCACCTCACCAAGATGGAGAGTGAGTTATTGGTGTACATAATAAACTAACATCTGTACAGTGCATCTCAGAATGGGTGTCAGGGAAACTGGAAGACAAAGCAGGATGGCATCATTAGGGCCAGATTTAAGACTCCAATTTGTGTAACATTTGCATAACAATGCACAAGAGCAAGGATTCACTGTTCTCTTTCAGAATTCACGTGTTTTACCTTCACAGGAACATTCCTGAGGGAGGAGAGGCAGAGATGGGGTGCTTGCCAGAGGGATTCAGTCTGGGAGGGCATCCTTTCTGGAGGCCTGGGATTCACAGAGTAGGTTAGGAGTCCCCTGTGCCCTGGATCCGCTGAGCTGCCCCATGCAATCTCTTCTTTGGCCCCCATGGGTGCTCTGGGACTTCCTTTGTATAGGTACATCTTTTCTGGCTCTGAGTTGGTGCCTGTCAGTCAACAAACATGCCAGGAGCATCATAAGGTCAAAAAAAGCCTTGAAGTCCCTTGGGGTCCAGAGATAGGAATCCAGATCATGTTTCAACCACTTTCTCCTTTTGACCCTTTGCTAAGGTGATTCCCCTCTATGAACTGAAACTTCTGTGGTAGGAATGCTCTTAATACTTGTATGATTTTACAGTTACTGAGAGCTGATTTTATGACATAAGATACTAAGCGTGTTTCATTCTCACAACAGTCCTCTGAAGTTGATGATTCTGTTTTTCTGTTTGTTTGTTTGTTTTGTTTTAGTTGACATATAAGGTGTTGACTGAAAAAAAAAACAGTGTAAGAGTTGTGAGTTAAGTTTTATTGGGGCAAAATAAGGACTATAGTTTGGGAAACAGTATTTCAGATAGCTCTGAGAAACTGTACCAAAGAGATAGAGGGGAAGGTCAGTGTTATAGATGGATTTTAGTGAAGGGGGTATGTGCAGGCAAGCACACATTTTAACAGAAGCTTGCTGCTAGTGATGAGAAGCAGATGTCACTGTTAGAGATTTTTTAATGGCTTTCTAGGTACAAGGAAATGCAGGAATTGGGCTCATAAAATCGTCTCCTGAAAATATCTCTCTGAAGGCCTGTCCTGCCAGTTTTTCCCAGCACAGAGTGCCTCATTCCTGATCTCCACCGTGAACTCCTTTGAGGGGCTGTTGAAGGTCAGCAGCTACAGCACCTCGTGATTTCATGATTGAATCCTTGTAGAGGTAGATGACAAGTACAATTTGTGGTCAACAGAGGAAACAGAAGCACCAAGAAGTAACCTATCACTCACACACCCTCTGAGTGACAAAGCCAGGGTATTTCAGCATCTTTTTACCTCTCATGGTGGAGGCTCAATAATGTCAAATTGGTAGATGCTTACTGAGACCTCTGGGTGCTAGGCACTGTGACAGCAGGTACTGGGGATTCAGTGGTGCAGGGAAGGGAGCACAGGCTTTGACTTCCGGGGCCTCCTGGAGGACTTAAGAGTGGAGGTAAATAGGACACACTCCCCGAGTGCCAATGTTCTGGTTCCAGGCTCCCTGCCTCTGCTTTACCGCTGCTGTGGTTATGTGGGGAGAACACAGGCTTTGGAACTCAATAAATTTGGTTTTGAATTCTGGCTTGGTCAGAATTCTCCTTACTTGTGTATATTTGGGCAAGTCTCTCAACCTCTCTGAACCTTAGTTTTCTCATGGCAAAAATAGCAACTACAAGTATTTCATAGAGCTGTTGTGAGAATTAAATGATGTACTTGGGCCATAGATTTCTTTTTTTTTTTTTAATTAGTACAGTATATAGATTTCTTTACATACTGTCTTGCCACAGATTAATTTATCAACAATGGTAGCTATTATTATTAATCAACCACTATGACTCACATGAGGCTGAACTTCAGTAACCTGAAAGGTCAAAAAGGATCTGCTTTTTCTATCTTCTTCAGTATTCTTGGATCTTGAAGCACTGATTTGTTTTTTTTCTTTTTCACCAAGGCCAGGTTCACAGAGCCCCTCCTGGCCACAGCCAGCTGTCTGGGCATCCCAAATGAGGACTCCCAGGAGGCTATAGTCTGTTTGCTGATTCCTCTTCAAAGCAACCTCCCTTGAAGATGCAGATGTAGCGGAATCACAATGTCCTCTGGCCATACACTCACCAGGCACTCAGCACTGTGAAGGCATGGGCCTCCTGAATGATAATGATCTGCCCCAATCCCAAATGATAATGATCTGCCCCAATCCCAGCCACTGGCCCTGGGTCCTGCGTCTCAAACTCTGGCCTGGGCCTTTGGACAGACTCACAAGTTTCTGCCCTACCTATAATGCCAACCCCTGCCCCCAAGCCTTCCAACTCTAGTAGCAACCTTGCCAGGTTTAGAAGGGCAGGAACATGAGAGATCTTATAGGGTGATGCAAATGTTCTTAAAGCTGATTTGTGGTGATGGTTCCACAACTGGGCAACTGTCTAGGAATCATTGAATCATGCAGATGAAGTGGGTAAATTCTATCTTATATATTTGGGTTGGCCACAAAGTTGGTTCAGGGTTTTTCTATAACATCTTACAGAAAAACCTGAAGTAAATTTTGACCAACCCAATAAACCAGAGTGTGATAAAGTTATAAACTAAATAGCATGTGAGGATGCTAAAAAAAAAAAAATCTGTTTCCTCATCTGGGAAACAGGGTAGCCAATATCTTACAGGTGGCTGAGGAGGCTGATATAAATTTTATTTTCAGTGAGAGGAAGTATGACTGTGTTAGAAGAGAAAAAAAGCTAGGCTGTTCATAGGGGGAGAAACTATGAAAGTATTTATCTTCCATGCCTCAGGAGACTGGTTTTAGGTTTGAAATGCATGTAGCATTTTGTAAAGAGACTTTTTGAGCACCTCTCTGCAGTAGGGCCTGACTGCCTCGACCCTCCTCGCAAACCTTCTGTGAAATGGTAGTGAAAGAGGAGTCTGATTGAATACATGTGAAATATTCATTCACTAAACTCCAGGCATGTGTAGACAGTTTTCCCCAGATAATGTCATTCAGGTCTCACAACAGCTCTGTCAGGAAGCTTCCACCTCTACAGATGGGGAAACTGAGGCTCAGGGGTCAGCAGTACTCCCTGGCTAGGAGGAAGCAGAGACAGATCTCCTAGGCCTTTCTCCCCTCTGCAGGTGGGTGGCTGGGCGGGGTCAGAGCTGTTAAAAATGCAGATTCTCAGGCCTCACGCAGATCTAGCAGATCAGGGTCTCTGGGAATGAGGCTCACAATCGTAACACACATGCCAGTTTCAGAACCACTGCCTCAACCTTGCCACTCAGTCCTGTGCCCAGATAGCATCACCAACTAAAGCAAAATCCCCCATGACTGCTGACTTTGGCTAGTTTCCCCCACAGGGAGAGGAGTGGATCTCTGTTCCCTATGCCTTTGCCCCAGTAGCAGGTCTTGGGCAGCCTCTAGGATGGCATCTCTGCCTGAAGCTGCTGCTACTGCTGCTGCTAAGTCGTTTCAGTCATGTCCAACTCTGTGCGACCCTACAGATGGCAGCCCACCAGGCTCCCCCATCCCTGGGATTCTCCAGGCAAGAACACTGGAGTGGGTTGTCATTTCCTTCTCCAGTGCTTGAAAGTGAAAAGTGAAAGTGAAGTCGCTCAGTCGTGTCTGACCCTGCTAGACCAGTCCTAAAGGAAGCTCTTTATAAAAAACCACCTTGGCATAGAGGAGTTGGTCTGCTGCAAGCGTGCTCTAAGGACTTTAGATGCGTTAATTAATCATCCTATCAACTCTAGGAGGATAGTTCTTTTAAAAAGTTATTATTTGCTGTTGTTCAGTCACGCAATCATGTCTGACTCTTTGTGACCCCATGGACTGTAACATGCCAGGCTTCCCTGTCCTTCACTATTTCCCAGAGCTTGCTCAAACTCGTGTCCATTGAGTCGGTGATGCTATCCAACCCTCTCACCCTCTGTCATCCCCTTCTCCTCCTGCCTTCAATCTTTCCCAGCATCAGGGTCTTTTCCAATAAATCGGCTCTTCACATCAAGTAGCCAAATTATTGGAGCTTCAGCTTCAGCATCAGTCCTTTCAGTGAATATTCATGGTTGAATATTTTTCCTTTAGGATTGACTGGTTTGATCTCCTTGCAGTCCAAGGGACTCTCAAGAGTCTTTTCCAACACCACAGTTCAAAAGCATCAATTCTTTGATGCTCAGCCTTCTTTATGGTCCAACTCTCGTATCTATACATGACTACTGGGAAACCATAGCTTTAACTAGACAGACCGTTGTCGGCAAAGTAATGCCTTTGCTTTTTAATATGCTGTCTAGGTTTGTCGTAGCTTTTCTTCCAAGGAGCAAGCAACTTTTAATTTTATGTCTGCAGTGACCATCTGCAGTGATTTTGGAGTCCAGGAAAATAAGATCTGTCACTGTTTCCATTGTTATTTCCCCCATTTTACAGATGAGGACATTGAGGCAGAGAGAACTAAAGTAGCCTGCAGTGTTGGTTAGTGGAAAAACCAGGAGGTGAATCCCAACAACTTGGCTCGCTCTGCTCCACCGCCTCTGCCCCAAGCATCCGTCTCTGTCTCGGCCAATGGAAGCAACCTAGGAACTGCAACTCAGTTGTTTTCTTCTTTGAACTTGTCTCAAAGTCCCTCAACCTTATTAATAACATACTTCACCCAGAAACTACTGAGTCCTCTGCTTTACACTATGTGTCCAGCAAACCCCACCTGTGTCCTTCTGCTGGCCCATAGGTTGAGGTCAGGATCTTCGAGCTAAAACAAGAGCTTCCAATGTCAAGTGGCACAATATCCCCAGCCCTGGACCACTCTGGAGTCTGAGCGGCATTCGAATCCCAGCTCTGCCATGAACCATCTGTGTGACCTTGGCCAGGGCACTTAGTCTCCATTTCTGCAACTGGATGATATATTTGTAATTGTAGAATGGGCATGCATCGACACATATACGTGTCTGATACATGAAAAAGAAAACATACTGCTTCTGATCTCTGTGGTGAAGGAAATGGCAACCTACTACAGTATTCTTGCCTGGGAAATCGCATGGACGGAGGAGCCTAGCGGGCTACAGTCCATGGGGTCGCAAAGTATCAGACACGATTTTGGGGCTGAGCATGCATGCACTGACCTCTCTGGGGTGACTGTTAAGAATGAATGTAAGGATGTAAGGAAGAGAGGCTTTCAGAAAACTGAGAATTGCTCTAAAATGTGAGTGAAACCTTACTTCTGGTTTTCCCTGCCTGTTTTTCCCAGCTCCTAGGTTCTGACTCTTTTTGTGGCTCCTCTGCCTCGGCAGGAATCTATCTCCATTTCAAAAGCAGAGTTCTGGATGGCCTAGCACCAGGTCTTGGATGAACTGCATATGCTAATTTAGTCCTCAGGTCTTTTGACACCCACCTCCCACTTTCCAGAGTTGAGCTGGGGGTAACCAAGGAAGACAGAGGCTGGCGTAAAGAGAGATGGTTTCTGGACTTAGAACCAGGTAGAGCGAAACAACCAGGCAGAGCAAAACTAGACAGTAGCTTGAGAAGGGGCCGTGTCAGTTTCTGCTTCCTGTTTGTAAACTTCAAAGCCTACAGGTGCTCGGAGCAGTCATCTGACAGTGATGACCGGCAACATCTCCCCAGTGGCCACCCTGCGCGGGAAGCATCCACAGATGCCAGTCAGAAAGCAATGACCCAGTGGAATTTCAATCTAAGCTGAAGGCACTGACATGAACCCAGGGTGCGGGAGAGACAGGTTGAATGCTGAAGCTGACGCACAAAGAGCAGAGCAGTGCAGACCCACACAGGTGAAATTCACATAATCTAAGAGGGCTAACAAGTTGGGTTAATGACAGTTTCTTCATTTGAGTCCTATGTTAGATAAAGCTAGTGAATGGCATGTTTAAAGAAAACCTTGAGCACTTGGGCTAAATGAAGAATTGTCTGGTAAAATGAAGTCTCTCCCATTCACAATGCATGCTTTAAGGAATCTCAATTAGATTTCCATAAAATTGAGGGCTGCCTATCCAAAACATGTCAGGAAAGGGAAACCATTAAGCTGAGGCTTCTTCTTTGAGGTTTCTTTCATCAGTGAAGCAGAGAGGCACACGATATACTCACAGTTGGAAGCAGAAAGGAGTTAGATGATGCCCACTGTGCTGTGGTCCTGATGCCAACCACTGGCACACATGCGACTCCATCAAACCCCTAACATTACCTGGAGATGGAGGGACAGGTATACCTGTGTCACAGTTGGGGCCCGTAAGTCTCCCAGGTTTTAAGAGATTTTTTTCCAAATAGATAGAGATAATCAAATGAACACAAATATGATGACGTTTGTTAATTATACTCATAGCCATACACATATTATATGTCAGACACTGTCATGAGCACGTCCATGTATCTTAATTAATTCTTCGAACAGTGATCCAATACACTTGATAGTATTATCCCCATTTTACAGATAAGGAAAAAGATTCAAAGGTTAAATAAGTAGCCCAAACTTAGAGAACTTGTAAGTGGTTGAGTTAGGATTCAAACCCAGGTCAATCTGATCGGTGTCCTTGTCCTGCAATGCCTTAGAGCAGGTCTTGGCTTCCCAGTCAGAGATGGGCTGGGTCACAGTGGAAAAGCACCAGATCCTAGCTACTAGACCAGTGGTCAGTGACAAGGACCCTGGTCCTTCAGTTTTGCAGAAAAAATTTTCCACAAATACGGAAAGTAATGAAGCAATTATTTATTCCTAATAAAAGTACAGTACATGTGGAGAAACACATGGGTGGACTCAGAGAAATAGTCCCTGAGTTGCTCCCACATGGCAGTTTAAATCACTTATGTGGGGTATTTCCTCCAGACTTCCTTTGGCCTGTCATTTTTATTTGCCTAGTTCATAGTCCATGTTTGGTATATCTCAGGATCTTCCCTTCTGTGCGCACACATCTCTTAGCAAAGATGGATCCTACTGAAAAGGCGTCTGGGTAGAACATCCCTTGACATGACTCCCCTTTGGCCTCCCAGGAGCCTCTTCTGCACTTGTGTGGTTGGGGAGGTCTCCTGACTTTGGGACTGAGAAATATGTGGTCTGTGCAGGGTCCAGCCTCCTCCCTTAAATGCTCTGTATTCTTCTCTTGGATTTTTAGTCAATAGAGAATGAATCTCCAATTGCTTTACCCTGGGGGGCCCATCTGCCTCCTGCCTCATATCTGAGTCCAAACTCTCTTATTTTTGTGTGTTTCTGTTTGCTAGATATATGCTCTCTAATGTTCTCTGTATGCTCTGTGTCATTTGGTATCAGGACATTCATTTATTTAACGTGTTGTGGGCCCCCTATATAAGATACCTTGCATTCTATCTGCTGATTTCTTTGCCTCAGGTGCCCAAAGAGAAGCTGTTATTGCTGCTTTATAGATAATGATTCTGAGGCTCAGAGAGAGGTAATATTAATAACTACGCAAATCTCATAGATGATGAGCCATAAGCCAGGTCTCTTGGACTCAAAGCTACATCCTCGTAGAGACCAGAAAAGAAAAGGATATGGATTTCGGGCTGATGGACATGTATAACATGGCTGGAAATAGGTAGGTTTAGAAGCGTACTATATTTCAGAACTATACATTAATTTGTAACCTAGAGATACCAAAATATGCATAGTACCCACAAGTTTAAAAGAAAAGTCTCCTAAGATCAGAACGGAGGGCCCTGTCAATTCATCAGCTGAGGGGGAAGTCACAGGCTAATAGAAAAAAAGAGACAAACTGGGACTTAAGTGTTTTGGATGACTTAAGACTCAAAGTCAGCGTGTAAGTTTCCTGTGCATGCTACAACAAATACCCACAACCACAGTGGCATAAAACAATAGTTTACTCTTGTACAGTTCTGAATATCAAAAATAGAAAGCAAGGTATGAGCAGGGCAGCACTCCTTGTAGAGACTGTTACAAGAGAATCGGTTCCTAGCATCTTCTAGCTGCTGCTGCTGCTGCTGCTAAGTCACTTCAGTCGTGTCCGACTCTGTGCGACCCCATAGATGGCAGCCCACTGGTGGTTGCCAAACTTCCTGGGCTTATAGACACATCATTTCATTCTCTGCCTCCACCTTCCCATTTCCTCCTCCTCTGGGTTTTTGTTGATTTCTCTCTGTCACCTTCTTATAAAGACAGAAAGATTGCATTTAGGGCCCAGAAGGATAATCTCCCTATTTCCATGTCCTTAACTTAATGACCTTGCAAAGAGCCCTTTTCCTTATAAGGTAACATTTGCAAGTTCCAGAGATTAATGCTTGATGTCTTCGGGGTCATCGTTCTGCCCACCACCATCAGAAACAAGGCCATAGTTCTCCTTGACAGTGGAGGGATCATCTCCAATCTTTATGCTTTCATATTTGGGGGTTCTCCTATTCTCCGAAAAGAGTGATGATACTCCCTTTCCAAAATCATGCATCCTCACAGCTGGTTCTCACACTTTTACTAAAAGGCAAGGTGCTGGATAAGACTTTACTGAGACAGATAAAAGTGGACACAGGGGATGGAGAGAGCAAATGAGGGGCCAAGGCAAGGACTGGAACACTGAAGGGGCAAGGAGAAGAGAGAGAGAAAAATAAAGGAACAAAGAGAAAAGGGAAGAGAGGACAGGATCAAGAGCAGGAAACAAAGAATGATTTAGACAAAACTGAAGAAAAATACAATAGAAAGTTTGAGAAACTGGGGAAGAAGAAAAGAGGGAGGGCAAAGAGAAGATGATGGGGGGAAATACTGAGGCAAGGTGGGAGAGAAAGAGATTTGACGAGAGCTGGAGCGATAAAAGACCTAAGACAGGGAAGAGAGAAACACAGCAGGTGGAAAGGTAATAAATAGGAGAGGAGAGGAGCATTGAGGGAGGAGAGACAGGCTGTGGATGAAGCAGACAGAGAGGGGAGAGAAAGACAGCCGACTCGAGCTCACGCTGTGAAGGAAAATATTAAAGGCGTTTGGTAAGGTGACAAACGTCTCGATGTTAATATGCTGAAATAAATATAGCAGCTGCAAGTTACAAATCACATTCATCGGCTGTTACAGTCTGGTAATTGTCCATACAGACATTTTCTTTCTGGTTCCAGACCCTGGCTTATCAGAGGACAACATGCTTTTGAAATGCCACATTATTTTGTAAGTACATTTCACGTCCAAAAGTTCCACTAAGTATGATATACTGAAGACTTATTTAGTTTTCATTCTGTATAGCTCCCAGGCTCCAGCACAATGATTTTTAAATGGCCATTTTGATCATCAGTTTCCTGACATGCAAGGGCAGGACAGGCCTTCCCACTGGCTGCTCTCCAAATCCATCACTTAGCCCCCTTGCTCCCTTTCTTCCTTCCTCCTTCTCTCAACACTCCCCCTCTTTCTTTCTCCTTCTTTCTCCTCCCCTATTTGCCTTTCTTTGTTTCTCTCTCTCCCTTCTCTCCTTCATTTCTCCCCACTTTTAAGTGTCTCTTAACCGTGAGTAGTGTCTTTTCAATGTGAAACTGTAGACCAGCTTTTCTCAACCTCGGCATGACTAACATTTTGTGCTGGGTAATTCTTTGTTGTGAGGGTTGTCCTGTGCTCAGAAAATTTTAGCAGCCTCCATGGCCTCTACCCTTAGATGGCAGTAGCAGCTCCATCCCCTAACTGTGACCACCAAAAATGTCTCCAGACTTCACCGAGGGACTCTGCTGCAGGTCAGGGGGTTGCAAAATCATCTTTCGTTGAGCAAGACCCTATTCTGTAGTCAGATAGATTCAAACGCTAATACCACCCCACCATTCCCTGGCTGATCATAGGCAAATCCTTTAAACTTTTAAATGCAATAGTATCACCTGCAGGGTTTGTTAAACCATAGAGTACTGGACCCCATCAGTGGAACTGGGCTGGGACCCAGAATGTTCATTACTAATACAGGCCCAGGTGCCATGGATGCTAGAACAGGATTGCACTTTGAGAACCTGTGCCCTGCCTCTAACCAAGCAGATCTTTAGTATCGTCACCAAAATATAGAGTTAATAAGGCTTCCTTCTCTGGCTTGTTCTACAGATTCAGAGAAATAATGTATCTAAGATACCTAGCACAAGATTCTGGTCCACCCTAAGTGATAAATAAATGATAGTTCATAAAGAAAGTTTCCTTAAAGGAGGGTTGGTCTTTGGCAGGAACTGTGAGGATTAAAAATCTATATGGATATATTCACAGCAGCACATAGATATTAACCATTTTTTAAAAGAGGCTCACTGGCTTTTTAGCAACAAAGCACATGTGCTTATTAATAAATCTGTCTTGGCGGGATCACTCCCCTGCAGTGATAGAAGATTAAATGATATGAGCCACCATTGCACCTTGGATCCTGGGAATCTAAAATTGATATATCCACACACACGCTTGTTAAATCCAAGGAGGAGTATCTGTGGATAATGTTGCCTAAAATTCCTCTAATTTCTTCTCCTCAGTGAAAGAGTGAGCATTTCTTGTATCTACGATGTGCCAGGCAATATGCTAGATTACAGATGTATGTACATTTGTTCCTCAAACAAGGAGAAAGTTGTCTCCTTATTAAGAATAAAGAAACTGGGGTGCACAGAGAGGTCAAATAATTTGCCTGATGCCATCCAGCTAGCAAATGCAGTGCCAAGATGGCACCTCTGCTCCACGTGACTGCCTCCTACACTCTGTCCGCTGCTACAGGTGCTGGTGGGCACAAATAAGCACCTTGCTGTTGAATGCTATAAGCTGTAAGATGCTATCAGCCCAGTGTCTTGAGACTCTTGTTCTCATGCCTGTTTCTCTAGTCAGAATCTTGGTTTCCTTTTTGAGAGTAAAGGCTGTGCTCTCTCTGTCATCCTGGAGCCTAGTCTAGCATAGTGAAATTCACATAATCAGCACTCAGTGTCTGGACGGTAAATGAATAAATAAAGGACTCGCCCAATCAATGGATCAGGCAATCAGGCAGTCGGTCAGGAAATGCCACTGAAGCACCATCATATTACACGCCAGGAGTTCTCGGTTCTGGTTTCAATTTCCCACACGTTTATGTGCCATCTTAGTGAAAAAGTCACTTTCTCTTCTGGAAATTTACATGTTGAAGCCCTAACACCAAATGTGTCTATATTTGGAGATGAGGTCCTTACATAATTATGGTTAAATGATGTCCTAATCTTAAAAGAAGGGGTCCTCATCTGATAGGACCGGTGGCCTTATAACATAAGGAAGAGAGAGAGAGGAAGGAGAGACAGACAGATGGAAACAGAGAGATAGAGACAGACAGAGAGAGATGTCTGTTTCCTTGTATGCACAAGAAAAAGCCCACATGAAGATACAGCAAGAGGGCGGCCAGCTACGAGCCAGAAAGAGAGCCCTCACCAGATATAGAATCTGCTAGTCACACAGAGTCAGACGCGACTGAAGTGACTTAGCAGCAGCAGTACCTGGATCTGGGACTCTAGCCTGTAGAACTGTGAGAAATTAAACTTTTGTTCTTTAAACTGCCCACCCTATCGTATTTTGCTATGACAGCCCAAGCAAACTAATAGACTCCCCCAGTCATATTTTTCTAATTTGTGAAACAAGAAGAATTTAAATTAAACTATTTCCAAAGAATTTTTTCAAGAGCATGTCAGTTTACAGCAAATATTAATAGGTATGCCATCAAAAAGAGTTCTGTGGTTAAAAGAGGTAGGAAATCCCCTTCCTGAAAATCCATGAGTGTATATAAAGTCGGTTGTAAGACTGACTTTTCACTTTTCACTCTGAAAAGTGAAAGTGTTAGTTGCTCAGTCGTGTCCAGCTCAGAAGAAACCAAAAGCAGAAACTCTTTGATCTATTTAACCCAACAGTTTTCTACCTTGTTAAGTAGGTAGTATATTATTCCCCCTATCTGTCTCATTCTTTGTGTGTTGTTTTCTGTCTGTTGTTAGTAGAAGAGGGAATTGAGGTTAAGACATATTGAAAATTTGCCCCCAGGCCCATAACCACAGGTGGCAAGTTCAAACTTGTGTCCGGCTATCTTGGAAACCCAAGCTCTTTTCAATGTATAATTTAGTATCTGATTTCAAGCATCCAGTCCAAATGCTTCTCCTGTGGAGGATCAGAAGTGGCAGGTTGGGGCAAATGCGTAGAGTGTTAATAATATTATTTGCTACCATTTACTGAGCATTTGTTATATTACAGGCACTGTTCTAAGTACTTTAGACATATGAACTCATTTGAAATTCACAAATAGTAAGGAAGGTACTATTATTATCTCAGATTTACAGCTGAGGAAACTTAGGCATCCACTTAAATAAGTTGTTCAAAGTCACATGGAAGGCTAGGAAATGGTGAGATACAGATCTGAACCCAGCCCGTGCTGGTTCCAGGTCGACCCAATCCTATATATATATATTTATACCCTACTTCCTCTGGCAGTATGCACAGCATTTCTATAGGGGCCAAGGAGAAGTTATAAAGAGTTAACTCAGAATAGGCAAGAAATTTCTAAGAGAGTCTATGACAGACTCTTATTCTTCTTCTATCTCTATTTTTCAGAAGATAGACCAAATAAAGGGTTTTTTATAGATACCGTTTTGTTTCTCTTCTGGCACTGATCATATTTAATACAATGATTTGCTCACTTGCAAGGTTCAAGCGGGAAGAAATGATGTATCCAGCCCTATGTTCCCCTGCCTAGCTTGGTGCCTGGCAGACAGCATACGCATAGAGTTGTTGAGTTGAATTAGGGACCCATGCCAGCAGTGGGGCCCTTATCTGGGAACTAAATGAGATCTGAATGACCCTGATTCTGCATTCCATCTTGCCCAATGGCTCACCAGGTAAAGAATTAACCTGCTAATGCAGGAAATGCAGGAGATGGGGGTTTGATCCCTGGGTTGGGATAATCTCTTGGAGGAGGAAATAGCAACCTGCTCTAGCATTCTTGCCTGAAAAATCCCACGGACAGAAGAATCCAGCTGGTTCAGTCCACGAGTCTGCAGAGTCGGACACGACTGAGCACGCATCCACACTGCATTCCCTCAGTGCTTTCAGGGTCAGATTTTGCTGCTGGTTGGAAATTCCAACATCCCCCTGCCCTCAGCCCCCAGCCCTGCTCTCCTCAACCCTCACTCCCAGCTTGGCAATATTTCTTGATGTTGAGTTGCATTAGGCTGATCACTGGGGGTCTCCCACCCCAGTCTTGATTCTTTGAACTCTCCAGGGTCACCAGTAGCACTGTTCTTCCCAAGAATAGCTTACCTTTAAAATCTGTAAAGAAGAGAAAATACTAACAACCCCCTGTTTGAGAAAAAAAGGGGCGGTAAAATACTTAGATGCTAATAGTGAGAGAATCTTAGAAACTATTTGTCCCAACTTGTGATAAGACTGAAGCCCAGTGAGGTGAATGATTGACAGAAGCTTATGCAGGGCTGGAATGGGAATTCACTTTTCTAAATTCTCAGATGTACAGTTTTCTACTCTTCTGTGTTATTGTCACGATCAGAAGTAAGATGCTGTCAAAGTGACTTGACATCTATGAAAACAGCTTGGATCTGCCAGAAAGGAACAATGTAAGGGCTCACAAGTGATAGTCATGATTTTGAGTAAAGATGGGGAACATGAATTTCAATCCAACAAGTGAAATTAAGTTTCTGAAATTTCAGATCCTTAAGAAACAGGACTCCTCTACGTTAATGGAATACACTTTGTTATTGATGGAATTTAGCCTGAACTCTCATTTATCAAACATCTATTATGTGCTAGGAACAGCCCTAGGTTTTTAAAAAATACATAATCTCATTTAATTCTCACTACAACTTTTAATGGGAGGCAGCGTTATCCTCATTTTTCAAAGGAAGGAAGTAGGGTGTGTAGAAACTCAATGACTTTGCCAAGGTCACTCTACTTAGTTATGGTTAAATTCAAGCTTTTATCCCAGATCCTCCAGGTGCTTGGGCTTCAGCTCCTTTTTATCCCTGAAATATCTGATACTCTTAATAACAGTTTGATGATATCTTCTGGCCTCATTTTCCAGTCTTTAAACTTCCAAAGTTTTCAAGGTTACACTCTAACTCCCTAGTCCCTTTCCCCAGAGGGTCTTGATTTTGATAACTGCGAGTTAAGGTTTGTTTGAATAATCCATTACCGTAGAGAAAATTACCTTCTCATTATGAAGTATTCTGTGTCACTTTCATACTAATTACTCTAACAGTATTTATTGAGGATTAATGACTGAGCAATATTTTATTAATAACCAACTGGCATTTATTATTGCATAAATAATAAATAGACAGAGTGCCTCATTAAATATAAATGCATTTTTTATTTGGGCACCTTCATCAAAAGTGTTGCCCAAAAATGTTTGCATTGATTAAAAATCTCATTAAAATGGTTGATTAATTTTGCCTTTATGCCCCAACCCCAGAATAGAGTCCCTGGCAATTCGTACACAATAGGTAGACTTTGCGATTATTCATCAGCCTGTCAGGAGAGGCCCCTTTAACAGTGCAAGGCTCCTATGCCTCAGTTGCCATGAGAACCTTAATTTTTTGCCTCTTATTTTGTTATAGTTACATCTGCAGTGCTCACCTGGTGTGAAGGGGTTCCTGTATTTACAAGCTTGAGGAACTATAAGTTGTTCCTCTGAGATCATGGACTTAAAGAAGAAACATACTGTTGAAATGGTCTTGCCTCTCATTTATAGCCAAGGAAACAAGTCCAGAGAGGGGTAGAAAACTTCATGGATGTCACACAGACTGTTATCAGCAAAGCAGGTCCTCTGACCCACAGGGTTCTTCCCACTGTTCCACCCTGCTCGGTTCCAGGAGTTCTCTGGGCATAGTCTCTGCTTGAACCGAGGGGCTCAGCCATCTGCCAGGCTTTACTGAGTTCCTTCCGTTTTCCTTTCCCTTCTTTATTTATGGCTGTGCTGAGTCTTCGTCGCGGGCTCTTCTCCAGCTGTCGTGAACGAGGGCTGCTCTTCGGTACAGTCCTCGCGCTCCTCCTTGCAGCGGCTTCCCTTATTGCAGAGCGCAGGCTCTTGGGCGCGCGGGCTTCAGCAGCTGTGGCTCCTGGGCTCCAGAGCACAGGTTCAGTGGTTGTGGCGCTCAGGCTTAGCCGCTCCACAGCATGTGGAACCTTCCCAGACCGCGGATTGAACCTGTGTCTCCTGCATCGACAGGCAGATTCTTTACCACTGGCCCACCAGGGAAGCCTTTCTTTTTTTCTTTAATCACTAAATAATCCAAATATCACATAGCTGCCATACCTTGTTAATAGTTACATTCAAAATTTGCAGGTTGAAAGCCCCTCCCCCCAATTCCATCACCTTTCAGAGTTGCCCACCTTGAGAATCTCCAGGTATGCCTAAGGGACACCCACCTGTTCTCATAAAACTAGTCTATCTGTGACATCTGTCATATCTGCCCCCCTCTCTCACTGGTCCAAACCCTACCTTGTTGCTCTCCAGTCTCCAAGCCCTGGGAA
The DNA here is from genome assembly GCF_001704415.2 of Capra hircus. Taxonomy (NCBI): domain Eukaryota; kingdom Metazoa; phylum Chordata; class Mammalia; order Artiodactyla; family Bovidae; genus Capra; species Capra hircus. The sequence continues at coordinate 32,727,003 of NC_030810.1, read as the reverse complement.
GAACCCTCTCTACAGCTTCCACAGTCATGCCTGTTAGGAGAAGGCAAGTGTCCATGCAGAGCTGCTTCCTTCCCATGCCCCAGATCTCCTGGTCCTGCAGACGGTGGAGCGAGCTGGGCATCTGTGCAAGAGCAAGGCCCATATCCCAACTCCGGCCTCACTCTGAGCATCTGGGCCCCACAGCAGCTTAGCCTACATTGCAAGTCTCACAGTCTCTTATGGACACAACTGCTTAGCTTCTGCCTCTGCTTTTCTGCCCACATGGACTCCAACCAAGGCTGGAAATTAAGTGCAGGGCAGGTGCCCTCCTCTTCCACTTTTGTCCTCCTCCTCACCCCAAAGGCTCTGGTTCCAAATTCCTTCCTCTCTCAAAGAAAATAATAAAAGCTTTTACAGATATAGAGGAAAATATAGTGGTTACCAGTGTAGAGAAGGAAAGGGGAAAGGAGCACTATAGTGGGGGAGGGTGGTAAGAGGTCCAAACCATTAGGTATAAAATAAGCTCTAAGGATAAATTGTGCAGCATGGAGAATATAAACAATATTCTATAATAACTACAAGTGGAGTATAGTCTTTGAAAATTGTGATCCACTAGACTGTGTACCTGTAAGTTATGGAATATTGTACAGTAAATATACTTTAAGAAAAGTTCTTGTATACGTTATCAAGATCAGCGGATGCCCAGAGAAATCTCCAGCCCATCACTTCCCCATCCAAACTACGCATCACTTTTGTCTTGACTGGGATGCCTTGCTCTACACACACTTCAGTCCCTTTACCCTGTACCTTTAGCTGCTAGTCTTTCCTTACTAACCAGAAGCCCTGCCCCTACAGCTGTTACTATTGTTAATTTACACTGGGAATTAAAGCATGCTTCCTCTAGCAGTAGGCTTGCCTGTGTTCCCCAATAGACTGGGATATTTTTTTAATGGCAGAGATTGCTTTGATTTTAAATATTATTTGTATTATTTAAATTCTGTAACTTCAGTACTTAGCCCAGATTCTGGTACATAGTAGGACTTTCAGCGATACCAGTTAAATATTTTTGAACGAATGACTAAAAGCCTGTTTCCACTGGAGTTGAGACGGTAGGAGTCAGTCCAGCCAAGCTTTCTTTGACCTGAGCATTGGGCTGAGCATTGGGCTGAGCTGTTGAATAAAGGTCTAGTCCAATTTCTAGCTTGAACCAGCACAATGAGCTCTAAAACGTGACATTTGCATCTATTTCACTAAGAATCTTGCACTCTCCCTATCTCCCCAAATCCTGTAACAATAGAAGTCCTCATTCCACTAAAACTGTGTCATTTCTTTAGCGTTTTGAGGGTTAGAAACTAGGACAAGACTATCAGCCAAATGCAGCGGGTACCAGTGTACTGGCTGTATATCTTATCAGATATTCAAAAATGCAGCAAGAAATGTCACGGGGAGCTTTCAACAAAAATATTTAATTAATAGCAACAGCTACAGAAATGAATAACAGCATCCAGGCAATTACAGCGTTCAATAAAACAGCTCTCCGAGGATGGGGTGGCAGCAGATTACTGACTGATGGACTGCATTTAAATGTGTTATCTGCTCATTGGAAAGACCCCGGTGGGCCCCTCCCCTCCAAGACATGGCCAGCAGTATTATTATTATTATATCTTTCTTCTTTTTAATGGAGTAACAAATTGAATTATCTGGGAGAGTGGTCAGAGATTTCTGACCCTCTCAGAAATATCCATAGATTCTGTGGTCCTCCCAAACAATATTGGGGTGACTGGAAGGATAATAAAAAATACCCTAGGGCTTCCCTGGTGGCTCATTGGTAAAGAATCTGCCTGCCAATGCAGGAGACACGGGTTCTATCCCTGGTCCAGAAAGATCCCGTATGCCGTGGAGCAACTAAGCCTGTATACCACAGCTACTGAGACTGTTCTCTAGAGCCTGGGAGCCACAGCTGCTGAGCCCATGAACCTCAGCTGCTGGAGTCTGCATGCCACAGAGCCATGCTCAGCAACTAGAGCAGCCACCACAGTGAGAAGCCTGTGTACCACACCCGAAGAGCAGCCCCCAGTCACTGCCCACTAGAGAAAAGCCTGCACAGCAATGAAGACCCAGCAAGCCAAAATTCTTTTAAAAAATAATTATTTTATAAGCACTCCACGTGTGGTGGCTTAGTGGGTAAAGAATCCACCTGCAATGTAGGAGACGCAGGAGACCCGGGTTCGATCCCTGGGTTGGGAGGATCCCCTGGAGGAGGGCATGACAACCCACTCCAGTATTCTTGCCTGGAGAGTCCCGTGGACAGAGGAACCTGGTGGGCTGCAGTCTATGGGGTCACACAGAGTCAGACATGACTGAGCAACTGAGCACGCATACATGCAAATGTGGTTGCTTTAAGGTATGTTCGGTTTAGTTCAGTTCAGTCACTCAGTCTTGTCCGACTCTGCCCATGGACCCCGTGGACCCCAGGGAAGCAGCACATTAAGCTGTGAGTGCTCATCAAGTGTTAATTGAGAGTCAGTAGGGAAACTGAAAGTTCTAGTCCTGGGTATATAACCTTGGATAAGTTCTGTAAATTTTAGGGTAATTTTCTTACTTGTGAAATGATATATTCTAGGTTTGCATGTGTGGGCAGTGGGAAAAAAGTGTTTCATGGAACTTCTAATATTAATACACTAGCCACCAGGACACCTTGCTCTTATTCATGATATGGTAACAGAACCTTTCTTCATATTCTGCATCACCATTTCCATAAGCATTTTTTTTAAGGTCTCAAAACAGCCAGACAGACTCGCAAAGGTACTTTGGAAAGAAATCTGAGGAAACTGATGGCTGGGTAAAGTCTCTAAGCCGCAACTTGTTTAGTTGCTAAATTATGTCTGACTCTTTTTGTGACTCCATGACCTGTAGCCCAAGCTCTACTCCTCTATCCATGGGATTTCCCAGGCAAGGATACTGTAGTGGGTTACCATTCCCTTCTCCAGGGGATCTTCCTGACCCAGGGATGGAACCAGCATCTCCTGCATTGGCAGGTGGATTTTTTACCACTGAGCAACCAGGAGTCAAGGAAATCAACCCTGAATATTCATTGGAAGGACTGTTGCTAAAGCTGAAGCTCCAGTACTTTGGCAACCTGATGCAAAGAGCCGACTCATTGGAAAACACCCTGATGCTAGGAAAGATTGAAGGCAAAAGGAGTAGAGGGTGATAGAGGATGAGATGTTTAGATAGCATCACCAATTCAATGGACATGAATTTGAGCAAACTCTGGGAGATAGTGGGGGACAGAGGTGCCTGGCATACTACAGTCAATGGGGTTACAAAGATTCGGATACCACTTAGCAATTGAACAATAATAACAAAAATGTATACTGAGGCTTACCTAGTGTGTGATTGTGATGATGAAGGATGTCCTTGCATATGGTAGCAGTTCGATATATAGTTACCCTTTCTCTCCTAGGTAACTCAATCAGGGCTGGGGAGAGAGAATTTGATTTCCTGATCATCAGAGGCTCCTAGATCAGGACATGGACCCATGTCCTGGATAAATAGGAGGAAGGCCAGTCTAGCAAGGAGAACATAGCATCTAGAACTATAGTAAAATATCTTTATAAGGATCCAAGGGAGTCTAAAGCCTCCATGTGAAATGTAGAGTTGTATTATTGTAAGGTTGACACGATGCCCGGGATATGTGTCCTACGGAGAATGAACCAACCACCAATCATTTTCTAGCTTGATTTGCATTCCATGGGACACAGTGTTGTAGGATGTTACTGTAAAGGAAGTGTTAACTGGTGGGAGTTCTAGAAAGTCTCTGGCACCAGGAGATTGTAGGTGGTCCAAATATAGTACATTAACACTTGGGAGATTGGTGAATTTCTGTGGATAACGACATAGGTTATAGTGTTCCTCAGCAGTCTTTGTACTGAAATGTGTTCATTCGTATCTGTCATCTGCTCAGTTGTGAGTTTTTTTCTTGTCATTCAACAAACATTGAGTGGGAAAGATATAGTATGCCAAGCAAAATATTAAGCAGTAGGGATACTAGGGTATGTAATGATCTAGCAGGAACCACAGATATTAAACAAATTTTGCACAAATAATTAAATGTCATAAAATCCTTGAAGGAAAAGTAAAGCATTCTGGAGTGCATAGAACAGGGCAAGGCTAAGCCTTAGTCCAGATGAGTCTCATCCATCTAGAACTCATACATAGTAAGTGCTTAGTGAATTCTCATTGACCTGAATTAAATGGAAGCTCCCCTGTTGTCTATAAGAGAGTGAATTTGCTCTCATAGTACTTGTAGACACAATTCCGAAAGTTATTTGGGTGATGACCCAAATCAAATTCTAAACAAGAGACTACAAAGAAATATAGGAGGGTTGCTAGACATGTATTTTCTATTCAAATGGCAGGAAGAAGCATCTGCCTGAAGTCAATGTAATGGTGAGGTATGTAACAGACAAACTACAAGAAGCAGACACAGGACCTATGAACCTAGTAGGCTATTCACTTCAGTTCAGCTCAGTCGCTCAGTCGTGTCCGACTCTTTGCGACCCCACGAATTGCAGCACGCCAGGCCTCCCTGTGCATCACCAACTCCCGGAGTTCACTCAGACTCACGTCCATCGAGTCCATGATGCCATCCAGCCACCTCATTCTCGGTCGTCCCCTTCTCCTCCTGCCCCCAAACCCTCCCAGCATCAGGGTCTTTTCCAATGAGTCAACTCTTCGCATGAGGTGGCCAAAGTACTGGAGTTTCAGCTCTAGCATCATTCCCTCCAAAGAAATCCCAGGGCTGATCTCCTTCAGAATGGACTGGTTGGATCTCCTTGCAGTCCAAGGGACTCTCAAGAGTCTTCTCCAACACCACAGTTCAAAAGCATCAATTCTTTGGCACTCAGCTTTCTTCACAGTCCAACTCTCACATCCATACATGACCACTGGAAAAACCATAGCCTTGACTAGATGGACCTTTGTTGGCAAAGCAATGCCTCTGCTTAGTATATGTCAAACATACCCTTGTGTCATTTACTAAGTGTATGTTCCTACATATCATCGTGGCTCCTAAGTGCCTTTCCCTGAATACCGCGATTCATAATTCATGACAAAGACCTATCAAGGTTAAACTATTTGCCTTCAAAGCAAATGGGAATACAGTAAGTTTGGTTCTGTTCCAGGCATCACTGCTTACTTTTCACGTGGCTGATATGAGACACTCAGCCAAAACCTTAGTTTCTTCATCTAGGGGAATAGACTTTTCAGTTATAATCAAATGGGTGGTGAGAGAGAGGTGGAGTAGCAAATGTGAAAGTGCTTTGTATGCAATAAAACTTCAATTACATCTCTCCATTCTGGACCATTCCTCTAATCATCAGATTTGGACTTCCAGCTGCTTTCTGCCTGTTTCCATGTGGATGTCGCCCAAGTATCTCATATTAGTATGTTTGAAACTGATTTCCAAGTTCCCACTCACAGTGAGTTTTACTCAACTTTCCCACTGAATCTGCTTAATTACTTAACAATTCTTCCCATCCCTCATCTCCTATTTCCAATCTACCAGCTAGTCCAAGCCACTGTCTTCACCCTGTTCTGTTCTTTTCATCTCCTTTGCCTCCCTCTCAATTCAAGCCATCATGATCACTCTCCTGGACCATTGCACTGGCATCCTAGGTGGTCCCTCTCTTTTCTAGCTTGTATTCCCACCACAGACTCTCTTTACAACAGATAAGATGATCTTTTTAAAACATCAAGCCATTAACTTCTTCTCTTCAAAAGCCTACAATGACTTCTTACTATACTTAAAATCTAAACTCCTTCCCAAGGTGTCTCAGGCCCTGTGGCACCAGGGTCCTGCCTGCCTCACTTGCCAAGTCTCCACTCCCCCCCACCCCACCCCCACCGCATTCACTGGGCTCCAGCCAGCAGCCTCCCTGTGGCTTCTTCTACCTGCCAGGCTCACCCCTTCCTAATCAGGGTTTCTGGACCATGGAAGGGAGCTCACTCACTCTGGGATAGGCTAGGACAAGGAATGGAATAATCCACTCAATGGAACCTGGTCCTTTCCCTGAAAACCATGGTTCTCGTCCTTATAAAGGAAACTATTCAAGGGCAAATAATTAAACTCAGAGGCCAATTCTCACCACCCTCCTCTGGGCTTGACTGAGAAACACAGGGAGCAAAATAGTCTCTTTGATATTCCTGGGTAGTCAAATTGTACTTTCTACTTCATCTATCTGCACTGCCTTAATTATTTTTCAATATTTTACATTCTTTTTTTTTTATTTAAGCTTTACTTAGAAGTATTACACATACATCCAGAGGAGCACACAAATCATATCTACAGACCTGGGTAAATTTTCTCTGATGAACACACCCTTGTCACCAGTAAGAAGCAGAGCATTCCAAGCACCCCTGAAACCCAGACCAGCAACTGCCAGTCCACACCCCACCAAGGTGACCACAATGCCAATGCCGTTCTCTAATAGGATGGGCTAAATTCGCCTGTCTCGAACTTTATGTACATGGAATCATCATTCAGTATGAAATATGGAAACAGCAGCTTTCATTTAACATTATTTTTTAAATCTATAATCAGAAAAAAACTATTCCCAGCATTATTTGCAAAATTGCCAAGATGTGGAAGCAATCTAAATATCCAGCGACAGATGAATGAATAAATAAGAAGTGGTACATGTGCACAATGGGGTGCTACTCAGCCGTGAAAAAGAATGAAATTTTGCCATTCACAGAAACATGGATGGACTTGGAGGATATTATGCTAGGTGAAATAAGTTAGACAAAGACAAATACTATATGATATCACTTATATGTGGAATCTAAAAAATATAGCAAACTGGTGAATAGAGCAAAATGAAGCAGATTCACACATATAGAGAACATACTAGTGGTTACTAGAGAAGAGAAGAAA